>NW_012145523.1:1853482-1939969 GCF_000956105.1 Propithecus coquereli
AAAAAAAAAAAAAAAATTTCTCTTTTAGCTTCTCTAATAATTTTTTATTTTTCATTGGATATTAATTTCTAAGCATTTATACACATACACTCTGATGAAGTTTAATATATTCTTAATTGTCATGATCATTATTTATTTCCAGTATGTTTAGCCTATCATAAGAAGATAATTTGTATAATGCCGTAAAAAAAAATGCTTTCTTTGTTCCGTCCAGTGCCACAGAAAATCAAGTCAGAGATATGGGAAATGGCCTAAAAGTAAAACATATAATGTAGGCAGTTTTAAAACTGGAAAAAAGGAAACATACAGAAAATATTCTTCTGTATTCATTCATAAAGTTACAAGAGAAAAATTTAATCCCTTTAAATTAACCTGCAAATTTGCAGTATTTCTCCTTCCCTCCCTAGACAAAGATACTTTTAAATCTAATACAGACAAAAGAGAAAGCAACCAAACTTAAATTTCCTTCTCCTTCTGTCATTGTATTGGAGTTCTTCTAAATATTTGCCATTCCCAGATTACTAAAATAGAATGAGAAACCACTCCTTTGTAGTGCAGATGATTGGAAAGCCCTCTAGTAGTAAAGAAAAATTCTCACGCCTTCAAGGAGGAATTAAATTGAGAGGCTGAATCTTAAAAAAGATGAGACAAAATCACTGAAAATAAAATGATTATTGTTTCCAAAGTACAATTATTTTATTCTTGATTACCTCACAATATAAATACATATGCTAAATAGAACATAATGAAAAAAAAATTTTAAGACTAAAATGTCTCTACATCCATTTCAGATAGAAATCAGTAATTCCTTGTATATTCATGGAGTATTTCTTTAAAGATTTGTCAAAATTCCAATTCCATAGAAAAGAAAATACCTGCTATTTTTCTCAATGTTATTTGTTAAAGTCCATACCCCTCCCCACCTCAAAATTTCCCTTTTGTTGGTCTAGTCTTGTTAACTGCCTTTTTAAATGTTTCAATTCAATATAATAGTCTTAAGTTACATGTATATGTTGGATACACAAACACAGACATACACATAAATATATATGAAGGGACTCAATATTTTGTTTTGGTCCATTCTTTTTAATATAGGAATGTCTTTTATGTCCCTTCCAAAATTTAAAATTAAGATTGTCAAACCAGTATTTTTCCTTTAAGCCAAAACTAAAGGTATAAATGACCTGTAAAAACCTTCAAGAAACTGTAACAGCTAAAAATATTATGTTATTAATTTTACAATCTCAAACTGTGCAATTGGCAAAAGCCAATAAATCCATTATGAAGCTGCAAGCACGGCTGTTATTTCAATAATGCAAAGAGAACTGAAGAAAGGACAAAAAAATAAAAATACCTGTGTGAAGATCTTGTTCCTTTATTGATATCCATTACTGTCAGCAACCAAAATGCTATTTTATCGATAACTCTAAAGGATATTAAGTTCTGCTTTAGTGGTATACAGTAGGTCTGTCAGTTTTCTCAAAGTCAAACAAGTTAAAACTAATTTTCCCATATATAACATTTTTCGAAAACCCTTCCAGACATTATATTTTAAGATGACTATCTGCCAAGTTACATGTAGTCTTCTCTCTCCACACACAAAAGCCACACTTTCCACAGAACCATCTTTATACTTGGGTAGTTCAATCAAATGGAAAATGTTGCCTCCGCTTTAAAAAAAACCTAAGTTCTTCCCTGTGATAACAGCCTTCCCATGGACTCTGCTACAAAGGTCTGAGCAGATCGCATTCCCTAGCATTGAAAGGTCATTGCAGAAGTGATTTTAAATAAGTATTGTTCACTTACTTTTTGATTACAAAAATAGTACATTCATACTGAAGAAAAATTGGACCACACGTCGAAGCACAAACAATGAAATAACAATCACCAGTAATCCTAATGCCCAAATATCCTCTTAATATCTTGGTATACATATTTCCAGTCTTTTTTATATACCTATGTCTGTTTCTCTTTTTAAAAATCTAACTAAGATTATGCATTCTGCCTTCTCCCCACTTAATATTATAACAATGACTTTCTCAAGTTAATTTAACTTCATAAATATAAATTGTAATGGTTGTATAATATTCTATTTATAGATACCTCATAATTTATTCAAACATTCCCTCTATGATTGAACATTTAGATTGCTTCTGATTTTTGTTACTTTATAAAAGTACCTCAATCATGAATTAGTAGGAACGGTAATACCTTTATGCATGACTCCTTTTTTTTGCATATTTGTTATTATTTCTTTACAACTTCTATAAGTAGAGTCTTGATACATATATAAAGTTACTTTCTTTAATGTTATGCTCACCCATATTCTACAGGCAATGTATGAATGTTCAACAAATCTTCAATAATATAGTGTTAAAATATATTTTGTTAATCTTAACAATAGTATCCTATTTTAAAATGACATCTCTTTCATTACTAGGGAAATTAAATCCTTTTTTATATATACTAGTAATGTGTGTGTGTCTTGTGAACAGCTTTGTCTCTTAAGACTTTGGTCTTTTCCTATTAATATCAATCTGTGTTTTTAACAATTTATATTTTATGTATATTAATCTTGTCATTTTAGATGCAACTACATTATTACTAACCTGCTTTTCATCTTTTGTTTATGTTTTATGTCTTAAAAATGACTTTAAGATATATTCTTCTTAATCTACAGATATATATATACATATACAATTATATTTTATTTAAATTAAAAATTCTATGATATATGGACTTTCTTTATATAATTTCCAAAATTTCTTTACCAATCCTTCATGACATTACGTGAGGTTACGAAAAAAAACAACAGGACATATTTCATTCATTTCATCATTACCACCTCCGTCACACCACAGTGCTCCTCACTCTTTAACACCCCATGCTAAACATACTCAACTGTGATCAACAGACATTAGATTGCTTATTTGGGTTTAAAGAACCTTTACATATTTTATGTGGCAAAGAAATGGAAAAGTAAAAATATTTCACTGAGGCCTTAAACAGCTAAACCACGTGTCTTATTGCCAGAGAATGAACTGTCACTTAAGATATTAAATAACTCTGTTTTTAAAACATGTTATACTAACAAGCACAATTTTAAAACTAATAGTCATTAAAAGTCCTTCTCTGAGAGGGCTAGTGTCAGTATAAGTAAAACCGTTAGAGTCCCTATCCATTACAGGGTGGACACTCTAACTGCTCAAAAGCAGAGAAGAAAAAACAAATCAACAAAAACCAAGCGACCAAATAAACAAACATTAATTAAAGTGCTCCCTGTATTTATAGCCCCAAAAGCAAGTATTTACACTTAATCTCCTTATACGTAAAATCAAGTTATTAATACTAAAGAGTAGACCTCAGATTTCCTGAAAATAATTTTTAAGATTACAGAAGTTCCCTTAAAGATCTTTCTAAATTTTAAAAAGAACATTTGAAGGTTTTGCTCTCAAAAGTAAGTAAATTTACACATTTAATATGTTACATTTCTACAACACTTCAGGTTTACAAAAATGCTGTATCCATAAAGATTGTAGTTGATCGTTATAATCCCTATCATTCACAGAGGCACTTATGCTGAGAACTTTATATGAGTCATCTTAAAACTAATCGTAGAGCAGAGTTCCTCACTGGCGACGATTTTCTCTCAACCTGTCTTTTTCTGAAGTCAAATGTCTGAACATAAGGGAAGCCTCTGAGCACCTCGGAGCCAATCTAAGCATTAAACCAAAGGACTTCTGGTTAGAAATGAATAAAAAGCACTGGCCAAAAAATGTGAAAAATTTACCAAAAGAAAAAAGATAATAATAAATTCAAATTAACTTAATCATAACTAAATTACATTCAAATAAAGCATTAAGATGCCACTTTAACTTCTCAATAGGCTAAATTTAAGTTAACTGATACTTCATACTGGTAAAGGTGTGGGGGAATGTACAGCTATCGCTGTGGGAGAGAGTATAAACCAGTGCAACTTTTCTAGAAAGCGACACAGTAACAGCTATTAATATATTTTTTTAAATCCTTTAAAAATATTCTTTAATCCAGAAATCCCATTGCCACAGTTTACCCTATGACTAACCCTAAAAGTCCATCAAAGTAGTATATATGGGAATATCTGTTGCAGCATTCTTTACTTAGCAAAAAAGAAAAAAAGAAAAAGGAGGAAGAGGAGAGGGAAAAAAGGAGAAAATAGAAACAAAGTATCAACAGGGAATTAGCAAAATAAATTAAGGTCCATTCATACAATAGAACTTTATGTAGCCATTAAAAATACTTGTCTTTGTACTTCTCTATTTTTTAAACTATACTTTAAGTCCTTAATTTTTTCACTTTATTTACCAGTTTTCGGAATAATCAATTGGTTCCTTAGCACCCTCTAACTATGACCCATGAGGGATGACTTTTTTCTTTTTTAAATCTATTTTTGAAGCCCAGCCCATATCCTCTCTCCTCTCATCCAACTTCTGGTTGCCCCTTTATTCCTGGAGGAGACATGTGAAATGCCACAGAAATCAAGGGGAACAGCTCAACAGTAGAAGAGGGGAGGGGAGAAGAGAAGGGAAGGGAAGGGAGAGGGAACTTGCTGAGTAAAAAACACCACGCCAACACATTCCAACTGTCAATAGAAATGTATTGATCACTTGCCATATAGCAGAGCATGGGGTCTTGGACATAGAAAACCCTTAACAAATATTTGTTTAATTCATTAATGTATGAAAAACACTTAAAACATTAATGTACTAAGCACTTTTTGTAGAGATGGGGTCTCGCTATGGTGTTCAGGCTGGTCTTGAATTCCTGGCCTTAAATGATCCTCCCACTCTGGCCTCCCAAAGTGCTAGGATTACAGGCGGTGAGCCACAATGCCCAGTCCTCCATTTATCTTTATTGAAGGTTAAAAAGACATCACAGTATATAATCCAGAAGCTGAATCTTATTGTCCTCTTCCACCACCATGACTGACTGCAGCCATCTCTCTCCATACACTGTTAATGTTTATGAAATAAAATGAATATCCAAATCAGGGAAGTAAGAATAGCACTTTAAAAATTTATTAAATATCTACTCTGTGTCAGACACTATCCTAAGAATTTTAAATAAATAATGCCTTTTAATCCTTCTGACAACCATAGCAGATATGTTAACACCCCATTTTGACATCTGATAGATCAAGTTTGCCTTCCTAACTCTCCTTTTCAGAATTTTCCTGCCTGTTTTCATATACTTTTTTTCTACTAGGAAAACTTTAGGATCACATACATATCTTAAAATACAACAGTAAGAGTCAAAAACTCTTTTAATGTTAATTCATAACAGGCATCTAATAAATGTTTTCTGATGCTATTTTCTACCTATAATACTCTTTCCCTCTCAGAGATAAAGAGAGGTCCTGGTTCCCTGTATATGAGAGAGAGAGAGAAAAAGCCAAAATAGAGTTAAAATAATTTATAGTATATTTTATAGTTCAATTTCTTTAAGACACATATAGAAAATATACAACAGTGTATAAAAATTGAATTGGGGATAATATTAAAAATTCTAAATTTAAGGCCCAAGCTAAATGACCCACCTGCCCCACCCCCCATTATAAGCCCTGAATTCTCTCTCATTTCCTACATTCTACTTACCTTCTCTCCACAAAATTAGTACACTAATGGTTTCCTTTGACCTCATAATTATCTTATTTTCACTTAAGAGTTATAATAGTAGGTATAAGAGATGGTCAGAATTCTTCATGAAGGGGTTAACTTTAACGGTCTCATTTAGAAAGCTAGAAGAGATTAAAAAAATAAAATCCTTCTATTTTTCTTTATACTTGTTTCATCATCTATAATGTATTTTGTTCTTTTGTAGCCTGAATCAACTAATCCTTAAAATTATCATGAGCTTTTAGATCAGATGCTCATGGTTTCTGAAAGCTTTACTAGGTCCTCAGAGTGAAAGAATTCTCTTGATAAAATGTAGTGCTTGAATCAGGTCTTGGTTACAAACTAAAGACATTAATTTAGTGGTACTGTCATGAAAAAATAAAAGTTTATAACAACATCAGCTAATTATAACACACACCCCTTTACCAAGAAAAGGGTTAGTATTTTGTTTTCTCCATTCCAAATACGCTCAAATTGTTCCTGGTATTTTTCTCACAGTTTTTAAATTGACTAGTTTTTAAATTTTATATGAAGAGCAGCTTTGTTAGTGCTAAGAGTAACCTATGACTAACAGGTTCCCAGTAAATATTTACATCCAAAAATATTTTTCTTTTATTAGTACCTGTGATTTAAAACAAACAAACAACCTCTTAGGACCAGCGGCATCCCTAATGTTGGAAAATTACAACAACATTTATACTTCTTTGGACTTGTTGAAGGCTCAAGAGCCTTAGAACTTATGAAAATTCATCAATGCAAAAATTTTATTTTTTTCTCTTTTTAAATAAAAACTGTAATTACACCAAGCAATTCATTTCTTGGCAAAAGGAAGGTTCACGTCTTAAATTCAGGGCATTATGAGAATTTATTAACTTTGTTTTTTCATGGAAATAATATTTATCTTTCATTGGTGAATACATTAACATTAATTAGCTTACTGCTAAATGCAACATATTTACAAAAAATGACATGAATCTTTAAAAATGATTTCTGAAATAAGAGGAAAATGTTTAACACTACGTGACTCAAGAATATGGGCAATTGGCAGGGCGCAGTGGCTCACGCCTGTAATCCTAGCACTCTGGGAGGCCGAGGCGGGCGGATTGTTTGAGCTCAGGAGTTCGAGACCAGCCTGAGCAAGAGCAAGACCCCGTCTCTACTAAAAAAAATAGAAAGAAATTATCTGGACAACTAAAAATATATAGAAAAAAAAGATTAGCCGGGCATGGTAGCACATGCCTGTAGTCCCAGCTACTCGGGAGGCTGATGCAGTAGGATAGCCTGAACCCAGGAGTTTGAGGTTGCTGTGAGCTAGGCTAACGCCACGGCACTCACTCTAGCCTGGGCAACAGAATGAGACTCTGTCACAAAAAAAAAAAAGAAAAGAATATGGGCAATTGAAAACTTTGATCTTAGAAAAAGCACATCTAAAAATTAGCTTCAATATGTTCCTTCCTGTATATAGGTCATTACTGAAGAATTTTAGTGTATTAGAAATTACTCGAGTAGAGTCAATCAGTACTCAGGTCTCTGTAGTTTTCTTCTATGGGAAATTCTGTTAACTGACATCACTGTTATAAATTCATAGAGACAGGTCTCACTATGTTGCCCAGGCTGGACTTGAACTCCTGGGCTCTAGTGAACCTTCTGCTTCAGCCTCCCAAATAGCTAGGACTACAGGCAGGTGCTACTCTACCTGGCCAACCTGGGTTACACAGTATGGACATAACATAATTTAGTCTCCTCATAATCATACTCCCTCCTCTTGATAGAGGTTCAGATCCTTTCCAAGTGTTTGTTCAAGCCTGACACTGTCTGACTCCCCTTTCCCTTTAGATATCCCTCTCACTAACTCCCTCTGACAGGCACACTGGCCTGAGCACTACAAAGGAGAAAAAAGCTTATTTTAACCAATTTTATATTTATTATTGCCTAGATAAATTTGCACCAAGACCCCAACTTCTTACATAGCAGTTAGAAGTCAATTATTTACAACAAAGATACAACTGTCAGAGAACCATAAAACGCAGCCTCCATTTCTAGCTTTGCCACTATTGATATGACATTGACAAGTTACTTAACCGGAGGTCCATTTCCTACTCTAAATAATGAATTGCTTGAGCCAACAATTTCTAAAGTCCCTTTACACTGAAGTCAATGACACCATATTGCTTAACAAGCAGACTTTATGATAGCTCAGAGAGGGGAGTTTACTAAAAGGACCTTTGTATAACTTGCACAAAGGGTTTACTAACAAATTAACTGTATGAACAATATTAAAAGAAAAAAATATTTTAACAACTCAAGAATGCAAACTATTTTAAGTACCTCCACAAGAACATTATGATTACCTATTTACAGACAAAGAATATGCTAATCACAACTATAATGGTCAACTCATTGAAGCAGTATGTCTAAAAATCTAATTATATATGTTTGGCTCAGTTCCGATTATTACATATCTTGAAAATAATAAAAATTATTTCTTTACAAAATGTAGTAAGTGTTGAATGACCCTCAAGTAAGTTGGGCCTGCCTTCTGTCTTAGCCAATCTCTAGATTTTTTTCTTTTTATTTCAGAGTATTACGGGGGTACAAACATTTTGGTTACATAACTTGCTTTTTTTAGTCTTCATTTTTTTTATTTCAGAATATCACGGGGGTACAAATGTTTTGGTTACATAAATTGCTTTTGTACTGTCTGAGTCAGTTATAAGTGTGCCCATCACCCAGATAGTGTGCATTGTATCCATTAGGTGTGAATTTACCCATCCTCCACACTCATCCTTGATTTCCAATGAATGTTATTTCCGATTTTTTTATCTGTAAAATTGAGAAGTAAACCAAAAGCTTCTAAGATTCATTGATTCATTCAACAGATCTTTAGCGAACATCTACAATGTGCCAGACAGGCCCTATGTTTTATACTAGGGGTACAATTGTGAAAAAGAAACATTACTGTCCTAGGCTATTCCTATTGCGAAGATGGTATAATTCTATGGTTCTGCATGTCATTCTATTTTCTAATTTGAATTGGCCCTCCTAATTAGACTGAATTTAGTTAAATTTTACCATGTGTCTTTTAAAAGATTCATATACCATTCTGCTGCTTTCTTAAAGACTAAAAAGAACATTAGTTTTCATTTTAATTGGCATAGAAACTTGCCAAACTACAAATTTATAGAAAAGGAGTGGCAATGAGTTATTTAATATCCAACTACCTTAGGTCATAAGCAATATTAAAATATACCTAGATTTTACTTTGTCTAATCTTCACCTTAAAACATGCAAAGAAAAGGGAAATATAAAACTATCCAAAGAATACCACACACTGATCATATTTCTGAAGCCCAATTCTCATGTAAAAGAAAGGAGTCAAAATAAAAGAAGCCACAGAATAAGGCTAAGGGTAAGGCTAAAATGAGTGAAGGACAGAAAATGGTATTTGCTCTAGCCAAAAGAACAACTGGAAAAAGAGTACCTGGCAGTCTCCTCTACTCGCCCCACTCTACTATCAGTCTCCTCTGCTTACCCCACTCCGTATCAATCTTTTTTTAAAGGGGGAAAGGGTAAGCAGGGAGAGCCAGATGTCAGCCCAGTGAGCTCAACACTGAACCTCAGTGACCTGGGGTGGCCAAAGTTTCCTTTACGTCAGTGACTTTTACCAGTTGTCATCTGGGTTATGTGCCCGAGGTGTCTATACTCATCTTCATGCTTCATTATCACAAAGCCCAACAGAAGGCTCCTAAATGAAAATTCAAGGAGAAAACAAAAACCTAACCATGGCTAAAAGCACAAAGACATTTCAGGAAATATGTCAAATATACCTGCCTCTCACAGTTACTACTGTGTATGTATATAAAAATCAATAATACCAGGCTTACATTGGAACAATTTCCAGTTATACAGATAAACCAAAATAGGGAACAGGGAATCTATGATATGACAACACCTTGCCCCACAAAGTATTTTTTAAGCAACAATTCTGGGATTTTAGCCTTAAATGTCTACACTTAAAAGATAGAAATAAGCCGGGCACAGTGGCTCACCCCTGTAATCCTAGCACTCTGGGAGGCTGAGGCGGGAGTATTGCTTGAACTCAGGAATTCAAGACCAGCCTGAACAATAGTGAGACTCATCTCTACAAAAAATAGGAAAATTAGCTGGGCATGGTGGTGGCGCCTATAGTCCCAGCTACCCACGAGGCTGAGGCAGGAGGATCACTAGAGCCCAGGAGGTTGAGGCTGCAGTGAGCTATGATGATGCCACTGCACTCTACCCAGGGCAACCGGAACATATAGACTTTGCTTTCAAAAATTTAATCTACGAAAATAAGACTTTATAAACTTCCATTTCAGTTTTTTTAAACAGGAAAGGCTTTTAAGACAAGTGCTTTAAATGTTTTGATGTTTCTATTCATTTCAAAAAGACCCATTCCTCCTTATAAGTATGAGGGGGGTGTTACTTAAAATAAATGTTTCTATACAGGGTTATTTCTCTATGTTAGAGAAAAATTTCTATAAAAAAATAATCAATTCCCAGCCAATTTTGTGGAAGAGTCTTACTGAATATAAAACTAACCCTCTTTCCAACTTTTCCTACTTTTCTGGTAGTATGACTCATGAGATATTATACATTATGAATTCTATATTATAAGTGGCAATGTGTATGCTACATTTAACATACCTTAGGTGAATAGAAAAAGCAAAAATAAAAAAGAGTAGAGTTATTTTTAAGCAAGGAATAACAGTATATCAGCAAGGAGTTGTTACTTTTAATTACATCAGAGAGAAAAACAGACTACATTTCCTGAGGGTTAAGGAAAAAAAATCTATTTCAAGAGGTATCATCAATAATGGCTGTCCTAAATTGTAAATCTAAAACCTTTGAGGGTGTAAGTGAGTGAAACCCTACCATTTTTCCCTAGATTACTCAAAGAGTTAATAATATAATTTGGGAATGAGTCTTAAGGTTATCAGAAATTTCTAGTCATTTGCTCATAAGTTACCTTCAAGCATTCTTGTTTATAGCAGCTCAATAGCAAGCAGCAGTGAAGTGGAAATTCTTTTTGCTTGACAGCAGTGGGTATAGGAAGAGAATTCAAATGAAGAACATATTTCACATTGCTAGAGCTGACAAATGTGAAAAATGTGCCAAACTCTGCAAGCTTAGAAATGCTGAAATCTTTTCAATGGTGCTGCCCAGACCCAAGTTTTTTTTAAACAAAAACAAAGGAACTATTTTTCTTAAAGAGCAATTTTATTAGTATTTGTATTTATAGGGTTTTGTTATTGGGTTTTTGTTATTGAAAAAAACTGACTATTCGTATTAATTGAATAATTTATATAGATTCATAAGTTAAATGGTAAAAAACAATACTCATACAGAGCCATTATTTCATACAGTTCAAAAGTAAAAAATAAATTTATTGGGTAGAAGAGAACTATTTGTTCAACGAAGTTTTATTCAGCATCTACCTCATGCCAAGCATTGGTCGCAGCAATGAAAATACATACAGAGATGAGGCCATAACTACTTATTCACTCACTCATTCATTTATTCATTCAAATGCTTAAAACACATATTAATCACTTAATGCAAAGGCCTTAAAAGATACCAGGGATACAAAACAGTACCATTTAGCCAAGTTTCTCACTGTTGGAGATGGGAGTTACCAATATGGAGAGAGACTGGAATGAATCCCTGAGTGCTGGATTTGAACTGGAATAATCAATATGACTTAGCTGAGATGTAGATCTTTAATTTAGACAAAGATATAGATATATACATATTTCCTAGCCTCGTCCCTGAGAGATCTGAGACCTGGGAGGGTCTAGAACCAATGATAGTAATAGTAATAAGTAAACCAAGCACTCAGATCTTATTCTTAAAATACCATTCTCCACTAAAAGGAACCAGAGCACCTTAGAAAAAAGGCTGAGTCCAGGGATGGGGCAAGGAAAGTATAAGAAGAACCTAGAACAGTTTGTTACACCAAATTCTCAAAGAATGATGAAAACAAACCAAAAGGACAAAGGAGCAGTTTGCAGGGACTCCCACTGGCCAAATCTGAAATAAAATTTAAGTATCAAAATAATTAATGACAATAATGGATTATAACTCATTGAATAAAATAAGAATCTATAAGCTCAAACTAATACAAATAAAAAATAAGGAAGAAAGAGAAGTGCTTCCCTATAGTAGAATGCCAACTAATAAATATGGAAGAATGGTATGATGGATGCTATAACTATTGGGTGAATGTTTGATGAGGAACACAAGATATTTACAGTGTCAAAGTATCTCACCACAAATTACACATTAATTACAAAGGGAATAACGGTAAATTTACAGTGGAAAAACCTGGTGGATACAACTTAACCAAGTGATAAATCACTCATATTTGTACAAACTGGAATCATGTGCCTACTAATATGATACACTGAGAACAGAACAGCAGCCATCTGGTTTTCTGGCCAAACTGCAAAAGCTCAATCTAATCAAGAGAACACATTACACAAACACAAAGTGAGGGATATTCTTCAAAGTAATTGATTTAAACTCTTCAAAAAATGTTAAGGTCAAGAAAGAAAAAGAAAGACTAAAGAACTGTTCCACATTAAAGAAGATTAACATGAAAAGAAAATTAAACAGAATGTGTGATCCTGGATTAGATACTGGACTGAGAAAAAAAATAGCTATAAAAGATACTATTGAGACAATGAACAAATCTGAATACAAATTATAGATTAGAAAACAGTATATCAACATTAAATTTCCAAATTTTGATAAGTGTACTATGTTTTATTATAAGAGAATATTCTTGTTCTTAGGAACTACATACTAAGGTATTTAGGGGTAAAAAGGTACAACTTATTTTCAGCTGGCTCAGAAAAACATCATATGTATATAAAAAATTAAAAACTTAATAAACAATTGGTAAATGTGGGCATATGACATATGCAATTTCCTTGTATTGATCTCGTAACTCTTCTGCAATTTTTAAACTATATTAAAGTAAGAAGTTATAAAGAAACAAAAGAACAGTATGATCAATCCATTCACACATGTAATCATTCAGTCAACAGTTAAGATTTTACTGTATGTCAGACGATGGACAAAGAGATGAGAACATAGATTTCTACCTTTGAGGATAGCCTAGTCTTAAGAGGATGACTTTCAGAAAAACAAGTTGCAAAATTATCTTGTCACTATTCTCTTTTAATGCAGCCAAACTATTTCATGAGGAAAATGTACTGTGGAGAACATAAACATTTTTCCCACTGTACCAGAAGTTATACAATAAACATTCCTAAAAGTAAATGGGTCTATCTCCTGAGAAACAGAATTTTTACTTTAAAAAAAAAATGTTGGTTATAATATAATCTATAGTGTAATAACTTATTAGAGAATTCAGGGGAAAAAGTATGACTTGCTTTATTAATGCCAAATATTATTTTTAAATGCTAAGTTAATAACTTACTATGGTGATTTGAAAGAACAGTAAGATGGTGATGATCAGAAATAACAATGAAAAGGTGAAATCACTTGTGAAGTACAAGGCCTTTAGGTGTTAACTGGAAACAGAATCATAATACCCAGGAAAGAGGTGAGTACAGACATAGACTAAAAAGATAGAACTGAAGAAATATACTCAAGAGTCTTTAACACTTGTTGAATTCTTACAAATAGGAAAAATTCTTACTTTACAACCAGATTGGGTTTTTGAAAAGCTGAGCAAAACGCTAGTAACATCATTCAAAAATAAAGTAGACGGGCCGGGCGCGGTGGCTCATGCCTGTAATCCTAGCTCTCTGGGAGGCAGAGGCGGGCGGATTGTTTGAGCTCAGGAGTTCGAGACCAGCCTGGGCAAGAGCGAGACCCCATCTCTACTAAAAATAGAAAGAAATTAATCGGACAACTAAAAGTATATAGAAAAAATTAGCTGGGCATGGTGGCACATGCCTGTAGTCCCAGCTACTCGGGAGGCTGAGGCAGAAGGGTTGCTTGAGCCCAGGAGTTTGAGGTTGCTGTGAGCTAGGCTGACGCCACGGCACTCACTCTAGTCTGGGCAAAAGAGTGAGACTCTGTCTCAAAAAAAAAAAAAAAATTAAATTAAAAAAAATAAAGTAGATGCTCCACACGTGAGTGAGATCATGCAGTGTTGGTCTTTCTGTGCCTGGCTCATTTCACTTAATATAACGTCCTCCAGGTTCACCCATGCTGCCACAAATGACAGGGTTTCATTCTGTTTTATGGCTGAAGAGCATTCCATTGAATATACACACCACATTTTCTTTAACTGCTCATCATTAGATGGGTATTTAGGTTGATTCCATATCTTGGCTATCATGACTAGCACTGCAATAAACATGTAGTAGAAAGTAGAATAGTTGTTCTCAGAAGCTAGGAAGGTGTTGGGGGTGGGGGACATGGACCGGGAGAGGTCGGTCAATGGATACAAAGTTACAGTTACACAAGAAGGTTTTGGTGTTCCATTACATAGTATGATGACAAGAGAACAGTGTATTTTGTATGTTTCAAGATACCTGATCTCAGTGAGATATGAGGACAATTTCAATCAAATATGTGGGAATCTACTATGTGTATATACTGGGCTAGCCACTGAATAGTGAACAAAACCAACAGAGTTAGAGTCTAGAATATATATTAATAACTGACTGGGACAACACTGAAGCATGAGTAGCCTTCCTTATAGTGAAATGTATTATTAGTACATACTTGGAGGTTACAAAAAGTAACTATAACCACTAGTGACTAAAAAGTCTCATAGAAAAAGACCCTCAGAGTTAAAATGTGAAGCCACTACAAAATAGATTATAGAACACAGAGGCTGAATATTCCTACTCACATGGCTATGATTTGACTAACTGTACTAACATGTCTAAAGAGTATATCAGCTCAGAAGCGAGGTGAATCAGCAATGGGAGCAGAGGAACAAAAGAGGACTATCCCAGAGAGAAGGTTCCCTGGCCCGAGGATAGCCATATTTTGGTGACAAGTATGGCCTTAATATACAGAAGGATATAGCCTAGTGCCATTAAATATCTTAAATTTTTATTTTTATCAAAAACAATTCATCTTACATAGTTTTAAAAGTAGTTCCACAAGGCATATAATGGAAGGAAAAAAACCGGTCTCCTGCTCTACCTTTCTCCAGCAATCACGTTTAACTATTTCAGCTCCCTCTAGATAACATGCCCATAACTGCTTTTTAGATTTCGTATCTCAAGCATTATATATCGATTTCCTACCATAGATGACATGAATTTAGCTCTCTTACAGCATTCCCCTTCCCCCTTTTCTCTTTTTTTTTTTCTTTTTCCTAGAACCTGGTATGCAGCTACTCTCTTTCTTAAAATAGTTACATCACAACTGTTGGCTAAATCAATATTTGGTGTTTTGTATTATGACTATCTACATATTATTTCCAACTGAATCACTTAAAGAATGATGACTGAATTTCCTTTCTTGAAAAAAAGTTTCCCCCTAATTAGCTGCCTCTTTCTAAAAATTTTCTATGTGTCTTCTTAACAAGACATGAGGATAATTTCAGTTGACATGTCTGAGGATCTATGTGTACAAACTGTGACAGACACTCAATAATTAGTGAACAAGACCAACAATATATTCCCCAACCTCACAGAATTTAGGGTCTAGATTATATAACCAATTGGGAGAACATTAACTCCCAAACTCTAACTGGAACATCTCCTATTAGTCAAATGTTAGACAGCCTAGTTTTCTTCTAATTGCGTTTTCTTTTATCTCCTATCACCATTTTATTTTCCATCTCCTTGCTTTTTTAAATCTACTTTTTGGAAGATAATTGCAATTTTACTTCCCAACCCTTCTACTGAATTAATAACCTTTTAGATATCCAAGATCCTTTATTTTCTTTGAATGATGCCATCTAGAGCATCCCAATGTTCTCTTATACACACAGTGTCTTCTCTTGTCTGAGGATTTTAATTACGGTTTTTGAAATGTCTCTAGTTTCTACATTGTATTCCTTTCACATTCACTTTCCCCCTCCCCCCGTTTTAGTTTTTATTACAGACTTTCCTCTAACATGCCTGTCCAAGTTACAAGTGAGACAAAAAAATGAGCGGTAGCTGTGTATAGATGGGTAGAACTCACTGACTAGTAGATTTCATCAAACTAGCCTTTCAACTAGGGACCCTACTGTCATTGCATATAGATCTTCTTTCTTTAGCTGCTCCTTTTCCCTAGAGAGATTTCTTCCATTCTCCTGTCTGTATTTGTTGAGGGCAGAGGGAGAGTGGTAAGCCTAGTAGCCTTCTGTGTGTTAGCCAAAAGAAGAGGGCAAAAAGTACTAAAACTCAGTATGCAGACTCTGATTTGATCTTATTAAAATCTAAGTAAGACTATGTTATTCCAACTCATTCTAAGTAAAAGTCAAGTCCTCCAAAAGGGCCCTACATGATCTCCATCACCCACTCTATGCCCCTTCATTACCTCTGACCTCATCTCTTGCTCCCCTCCAACCACACTAACCTCCTTGTTTCTCCAGGCTTGCTTCTACCTCAGGGCCTTTGCACTAGTCATTTCTCTGCCTGGAATACTCTTCCCCTCACTATGCCCTTTCTTCCAAGTCACTGCACAAATGAGTCTACTCTGCCACTTCATTTTAAACTACAACCCCTTCTCCTGGTACTGCCAATCTTCCTTACCCTACTCTATTTTCTTTTTCCATATTTGTCAGCTTCTAATATACTATATAAATCACTTTATTATGTCTACTGTTTGTTGTCTATCTCCTCCCATGAGCAAACAGGTTTTTGCATGTGTTTTGATTAGTGTATGCCCAATACCTATAACACTGCTAAGCATATAATAGACATTCACCCCTTTCCTTAACTGTACCCACACAGTTCTACAAAATACACACCTCTAGTCTTCTGTTAGAGTGAGGAAATGGCAGTAACCTGGCAGCATGGAGTAGAAATGGGAGTCCAGGAATCTTACTCCTCCTCATAAAATTTTCCAACAATTCTCCTGTTTTTAGCTCCACCAACACAGCCACCTGCAGAGATATCTCATATCCCAAATATCTGTGGCTTTGCAGGGCTCTGATCTTCAATTACCTTATTTGCTTCCACCCTGCAAATATTTATCTTCTCTCCTCTGATGAGTAAGTTAGTATGAGTACATCTAACTTTCTAGCTTCTAAATTTTGTTCAACTTTCTTCTACTGTTTTCACCTTTCCATTCTATTCCAGTCATTTTAGTGGGATTTCAAAGGGAAGCAGGAAGAGGCCATGTGGTCAATCTACCATATTTACTTATACTGCTAATTATTTGAACTCTATTACTACCTCCCTGTCGTCACATTCCCTTGCTCTCCAAGAAACCTCCTGATGATTACAACTTCTCGCACAGCTATACTCCTATGCTAGGTAGAAGGCTTGGCCTATACTTTTTCCTTTTAGTAGGAAGTACTATATATACATTGGTCCATAGCCTTGGTAGATCATCTCCCCAAAAGAGATATCGAGTCAGGATGCCAACACACTATCAGACTAAAAATCGTGTTACATTAATGTTATTTTGGAAGCCTCTTGGAGATAGCCAGAAAACCTTTTTTTTATTCATTTATGCATTATGCTGAGTATTTTCATGCTGTAAATTTCAATTGAATAGAGCTGGATTAAGAAAAAAGGGGGGAGGAGGCCTAAAAAAAGAACTAGAGATTAATATAATAGATAGGCAAGCAGGCAGATGGGCAGATAATTTATGAAAAACATAATCTGCCATTTGCTGAGGATATAGTCACTTTATACCTGCCAGATTATCAGTCCTCATGCCAACCCTGTATTCTATTATCCCATTTTAGAAATCAAAAAACTGAGACTCAGAGATCTTATTTCACTGGACTAAGATCACAGAACCAGTTGAGATATAAAGTCAGAACTGCCAATTCTAAAATTCATGATCTTTAATTCTTTATTCTATATCACACTGGGGTTTTTTTGTTTGTTTTAGAACCAGAGTCTTGCTATGTTCCCCAGGCTGGAATGCAATGGCTATTCACAGGCACAATCAAAGTACACTACAGCCTTGAACTCCTGGGCTCAAGCCGCCCTCCCACCTTAGCCTCCAGAGCAGCTGCGAGTACAGGCACATGCCACCATGCTCAGCTACGCTCAAAATCTTTTTTTTTTATAGAGATGGTATCTCACTCTGTCACCCAGGTTGGAGTACAGTGGCCCAATTATAGCTCACTACAGCCTCAAACCCATGGGTTCATATGGTCCTTCCACCTCAGCCTCCCAAGTAGCTGGGACTATGGTTGCATGCCAACTGCTATATCACGCTCATTTTAAGTATCAATTAAGACAATTTAAAATGCAAAATGAATTCATTCTAGTCTGATTTAAACAGTATGATAATTGGTAACACTTCAAATGTTTCTAAAAGTTCTATTACTTGATAATTAAATGATAATTATAATAAACATAAAAACATATTGTCCATTTAATTTGATATTCTGTCCCAAAATAGCTAGTGGCAACAATGGATATTGTGTGGTAGGAAACAACTGCTTTCTATGACACCAACTTCCAAAACTTAGGAGCAAATCCCTGATATATTCTTATTTTTCCTTAATACCCTACTATGTGCCTGTTCTCCACTGTATTATGTCTATCATCAAGCTTGTATCTATACTAGCCCTAAGACAAAGCTGAGTTGTGTCAGAGTGGAAAAGGCCCACTACTGCCAGTTGCTGGAATCACAGGCACATTATCACTAACTTCTCATGGGAAAAGGGCAAACATTGCCTTTGAGTTCAGAGAAGGAAAATTAAAAACAGTGAGCAGCCATACCTGGATTAGTAATGAATGACAGCAACACAGCTTGGAACTATTAGTTTCATCTGGGCAGGAAGGAATCTCAACAGAGGAATTTTTGGCTGCAACTCTGCTATTTGCTAAGAATTTTGAAAATTAAACTTTGATCCACTAAAAGTGGAATGTGCTTATGCAGATCATAATACTGTGTAGGCCCTTGCAGCCAAAGGTTTATATGAGATCTAATAAAGGACTACATGTCAGAATAAATTTTTCAATTTTTCCATTTGAAGTTGATAAAAAATAAATGACAGTGATGGAGCTGAAAATATTCATCCCTTGGAACTGCCAAACTAAACAATTCAGTATCTTTTTGAATAGAAAAATCTTTCCCCTCAAGATATATTTTTCAAAATATTAGTTAGTTTAGCTCTCCTCTTGCAAGCAGCTGCATTCTTTTTTTTGAAACTGGAGAATGATGGTCTTGCCTCTCCTGTAATTGGAGAAAAATTTTAGTCGCATTAGGTAGGAAGCCTTCAAATCACATACCTTTATAGCTTATAAATGATGGTGCTCTTAATATTATGTGAAATTTGACTTAGTCAAAATATCCTCAAAAGATAGGAAGAAAAAAATGTTTTAAAATAAAAAGGAGGAAAACATTTCACACTGCAAAATTAAGCTAGTCATCTCTTCAAATTTTGTTTAACTGAGCATGGAAGGCATTTAGCAATGAAATAAGATTAACTGTGAAAATCAGAATGCCCTGGTAAAAGACTTGGTCTTTGTCTTAAGAAGTACGGTGACTAGCTCTATCAGCTGGTACATAATAATGATTTCCATGTGCTAACCCTGCAAAGGTTAAGGCTCATTATTAGCTAAAATGTTGCTTTTGAAATAGTTCAATTTTTTGGTTACTTTCATATATATTTTCCTAATGAAAGTAATACGTTTTTCCATTTAGGCAGAAGATTTAAGAACATGATTTTCAGAGCTTTCAAATATTAACTAATTGTTTAAATCTATCATTTCTAACAAGTCTTGACTAGCTCCTAAAACCTGGTACTCAGGTGTTGGGAGCTGTATTTCTTCTACCGACTTCCCTTTGTGCAAAGAGGTGTGAGGGGCAGAAGGTGACGGTAGAAGGAGAAAAGAACAGGAGAAGGAGGTGAAAAGGTCTTGATGTGGTTCTTTGTCACCCATAATGCAACCCTCAATAGTTGGTACAAAAACACGAACTCAGGAAGTTTCTATGACAAAGAAGCAAAAACTACTAATAATTTATTGTTTTCAAAGTTCTTTGTTTTGCTTTGCATCTAGTAGAAGCTCCCTAGTTAAAGGTGGGGGAGACCCCTCTCTTCTTGGCAGCCATACCTCCACTAGTAGTCCTGAGGCTCTGCTGAGGAGCCCCTAAGCTCCCTAGACGAGTTTGAAAATGATTCAGACTGAACCATCCCACTTCCCCAGGACACACACATAATTGTTAAGGCTCTAGAAAAGCTACCCTCTTATTCCCCGTAATCTTGTTCATACAAGCAGTTGGGTACACCCATTTATTTCCTTAACATTCAGGTTTCAGTGTACAGTATTCTTCTGGGTAAGAGTAATATCAGCTGTTTACAATGGAAAAAAAGAAAAACAAAACAATGAATCACAAAATTCAGCCTCAACTATAGGATCCTCCACTAACCAACTCAAAGGAAAACACTGAAGCCCACTATCTCATTACCTTTAAAATAAAAGGGTCCAACTAGACGGGTAGTGTCCAAATTATACTCCTTAGAGCCCAAGGAATCTCCAAGACAGGGACTCTAGAGCTCTAGCTTCTATGATTCAGCCTTATAAAGGGATGTACGAGTCAGGGAAACAAGAGTTATAACAACTAGGGCTCTTTCAGTTTTTCTCCCTTTTACAACCTGTGGCCAACATCTCTTGCATACATTACTACATGTTTTTGTTTCCAGAGAAAATTTTATGTTTCAAGGCACAAAAATTTTGATGAGAGCTTCTTTTCTGAACAGCCAAAAACCATGGCCTGCCACTAACTTCATTATTAAAACACAGAAAACAAGTTAACAGAGAATATTTTTTTCTACCAAATAACTAATTATAGATGGCATTCTAAAGCAAAATTTACTCAGACCCTATTCATTTCTTTATTGCACTTAATATGATTTGTATGTGAATACATATGATATACAGATATTTGTTTTTCTCATTGGAAAAGACCGTAGGTGCTATATTCAGTATTGTATACCCAGAGCCCACACATGCCAGGCACTCAGTTCATGTTTATTAATATGTATATGGCATTGTATTATCTATGCTCCATGCACTAACCCAGGATTGATCACCAGTGGTAAAAAAAAAAAAAGAAGAAGAAGAAAGAAAGGGAGGGAGGGAGGGAGAGAGGGAAGGAAGGAAGGAAGGTGGGTGGGAGGGAAGGAAGGAAGGAAGGAGGTGGTACACAGGATTTGTGTTTGTTCATCTGTTTGATTACTACTATCAGTGCAGAAATTAAAGCAGTGCCATTTTCAAAGGAAGTTTCCTTCTCTAGACTTTTACACATGACAAGATTTGTAAAGAACAACTACTTGGTTTATCTCCTTTTCCTAGAGAAGTTCTAAATTTTTTAGGCTCTCATGATGATTCTTGTGAATGACAATTTTTTAGTTAAGAAAACAACTTTGGGTCTTTGGCCAACTAGGAAAAAAATATACTAAATGTCTACATGTCTGCCTTTGAAGGCTTTTAAAAAAAACCAAAATGCTGTCAATTTGGAATTTTTTTTCTAGCGAATTTATAACTAATTCTAAAATATTATTTTTTCACTGTACAATTAGCTTCTAAAATATTGAATGCTTTTATTCCAAGTTGGCTTGGGCATTTCACCCAGAAATTGAAAAAAATTAAAACAAGAAGTATCTACCTTGTTTTAAATTGAGCTGGTCATTTGTCATGAATATTCAAAACTGGGAAAAATAATTTTCTGGGCATGCACAACGCATGGAAATTTTTAAAAACAAAGCTGTTGCATGCAAATATACAGCACAACATAGTGATGCCACAATTCATGAATTATCTGGGGGTGAAGTTCCTTTATTATAAGAAGGATGCAATCTCTGGTATACTCTGAATAAACAGAATAGTGACAAGCACATTTTCCTGTATACAGAAGTTCCCTAATACCAAAGAGGCAGATAGCAAAGAGGCCAAATAAATCATCTGGGAGGGAAAAGTAGTTACATCCTATAGAGCAATGTTCTTAAACTTGTAGAATTTGTGAAATCCTCTGAAACCCTGTGAAGAACCGTGGAACCTCTCCCACCAAAAATGCATATTCATGAAATTTTGTGTAGAATTTCAGAGGTTTGTAGGCCTTGTGAAGGACATTCAAAGATCTCAAGTAAAGAGCCCCTGAGGCAGAGATACAGGCCTAAAAAGGGAAGAAAAAAGTGTAGCCACTAAGCCTGTCAGATAAAAGAATAGGAATTAGAGGAAGAAAAATTTAAAAAGATAATAAAAACATGAGGTAAAGTGGAAAAAGCAGAGGATTTTAAAAGAGAAAGAGAAAATAATAAGGGAGCTAGTAGGGGAATAGAAAAAAGTGAATAGATTATAAAACTAAAGGGAAAGGCAAAAAAAAAAAGAAGGTAAGCAGAGGAGAGAAGAAAGATGGAGGGAAAATGCACAATGAGAGAACGTATGCTTATGTCGAACTTTACTGCCAGCACTTAAGTGTTTCTCATGTGCTAGTAACATGGTAAGCATTTTTCATACATTAACTCACTTAAATCTCACAGAAACCCCATGAGGCCTATATTATACATTTCATAGCTCAAGAAACTAAAGCAGAGAAACGTTAAGTATATTGTTTAATAGCCTAGTGACAGAGTTAGTATTTAAACAAAGCCAGTCTCTCAATCTTTATTAGCAATGCCCACTATACAACCTGCCTTCCTGATACTCTTAAAGACATCTCAAGACCTCTCCTATTTGTATTCCTTCTGAAGACAATTTCCTAATAATGAAGATGACAACTAGAATACGTTGTATTTCTTAACAGTACTACACCAGAATCTAAATTATAGCCTCATTGAGATCTAAAATTGTCATAATTTTCATTCCAATTGAAATGATACCTTCACTGGGGTTTTAATTTTTAGAAATTTCATAATTTCACTTGTCAAAAATACTTCATATGCATTAGAATAGTATCAAAAGTATACGTAGAAATATGGCTTTAACAGTCCACTAATATTTACTAATATTCACTAAGGTATTTCAAGTTCCATAGCTCCTGTCATGGTATCACGGTGCGTGTTTGTCAGATTGGTTGCCAGCTGTTTCATTTTAGTTATATTTTTTATAATACTGTTTTGTTAAAGCTGCCTTCCCAAACCATGGATACATTTTTTAACTACATTGATCTTGAAAGGTTTATGTTACACAGATTTGGTCTATTGCATCTCAGTGTGGTTTTCATTTTGAGGGCCTTTTTGGTATGAATATCAAGTTTACAAGTAACTTCATTCTTCTTAGAGCTTCAGTAATTGGTATTTTTCACATAAGTTACTGGGCAAAAAACAGAATGTATGCTTCAAAGCTGGGGTACCCCCTGACAATGTGTTTCTCTTTTATAAATGAATGGTTGAAATCATCTTGTCACAGGTGTGGAAGAAATAGAGAACAGATGCTCAGACTTAAAATGCATTAATTTGATCTTATAAAAATACAAATTAATTACCTGATTTTAGTCCTAGAACTAGAAGAAACATTCAGAGAAAATAATATTAGAACAAAGTACTGAAATTACCATCATTTAGTTAATAAGTAGTATAAACGCATTTAATATCCAGGACTAAACACGAAATACACAGAGTTAACACGTTTAAAAGCAGAAAACATACAAGAGAAGCAATCAAAAATGTCACTCTTTTTCCTTCTTTGTGGTTGGTATTACAAAAGGATTTGAAGACTGGGAAAGGGGTACAAACAAGCATTTGGAGATGCAGTTCATGAGAAGTTAGCATAAAACACTATTAAAGTATTCTCCTCATCCCACCCCTGTGTTTAGGAAACGACTTGGTGAGTATGTGCAGTTCTGATACAAATATTTCCACATCAGCGGAAGACAAGGACACTGGTATACATTTTGCACACTATTTGTATTTACTTGTTTATGTGTCTGTTTCCCCAACTAGACTGTGAGCTGCTCTTTTTAACCAGGGCACCAAATCAGTGAAAAATTCCTTAGGGAAAACTTCCTCCTCCTTTTTTCCTCATGGGCTGGACATGGCTGTTGGGGGCAAGAGGTGGCCTAAAGTAAGAATTTGGCCAGTTGCAGTCAGGAGATTTGTTATGCAGAAAAGAATTGAGCAAATAAGAAAATATATTGACTTAATAGGAGCAAGGTTTCTCACTGTAAGAGGAGGGAATTATAAACACGGAAAGAGGAAAGTCTAGGAAAAAAAATACTTTATCATACTGGATTAGAATTGTTGGAATTGTAGGTATAGGCATAAATTTATAGTTTTTTAATAGATGGATACAGAAATAAATATAGATATATAGGTACTACATGCATACCTGTGTGCATATGTACACACACATTTATATATGAATATATATAATTTCCAAGCCCTATCCACTGGCAAGACCTAAAAGAAATGTCTTCATAGCAATGGGCATACCTAGTGTGCAGATCTTTGTTTCTAAATACCATTCTCAGCTGAAAATAATCAGTACTCTTTAGCAAAATGGCTGAGTACAGGACTAGAACAGGTGAAGTATAAGATGAGCCTAGAATATCTTGTTATGACAGAATTTAAGAAAGTGCTCAATCACAAGGACATGTCAAAAGGACACAGGAGTCAGCTTAAAGTATCTCATTTCCGCTGGCCATGACTGGGATAATATGAGCATCAAAATAAATAAGGATAATACAATTTTATTTTCATAGAAAGAATGATATGATGTGTGCATATCTAGACAAAGACGGACAGAATATCCTTATTAGTGGACATGCTGTGATGGAAACAGGGGAGCGAAATACAGTAGAAACCACTTTAGTGGCATTATTTCCATGTTTCAAAAAATAATTATTTTATATAGCAGATACAGTAGTTTCACTACAAAATTTAAATAATATTGTGAAGCCATAAAAATTATCACAATGGAGACTATGTAATAACAGAAAATTAATCACAGTGGGTTAAAGACAGAATGTTTTCACTAAGAATTTGGCTGTGTCTCAGCATGTATGCATGTGGACAAGGACTGAACATCTTGCTATCAAATAAACTCAACATTTCAAAACTCTTCTCCATACATCATAATGGAGAATTGTAAATCATAGTGGAGATCCACAAATCTTCTCCTTGTTCTGTATTCCAGTCCCAGTCACCAGCCATACTATTTCCTAGAGCCTTAGTCTCATCTTCCATCTCCCTGCTCACTACCCATCCAATTCATTCTGTCTCTAAACTGCCATCAAATCTGTCCTCCTCCCTGCTCTCTCCACATGCCTAACTGCTGTCCTAGTTTGGGTCATTATCAACTCATACTCCCTGTCTTTTCATCCTTTCAACTAAAGCTGTCTCCTATACAAGTATTTTCAAAACATACAAAAAATCCATACTCAATATACCCAAAAATTAACTCAGAATGGATTACAGACCTAAATGTAAAAACTAATACTATAAAATCTCTAGAGAAAAAATCGAGAAGAAAATCTTCAAGACCTTGGTCTGGGCAAAGATTTTTTTAGGTAAGATACAAAAAACACAAACCATGTAAGAATAACTGATAAACTTAACTTCAGAAAAATAAAAATTTCTGCTTTCAAAAACACCATCAAGCAAATGTAAAAGCCAGCCACAGACTAGAGAACATATTCATAATGCATCTATCCAGCAAAGGATTCATATCCGGAATACATAAAGAACTCTTAAAATTCAATAACAAGAAGACAACCCAATTTGAAAATGCGCAAAAGATTTGAATAGACACTTCCCAAAAGAAGCTATATGGACAGCAAACAAGCACATGAAAAGATGCAAATTAAACCAGATTAAATACCACTACACATCCACCAGAATGACTAAAATTAAAATAACTAACAAGATTAAGTGTGGATAAGGATGTGGAGCAACTAGAACTTTCATATATCATTGATGGGAATGTGAAAGAATACAACTCTGGAAATTACTTGGCAGTTTCTCATAAATTAAACATAAATTTTAGCATATTACCCTGAAATTCCACCCATAAATATTAACCCAAGAGATATAAAAATATATTTCCACGGAAAGACATACACAAATGTTCATAGTAGTTTTATTCAAAGTAGCCAAAAAATGAAAACAATCCAAATGTCCATCAATAGATGAATGAATAAATGCATGGTGGTATAATGGAATACTACTCAGCAATAAAGAACAAAATATTGACAGATAAAAGGATGGATGGATCTCAGAAACATTATGCTAAGCAAAAGAAGCCAGGCACAAAAGAGGACATACCGTGTGATGTCATTTGTATTAAAACCGATCTATAGAGACAAAAGGAAATCAGTGATTGCCTGGGGCTGCTGTGAGAAAGGGAGACTGAGGAGTGCAAGGGCACAAGGGAACTTTTTAAGTGATGGAAATATTCTATATCTTGACTGTGGTGTGGCTACATGGCTGTATAGATTTATCAAAATGCCTAAAACTGTACACTTAAAATAGGTGTATTTTATTATACCTATAAATTATACCCTAATAAAGTTGACTTAAAAAGAAACTAACATTGAGAAGCTCAAAAATGTTCATTCAACACTGGTTACTGAGATCACACAATGTTTGTGACACTTCCCCTACCCACTCACTATAATGTTCATAGTAAAGATACTTGACCTTCTGCAAAATTCTCCTTGGCAGGACAAAGTTTAGATGCATATCGTTAATTCTCTCTTATAAGAATCATCATGCTTCAACATTCTTCAATTTTTTTTAATTGTAAAAAAGATTGGTATATAAGGATTTCCATTGTGGTATTGTTTACAAAATCCAAAAATGGGAAACAACGTAAAGGTCCAATATCAGGGACTAAGAAAATAAATCCATCCACACATACAGTGGAATGCCAAGCAGCTCTATATACACTGATATAGGACCACCTACAATGTATAATCCTCATAGAAGCCAGAGTAATCTTTTAAAAGCCTAATACAGATTATCATTCTATTGATACGACAAACAAGCAAATAAGCAAATATTCCAATGGTCTTTCATCAAACTTAAAATGAAATCCAAACTCTACCTGGTACCTACAGGGCCTAGCCCCTGACCACCTATCGCCTTTTACCTTCTTTACCCTCCAGCTATATTGACCTTCTTTAGGTCCCTGGAGCCTCTTTCCTCTGAACTTCAGTTGGTGGGGCCCTTCTTGTCATTCAGGTCTCCATTTAAAAGTCAACTGCTCAGAGGCCTTCCCTAAGCACCCAGTTCAAAAGAACAGCCCACTACATTTTCTTACCACATCACCCTATTTTAATTCATTCACATTCTCTCTCTCCCCACTGTCCTTCCCTCTCTCTCTTTCCCCTTTCCCTGTCATGTCTATCTCCTCCACTTTCATATGAGATGTGTGAGAGCAGAGACCTTTCTGTTTTGTCTATTGCTATATTCCTGAGACTGCTGTATTCTAAGACATTGACCAAGTACTCAATAAGCATCTCTTGAATGGGTGATGTCCAAGATATGCTGTTAAATGGGGGAAAACAGACATAGAACACTGTTTTTAATGTGCTACAATTTGGATAATAAATTATAAAACATACACACACTACGTTTATTTATTTTTTTTTTTTTTTGAGACAGGGTCTCACTGTGTTGCCTGGGCTAGAGTGCCGTGGCATCATCCTAGCTCACAGCAACCTCAAACTCCTGGGCTCAAACGATCCTCCTGCCTCAGCCTCCCGAGTAGCTGGGACTACAGGCATGCGCCACCATGCCTGGCTAATTTTTTCTATATATTTTTAGTTGTCCGATTAATTTCTTTCTATTTTTAGTAGAGACGGGGTCTCGCTCTTGCTCAGGCTGGTTTCGAACTCCTGAGCTCAAACAATCCACCCGCCTCGGCCTCCCAGAGAGCTAGGATTACAGGCCGTTTATGTTTTATCTGCATAAAATTTCTGAAAGGATAAAGAAACTGGTATCAACAGTTGTCTCCAGGTAAAGGAACCAGGAGGCTAAAGGGCAATTGTAGAGGGACTATTACTCTATACTTTCATACCGTTTGAATTTTGTACCACATGCGTGTAGTATCTATTTTTAAAAGTAACCTGAAATATATACCATTATGCATAAAACAGTGATACTTATCACAATTAGAAAATGAACTTAGAGATCACAACTTCTTATAGCTTTACTGATTTTCAGCTTTACTTCATCTTTGAATAGAAAGTATCAGAAATTGATGCTTGGTCCTTAAACTCTATCATTATACTTGTTACCTATACTTATTCATCATTATAAAAATGACATTTGATTTTATTAGCCACAGTATGTCACTGTTCACATCATTGAAAATGCTATCCAAATAAATCTACCTACCTTCTATCTTTCTTTTTCCTAATGACTAAGCACAGCTCTTATTCTACATACAAACGAAATTGGCTAGCATAATCAGAAAAAATAAGAATGTAACACTCTCTCAAAAACAACAAAATCAGGATAAAACAGAAAAAAATGATGATTAAAATATTATTCAAACCTACTTCGATCTAATGGCATTTTATTCTATTAGCAAGATTGTGTAATATGGACCTAGATAATAAACCAAAATAAATAATAAACAAGTTAATAAACTAAAAAATACACTTCATTTTTAAACTGTTTTTCAAAATGAAATATTAAACTGGTAGGAAAGCAATATTTAAAATGTATTTTCCAAACATGCTATAAATTAAACCTGACAAATTTACATCCTACCTAAGATCCTGCTTTCGAAATAGCAGGTATTTCATAAGGGCATTGACTAGTCACTGAAAATTCAGATTCACTGTGAATTATTCTGAATACCGAAGTATATCAAGTAATTAATACATTTCCAAATATTACACTCCAAAAGAAATTTCTACCCAAAAAGTTGTATATAATAGAGGGGGGAAAAAGTAAAAGCTTCAAAATTATCTTATGATAGAACTAACATTAAATAGTCTTGTTGAGGTCAGGATAGAGCTCAAACACACAAATACACACATGCAAACAAATCAGTTCACAGTCATAATAAAAATAATTCAAAATGACCTAAACATACTGTTCAAATATCCAGAAACTCATAAAGCAGAGTATTAAGAAATGTTTAGTGTGCTAATATAAATTGCATTGTTAATCTACATAATGTTTCAAAAACACTTGTTGAAAACAGATCTAACATTTGGGTGATTTT
Organism: Propithecus coquereli; assembly: GCF_000956105.1. NCBI lineage: Eukaryota > Metazoa > Chordata > Mammalia > Primates > Indriidae > Propithecus > Propithecus coquereli. The sequence continues at coordinate 1,882,407 of NW_012145523.1, forward strand.
TGTGTTTTATCTTACATTGAAAATTTATTTAAGTCAAAACAACTTGGAATAAAAAATATTTACACTGAGATTTCTTTTAAAAGAGTCCTTGCAAGCAATAGCGTCTATGGTTAAATGTCAAAACAAATATATAAACCATTAGATTATAGTTACTATCAATCTAATTATTCTGTCTTCCACTTCTTTTGTTGCTTTAAAATGACAAACTGCAGAGTCAATTTTGAATGCCCTTATAACCTTGATAATCCTTCATTGTATCTTTCTTTGGGATTTACCACAAGCAAAGTAAATTAGTTTGAATATTCTTTAGAAGAAAAATCATTTTTGCTAAACTCCTTAGCCCTGCCAAAAACTAGTAATTTGGTATCTTAAGTGGAGATTTTACATTTTTAAACATTAGATTATAAAAAGTTATTTTAACTTAATAGATACATGACACTTAGCAATTTTCTTGGAATTTACAGTAAAAAGTTGAAGCATCCCATTTTTAATTAAGTCAATTAGCTAAACCCTAAATCTAGAGTTTGAAGTTTTAATTGTTGTTCAGTAATTCACATCTTTTTTTATAATTCAAAACACCTCCATCATGGCCTACAACTAAATTTAAGCAATTGTAAACACACTGGGGAGTAATTCTAAATCGCACTTCACAATATCTTAAACTGCTCACTTAGAAATACAATTATCAATACAAATCCCATTGTAATCATTTCATTCTGTTTCCTTACCACATGGCACAGTGCCACAAAATGTATTTTTTGCATTCAGAAAAACTCAATGTCTTACTTAGAAACAGCTTTGAAAATTGGCTCATGGCCTATTTGCAATTGATACTAAAGCTTAAATAGCCAGCAAAGTTACACTAACTTCAAAATACTCTGGGATCAACCATTAAAATGTTTTTGTTTCGGTTACACCACTAATGAACACCAAATGTTAGAATTTGTTTTAACAGTCTAATACATCAAGCATTTTCTTAAAAGGAAAGGCTGGATCAGCTTTCCATTATATAACTGAAGGCAGATTAGTCAGTACTGATACAGATAATACTTGAAAGATTTAATACTTAAGTGTACATTCAAGTATAAAAAAGTTTAATTCAGAAAGCCTGTTCAATTAGCCATGATATTTTTCCCTATAAAAATACCAAACTCCTGGTTTCTAAGCTACAGTTGAAAGCCTCCTTCTTTTCATTACTTGCATAAACCACTTAACCTTCAACCTGATTTCCCCATTCCCACAAAATGAGGTGACACTATTATGCTTTATACCAGCGGTCCCCAACCTCTTTGGCAGCAGGGACCAGTTTCATGGAAGACAATTTTTCCATGGACAGGTGGGAGGTGGGATAGTTTGGGGATGATTCAAGTGCATTACATTTATTTTGCAGTCAAGCCTCTCTGCTAACAATAATCTGTATTTGCAGCTGCTCCCCGGCACTAGCATCACCGCCTCAGCTCCACCTCAGATCCTCAGGCATTTGGTTCTCATAAGGAGCGCACAATCTAGATCCCTCACACGTGCAGCTTACAGAAGGGTTTGTGCTCCTATGAGAATCTAATGCTGCTGCTGATCTGACAGGAGGTGGAGCTTACGCAGTGATACAAGTAATGGGGAGTGGCTCTAAATACAAATGAAGCTTTGCTCATTCGCCTACTGCTCACCTCCTGCTGTGCTGCTTGGTTCCTAACAGGCCACAGACCAGTACTGGTCCACCGCCCAGGGGTTGGGGATCGCAGCTTTACACCATGCTTTCTCATATCACAAATAAAAAGTACCAAAGGAAGCAAAAAAGGAGTGGAGTCTACTAAAGCCTGGTAAGAACAATTGACATAATGGGATTTTAGGAAATAAATGTGTAAATGCTATTTTAAAAATATAAAAACAAAGACAGAAGAATAAGCTATTCTGGATACATTCTAGAGATGAACACTTAGCATGTAAAAAGGTAACATTTTAAGGGCTGTTGCAATCCACGGGTGCCTTTCCTAGCCCCAGCACCACACCTCAACAGGGGTATAATATAAAACACCAATACCTTCAGTGGTAACCACAATAATGACTCTATTTATCTACTTTTACTGTTGCTTTTGCTTCTTTTAATGCTGACTCTTCTGTGGAATGGCATCTGCTTCTGGCCTCGCCCACATCTAACCATCTTGTTTGCTACGACTACTATCGTTAATCTCATCTTTCTTTTCCAGCACTTTTCATCTTTCTTTCTTGTTTTTTCATTGCTATTGTGATTTAACACTTCTTGGCCTTCAGTCCAGACTTTTACAGAATTTAAGAAGCAGAACCTTTCCTTTTGGTTTATCAGGTATTAATCATTCCTTTTAGCTGTAATAGCCAAGTCTTTGGTTCTTGTTGCTATCTTTATCACTGTTCAGAAGAGATCTTTTTTCCTCTTCATTAGCATTAAAGAACTCTTTCCAACCTTATTTCTATGAGTCATTCTATTCTCATTTAGGATACAGATCACTAAATAAGGTTTTAGGAGACATACCATATGAAGAATTTGCAATAGACTAATCTATAAAAATTGGTTTAGAAAGAAAATAGTATAAAAAAGATTCATGTAGGCCGGGCGCGGTGGCTCACGCCTGTAATCCTAGCTCTCTAGGAGGCCGAGGCGGGTGGATTGTTTGAGCTCAGGAGTTCGAAACCAGCCAGAGCAAGAGCAAGACCCTGTCTCTACTAAAAATAGAAAATAAATTAATCCGCCAACTAAAAACATATAGAAAAAATTAGCCGGGCATGGTGGCGCATGCCTGTAGTCCCAGCTACTCGGGAGGCTGAGGCAGGAGGATCGCTTGAGCCCAGGAGTTTGAGGTTGCTGTGAGCTAGGATGACGCCATGGCACTCTAGCCCGGGCAACACAGTGAGACTCTGTCTCAAAAAAAAAAAAAAAAAAAAAAAGATTCATGTAATAAAAGCTAGCACTTTTGAAAGAAATGTTTTAAAATAATCTCAAGTATTTCAGAAGTACCTATACATTTGCAACTGAACTAATTACAAGTCACCATTATTTATTCTTTAAAGGATTTCCACCCAGAATCTCCCACTGTAAGCCATACAGTTCAATGGTTTTTAGTATATTCACAGAGTTGTACAATCATTACCACATCTAATTTTAGAAAAATTTTAACACCCCTAAAAGAAACCATACCCATTAATAGTCACTCCTCATTCCCACTCATACTCCCTCCCTCTGCCCTAGACAACCACTCATCTACTTTATATATTTATGGGTTTGTCTATTCTAGACATTTCACATAAACAGAATCATATATGACCTTTTGTGACTGGCTTCTTTCACTTAAAACTAATATGTTTTTATTTTATTTTAGTCCTAGTAAGAATTTTCTCACTTATAAGGAGTTAGAACATTGCAGAACAAAGCTGAAATGCTTCCAATACCATCCCTACTTCATGCCACCATTTTTCTACTGGCTGTGGCTTGGTGAGGAGCTTCTAGTTATGTATAGCGACCATATTCTATCAGTGAGGTGGGTGTATTTCAGTAGTTGGTGAAGTAATCAGTAATAGATGAAGTAATTTCAGTGATTTGTTCATGCACTCATCCATTCAGATTGATTTTGTGGAAAGATAGGAATGGGGTATAATATCTATTTCAACCTGCTCCCAGAAAGAACTTCATTCCAAGTAATAATAGGTGTTTTTTGGTTTTTTGACCTTTTGTTTTAAATAAAAGAAATAGCTAGAACAGATAAGCCCATCTCTTCTTTTCTCATTTGACTGTGGAAGAAGAGAAGTGCCTATTATCATCATAGGTGTTATCTTAGTGCCATTTATAGGCTCTGTACGATGTGTTGGACATGATGTTAAACATGTCACATGAATTCCTTATTATTCTAACAGCCTTGTCAGGTGATATCTTCATGAAAATTAATGGATCTATGTATCTGCATGCCCTATAGCTGCAGTCCCCAGGCTGCAGAGCTCCAATGTCCCCCCACTCCCCCATCTGTGGAAAAATTGTCCTCCGTGAACTTAGGAATGGGGGGCAGTGGATGCACAGCACAAGGTAAGCGAAGCAGACTAAAACCAAAGTTAACACGTAGATTAGAGCAGAACTCAGAGCACTGCAGAGAAACGATGCCAGAGACTTGATCAAACAACACCTGAAGACTGAAGTATCTCTAAGCTTCCCAGTTAAGTAAATTAATAAATCTCTTTTATTGTTTTACCTAGTTAGGTTTTCTGTTATTAATATTTGCAACTAGAAGCATTCTATTAATATTGATACACATGGCACAAGGCTAGTACTCTATTTGACTTATCACTAAAATTTCCATTGATTTTAGACTCAATATGATTTGTGGACTAGAAATTTATTAACGTGTATTTCAGAAATTGCTTAGGAAGAAAAATAACAGTCTGCCTGACATTGGAGATTTTCACCAGCCACAAGACTGTAATTGGCCAGGCACCAGGAACACGGAGCATTTCCAACACTGGAGGCCCTGTATATGCCAACACAAATAGTGTAGAAAAGGTAAAGATGCTGGAGCCAAATGGAAAAATAGGGTGATCTTAAACAAGGTTTGCCTCTGGAGAAACCTGTACAGCACCAAACTACCTCCTCTTAACAGTCCTTTTGTTTTCATGCTATTTTGTTTAAACTTTGTTCACTATTTTTTAAAATTGAAAGATATCTAGTTAAAATAGTAGATTGGATACATGCATTTGTCTCTATCCACTCCCAAAAGTCCACTAACATGATGGAATTTTTTAAAAGTATAAACACCAAAGACAAGACTGGAAGGGATTAAAGAAGACAAAAGAAGTTAATACAATTTTGGAAGACGATTAGCAGAGGAATGAATGGTTTCTGACTTAGCAGAACAGAGAAAGTTGAAACTTGACTATGTGTAGTTAAGGGAGGGAAACCAACTAGAGGGTAATTCACAGTAAACAATCCTAGAAAGGTTCAGGAATATGGGGCAGAGTCATAGGTGAGGCTTAAATCAGATGACAGAAAGCCTACATAAGGAACAGTTAGACTTTAGATACCCCTCTATTAATACAATTCTTCAACTGACTTTCACTCTGGCAAGAGAAAAGTAGTTTGCTCTCTAGCAAGAACCATTAGACAGACTCTAGACTCTGGGACTGAGCCTGAGGCACAGCTGAGAGTGAAGATAAGATAATGTACCGAGAATAGGGAGATTAAATGTAAATTAACGATTTTTCAACTTTATCATGGTGCAAAATTCGGTAGAAATGATACTTCAAGTATCCATGCAACCATTCTGTTTTTCACCTTCAGTATAGTAGTCAATAAATTACATGAGATATTCCACACTTTATTATAAAATAGGCTTCCTATTAGATGATTTTGCCTATCTGTAGGCTAATGTAAGTGTTGTGAGCACATTTAAGGTAGAGTAGGTTAGGTGTATCCAATGCATTTTTGACTTACGATATTTGCAACTTACAATGGGTTTATCAAGATGTAACCCTATCATAAGTCAAAAAGTACCTGTATACTGAGCAGTGAGGTCACCCCCTACCTCTCGGCTCTTCCCCTATTCAACTTCCAGAAACTGGTAGCCAGACTTATGCTTCCTACACAGGAGAAAGGATGACTCTTTTTTGGAAAGAGAAATCAGTCCAAAAGCATAGACAGTAAGAGTCAGAGATGTGTCAATAAAATAAATCTGGTCTTCAACTAACAGCCCTAGAGTGAAACCCACGCACACAGAGTTTCCATTAAGATTTTTAGTATTAGCTAAACATTTGAGGAACAATCAAGGAATGCTTCTGTCATGAAAGAAACAAAATCAAATTGAAAAACAAAAAAGAGACAATACAGTGCACAAAGAAATTGTTTTTTAAAAACTATTATTTTCAGAGACATGAGATGAAATTATATCTATGAAACAATAACATACTATAAAGATGAATGCTCAGAACAGCAGAAAAAGCTTTTGAAAAGTTTAAATGAGAGCAGAAATTTAAAAATATATATATTAATAATTGTAAGGTTGGAAGAATAAGCTTAAGAAATTTCCCAGACACTAGAGAAGGGAGTCAGAATGAGAGAGAGAGAGAGAGAGAGAGAGAAAAGGAAAAGAGAAAATTAGAAGATCAAAATCCAGGAGATCCAATATTAGACTATGGAAATTCTAGAAAAGAAAAGAGAAAATGGAACAGAAGAAACTGTCGGGAGATAATACAAGAAAATTTCCCATAAACTCCAAGAAAAACAAGTTACAGAAAAAGTGACTAATCATATCACTATGTGGCTAAGCTATGAATAATATATAACAATGAAGACACAGGCTAACCAAGAATTATGATACCTACATTTAGGGAAGGAAGTCGAGGGAAAAGGGAAAGAACTGACAAAGTATAAAAGAGCTAATCTTCATTTGCCTTAGTGGTAAGTCAACACATACTAAAATTGAAAAATTTTTAAATGGAATTATAAACAATATTGAGAAATACAGAGGTAAATACCAAAAGAAACTGCTAAAAGAGTTATAAGTAGTTGCCTCTGGGGATAACGATGCAGGGATGAAAAAGGGTAGACCAGAGGACCAATGCTTTTCATTATATGCAGTCTCAGTATTTGAGTTTTTAACATTAATTAGACCTATAAATCTAAACTTTGTGAGAAACATTTTGTAACGTTAAGTAACAGGAAACACATTTCCACATATTTTTACATTCTTTTTGCTTAATTAAATTGTGTTGCTCATAAGGGTCTTCCTATCCATTTCTTACTGTTTCATTTCAGATAAATTATATTTTTGGTTACTATTATGACACTAGAAAAATTGTGTTCTCTAATTTGTAGCTAATTATTTTATATGCTTTTTTAAATTGTAAGAATCCTTGTTTTTATTTTTCTTAAATCCACTGATAATAGAAATCACTTTCATGACCTTTATATTTATATTCCCACCCACAATGGGTAGAAAGTAAATATTTAACAAATGGCAGATAACACTGATAGAGTACCAACTCTGTGTCACACACTAAACTAGGCAATTCATAATCTCTAGTCTTCACAACCCTTTAAAGCAGTGTTTTGTTTAGGCCACTATATAGATTAATTGGCTGTAACAAAGAAAAAAAAAAAGGGCTTACATAAAATACAAGTTTATTTCTCTCTCACATAACAGTTTGAAGGTAAGTGCATAACACAGGGTAGATAGACAGCTCTGTTCCAAGGAACCCAGACTAGCCAGTCAGTTCTGCCATCTTCATCATTTGGCGTCCATCTCTGGATCCAAGGCTGCTGCTTCAATTCTTGTCATTTCTCATACAAAGAGAAAAAGGAAAAAACGACATCCAGGGCAAATGGCTTTTTCTTTAAGAAGATGACCCCAAAAGTTGCCCACACCTCTTCCTTTCATATCCCAGTGGCCCAAACTTAGTCACAGGGCCCAATCTAGCTCTATGTACCTGGGAAATACAGTTGTAGTTGCGTAGTCATGGGCTAGCTAAGACTGGGGGCAGGCCTAGGGATTCTCCCTCTCAAGAAGAGTGGCTACTGGGGTACAACAGAAGTCTCTGTCACAGGTAGGTATTATCATCTCTATTACAGACAAATTGAGCATCAGTTATTTGCTAAGGCCACATAGCCAATAATGATTAAGCTAGGATTCAATTCCATCTTCTGTCTCTGGATCCCATTACTATCAATACTTCCACTAAATCATGCTAAATCACAATAGGAAAATACATACATATGTCTTTTTAATTTCTTGCTAAATGTGGCACAACTGGATGGTTCTAACTAAACAGTCCTGGGTGTCTTCCTTAATGCTATTTGTTTTATTACAAGACTTCCATCTCAAAGGTGGAAGGGGCCTTGATATTTAATTCTAACTCTCTCATTTTACAGAGAAAATAACTAAAACTCAGAGATTAAATGAGTTACTTAAGGTCTCACAGTCAGTTACTGAAAGAAAGGGCAAGTAGAAATCGTAGGTTCCTATTTTCGTTCCAGTGCTCTTTCCACTTTCTTACTCTATTTTCTAGTGAAAATAAAGTTTGTTCTGTCATAATTATAGTCATTCCCAGATAGTAAATGGCTTAAATGATAATTTTTTTCTTCCAAATGATAATAAAGCACTAGTTCCAAGTAGACTCCAAAGTTTGTTCATACATTACCACTTCTGTACATTTACTGAGAATTCACCAACTGATGTTATCTCTGGATCAACGTAAAGCTAAAGGAAGAAACCTTCACAGTCACAATAGTTTCTCTGTGTGACTATTTGTAAAATCTAGTGTGTTCACTTATAAACATCATGAGAATAAAAGAATTTAAGCCCGATTTTTTTTACAATTGTATTACAAAGATCCTATAATAGTACCAAGTTTATCTTCAGAAAACAAATTGCTTTATTCCTTCTATCTCAAGAGTCAAAGTTATTCATAGTCTAGTATAAGTTCTATTTGCTACTACTATCCTAAATACAAAATAGAGATCTAGGAAGTCTGATAAATTATGCAAAATTTTTAAATAGACACTAAAGTTGCCTAAAAGAAGTATAAAATTTACCATTGCACACAACTTCTTTCCATCTTATCTCCTTCCCATCCTAGTAACAAACTTCCCATTAAGATAATTCCAAATACAGCTGGTATTTTCTTATCAAACAAAATACATTCAAAATCATTTGGAAAAAATGTTTAAATATATGCAAGGCAACATTTCGTTACTTTGTCCATATCATAGAGCATATTTGTTAGACTAAAGTCTCTGTTCACTGTGTCCATATCATATAGCATAGTAGTAGTCATCAGGATTGGAAAATCAACTGTATTACCAAAGTTTTTTTTTTAAAAAACAGAAGAAAACTCCAATACAGAGTAAATATAATTGGTATGTCTTATAATCTGAATGACTCCAATTTAGTTCAAGAAGACTACTGATTATCTATGTCAAGTATACAAATATAATCCAAGTAAAATTAAAGAATAAGTAGCCCTTTCAAAATTTGAAATTACCTTTTCAATGAAGCTGCTTCTGACAGCTGATATATGCCTTTTGAGTTACTACATATAATTCAACAGAAATAAGATGGTGTCTGCTCTCTCAGAAATCTATGAAAGGAAAACATAATATACATTTAGTCTAAAAACAAATATTGAATCACAAGACCAACATTTGTAATGCTCATATTACATTAGTGGTACTTATTGTCAAATGACATAGAGTCACACACTAAGCCTAGATCAAAAAATGATACCCACCATTACTAACTGAATCTCTACTATGCACTTGGCATGTACTAGGTACTTTATATGTATTATTTTTCCTCCTAACAACAACTCTACAAGATTAACATTATTCTACTTGACAGCTGGGAGAAAAAAGAGAATCAAAATAAGTTGAGTAACTTGCACAGTATCACATAGCTCATGTGTAATGGAGCCAGGGTAAGAGTCAAATAGTTCACTTTCAGGAAAACTAATTTGAAGGATATGTTTAGCTACTAAAAAGGATTATAGGAGATACTATCCGAAAATATGAAGTCTTAACTATCATCTATCACCATAAGAATGCTGATTTACCTACATAAAAATATAAACAGGGCAGCATTTTGAAAGCGTGCACCTGGATGATATGTTCCATGCGCAATTTTAGTGTGCCCTACCTGGCTGTGACAGAATGTCTCAATAGTAAAACTTCATGTACCGCATTACAATCTAGCTCATCTTTCCCTGGACTCAGCCCAAACTCCTTTTCTGGGTTCTCCATTCAACTGCTATACCCTAATTCCTATTTAATTTTTACTGAAACATTTTTCTTTTCAGTATTTGTATCCTCCAGATTCCCATCTATTATCTTGTTCCCTTTTATTTGAGGCAGACATAGAACTAAAAGAGAATCCCACTGTTAGTCTCCTCACTCTTCACTTTTAGGGACTGGCCCAAAGAGTTAGCTTTTCTATCCAGCTACAGGATAGGGTACTGTGCTCTATGTCTGCCATTTTTTCTAAAATGGAGAAGGAATAACCAAACTTCTAAGAAAAGGGGATAAACAGACAAAAATTATAAAAAGTTGTTAAACTTAGAAATAAAGAAAATGAAATAAGCACAATCCTATAAAGACACTGGGGATACAATGGGACAGGACAGGACAAAACAGACAAAGCTCTGTTCTCACAGAGCTTACAACTTCAAGATCTGTGCCTAGCACTCAGCAACAACAAATAAACATTCACTTTGTCTTTGTAGAAATCATTTCCCACTCCACATGGTTCGAGTAGGGCTGTCAAACACAGAACCCCCATTCCTTCCACTCCATCCTTGAGCTGCAGAGACGGGTACAAGATTAACTGAGTTAATTGTAATTTCTTTGGGTGCTTTTGGATTTTAATTTTAACTTATTTAAACTTAAACCTAAAATTTTTACTCTAATTTAACATATATTTATTTAAATTTTAATTTTAAATTTAACTTAAATTCAACAGTATCCAAAAGAAATCAAAGTAGCTAAAACAATCCCGCTTTTAAAAAGTCTCAACTGAAAACTTCTATGTAAAATACTAAAATTTTTTGTTAATGATGATAAAATTGTTTTCTATATATCCTAAGATCAGCAACTAAAAATTAAAGTTCTTATAAAGCTTCTTAGACCTTAAACATTACAAAATTTGATAAAAATCAATGACTTGGTGATCTGACAAATTTATCATTACAGAAAGACCTAGATCTGTCAAAAAAGAGGGTTAAGAAACTTACACAAGGTCACTAAGCCAACAAGTAGTAAATCAGGACTTAAATCTGGAAGTTAGGTCCCCCAGTGCCTATGCTCGTACCCACTCTACTATTCTGCCTAAATTGTACCTGGCACATAACTGATACTCAATTGGTTATCAAATGAATGAATGATCAATCGCCTCACTATTTTATAAGCTTTAGAGTCTCCTCAGGATGGCATTCAATGTCCTCCATGTCCTAGCACCAATCTTGTCTTCCCCCACTCTCTAACATGTATCCCCTATATTATACCAAAACTGGTCCCTGAAACACATGCTGCAATTTCCCACCTACTCCAGGCTTCCTCTACTGGGTATTTCCTCCCCTCCACCTCTATGCCTCTCCAAATCCTATCTCCATGTCCTACCTCCAGGTTATGATGTCATAAAATTTTCTCTAACCTCTTTGTCTTGAGATAATCCCTCTCTCATCTGCACTACTACTATAATGCTTATTAAAATCAGCAATTCTAGGCTGTAGGGTTTTTATGGATACAGAATAAGAACTTATGGCTGTGTATAAATTCTAACAAGCATAAAATATAGTTCCATATACATCATGGGCATTTAGTATATACTTGTTAACTGTATTTAAAATATATGTATTCCCCCAAAAGAAACATTTTGCCTCCGAAATAATCTACCCCCTTTTTGACATATTGTTGTCTAACTTTAATTCATGGTTCTACATGTGTGTACGTACATACATATAAATACCAAACTGTGCAAAACTTAAAATGGAGTAGTAGCTCTCACCAGATAATAATGCTGAAATTCTCAGTGTTGACACAACCCAGTCTTTAACAGAATCATCAGAGAAGCATTTCACATTAGCACGAGGGTCAGCATGTTAACAGTTCTATACAACTAATATGTACACATATCCTACAAAAGAAAGGAAGGACCCAGGAACAATTTTAATAGTAAACATATGTTGAAAACATTCCAGGCATCCAAAATGAAAATATCCATCAGTCACATGCGCCACACTAACAATTTAGGCGAGTTCTTCACAAACTCAGATAACATTCTCTAGGGTTAGGCTCCTTCCCCATTATTCCTAAAACAAAAGGACAAAGACCAGATCTAGATAAAATGCAGAAGTCACAATCTCACAGATGCTAACTCACTGTCATCTCCGAAAGACAGCCATCAAATACCATACAGTTTTATAAAATAAGTGGCCTATTAGCCTCAGCTAAAAGCCAACTGCTGAAGGCAGGAGCTACATAGGGAAGACCAACCAAAAAGTACTATGAAAATCTTTAACTTGAAACTTGTTTTAAAGAAGGTGGAAGGAAGGAAGGGAGGGAGGGAAAAAGTCCCAATATCCATACACAAATTGCACGATCTTCTTTTCATTGCAATGACCCAAAAAATAAAAATAAAATCTATTTGCGAAGAGTCCTTTGAAACAGCTGCTTGATTTCATGGTCAAGTTACGTGTAAGACTTGACAATACTCAAGTCAGTGATAAACAAAAAAGTCACATGACCCACTTAAGGAAAAGGCAGAGAAAAATGGGTCTGGAGTTTATACTGGCTGCACAAATGAATGTACTTAGTCATTGCTCAACATCACCACTTACAAAGCAAGCAATTGTTTCCCTTCAAATGCTCATCTTTTCTATCTAAAGCTACTGCCAAAAACACTAAATTAACACCATCTGCTACAAAAATAAGTCAAAACATTAACCTTAACCCATTAAAAAATGTGGGTTAAGCATCTTTTCAATTAAAATATTATTTTTTAATAGTGTTTAGTAAACAAAGCAAAACACATAAATATTACGTAAGTAATCATATTATAAGATTATATGAAAGAAGGAAGAATGTAGGAAACAATGCTCTAAAGTTATTTTTTACTTCTGTATGTCCTAATATTTATTGCTAAATGAGGAGAATAAGAAAAACACCAGTACAGATACCATTTTTAATAAGGAATAATGATTTCTTCACTTAAAAATGAATTAAACATACATGAAGAAAACCTCTCTTATATACATTTTTTTTTTGTAAAAGGAAAAACAATTTTTAAGGCTAAGATGCTTCCAGAAACACTAAAATCCCCATTTAAAGAGAATTGATGAAGTAAAATTATCATCTCTTTGAAGATTACTGAGGCCCTTTAAGACGCTGAATCCTCAGAACAAACTTCGCAAAATTCCAACACAAATAAGTTTTGTCATTTTCATGGTAATTTCAACGTTAATGTTAAAAATTTTCTTAGAGCACCTGCTCCTACTTGAACTTTACAACATGACAACACATGTGCAGAACAAGTAATCCTTGGCTCCTATTTATCTTAGAATAAGATATAACGGAAAATGATACTTAATGTCCCATTAAAAGATTTGTTTCTCCTTATATCTAGATAACTCCAAAGATTCTGCCATGAGACTACTGGAATTGATAAACAAATTCAAGAAAGTCTCAGGTTACAAAATCAATGTACAGAAATCCGTACCATTCCCATACACCAACAACAATCAAACTGAGAACCAAATCAAAGACTCAATACCCTTCACAATAGCAACAAAGAAAGTAAAATACCTAGGAATACATTTAACTAAGGAGGTAAAAGACCTCTACAGGGAGAACTATGAGACATTGAGGAAGGAAATAGCGGAAGATGTAAACAGGTGGAAAACCATACCATGCTCACGGGTCGGCACAATCAACATTGTTAAAATGTCTATACTACCCAAAGTGATCTACAGATTCAATGCAATCCCTATTAAAATACCAACATCATTTTTCACAGATCTAGAAAAAATAATTCTATGCTTTGTATGGAACCAGAGAAGACCCGATATAGCAAAAGCAATCTTAAGCAAAAAGAACAAATTGGGAGGTATCACATTACCAGACTTCAAGCTATACTACAAGGCTATAGTAACTAAAACAGCATGGTACTGGCACAAGAACAGAGTCATAGACCAATGGAATAGAACTGAGAACCCAGATATAAAACGATCCTCATATAGCCATCTAATCTTTGACAAAACAAACAAAAACATACACTAGGGAAAAGAATCCTTATTCAACAAATGGTGCTGGGAAAACTGGATAGCCACATGTAGAAGACTGAAACAGGATCTGCACCTTTTACCTTTCACAAAAATCAGCTCACGGCAGATAACAGACTTAAACTAAGGTGTGAAACTGTAAGAATTCTAGAAGAAAATGTTGGAAAAGCTCTTATAGACATCGGCCTAAGCAAAGAATTTATGAGGAAGACATCAAAGGCAATCACAGCAACAACAAAAATAAATAAATGGGACCTGATCAAATTAAAAAGCTTCCGCACAGCCAAGGGAACTATCATGAGAGTAAACAGACAACCTACAGAATGGGAGAAAATATTCTCACGCTATAAATCTGGTAAAGGGCTGGTAACTAGAATCTATATAGAACTCAGGAAAATCAGCAAGAAAACATCAACAACCCTATCAAAAAGTGGGCAAAGGACATGAACAGAAAGTTCTCAAAAAAAGACTAATGGCTAACAAATATAAGAAAAAATGCTCAACATCTCTAATCATCAGGGAAATGCAAAATCAAAACCACAATGACATATCACTTATCTCCAGTGAGAATGGCCTTTATCAAAAAGTCCCAAAATAATAAACGTTGGCATGGATGCAGAGAGATAGGAACACTCATATACTGCTGGTGGGACTGCAAACTAGTGCAACCTCTGTGGAAAGTAATATGGAGATACCTCAAACAAGTAGATATAAGTAGAACTACCATTTGATCCAGCAATCCCATTACGGGGCATCTGCCCAAAAGAACAAAAGATATTCTATAAAAAAGACATCTGCACTAGAATGTTTGTAGCAGCACAATTCACAATTGCAAAGATGTGGAAACAACCCAAATGCCCATCAATCCATGAGTAGATTAATAAAATGTGGTATATGTATACCATGGAGTCCTACTCAGCCACAAAAAACAATGGTGATCTAGCACCCCTTGTATTATCCTGGATAGAGGTGGAGACCATTCTACTAAGTGAAGTATCCCAGGAATGGAAAAACAAGCACCACATGTACTCACCATCAAATTGGTATTAACTGATCAACACTGAAGTGCACATATAGTAATAACATTCATCGGGTGTCAGGAAGGTGGGAGGGGGCAGGAGGGGATGGGTAAATCCACACCCAATGGGTGCGGTGTACACCGTCTGGGGGATGGACACGCTTGAAGCTCTGACTCGGGTGGGGCAAGGGCAATATACATAACCTAAACATTTGTACCCCTGTAATATGCTGAAATTAAAAAAAAATTTAAAAAAAAAGATTTATTTCTCAGATTTTTTTCTGAGGGAAAAAATCAATATAATCAATACAGGCAGTCAAATAAGCCTTCAGTAAGGGAAGTTTTCAAAAGTTCTTTTGGAAGTCATTTGGTGCTTTTCCTTCAAACAGTTTATTCCTTATGACTCTTGATGTAAGAGTTTTACCAGTTATTCGGAATGAGCATACATCAAAAATCTTTCTTCCATCCCCTACCTGACAAGGTCCATGCAAAAAATTTCCATCAACCTCAACAATGACAATGTGGACGTCTATTTGTGACAAGGTGGACCCATGGCTGGAGATCATCTAAAAATGTTGTGTTAAATACTTTTAAATCTTTTTTAAATGTATGAAAGAGCCAGCAATAAATTAAGAGAAATGCTCCAAGGGCAGAGATAATAAGCACAGATCTACAGAAGTGAGTTAGTCCAGAAGCCAATATGCCCCTGGGGCATCTGTATAGTCCCAGCGGCACGAACATAATGGGGGAGATGGGGTTGTAGGAAATAGGGTGACAGGAGGCAAAACTTGAGGCCTGCACAAAATGGAGAGCCAGAGCAATGACTCCGTCTGCACAGGCGGGTTAAATTAAAAAAAAGTTCACCTTACAACCGATATGCATGAAAGGGTAAATTCGTATGGGTAAATCTAAACACTGTGTTATTTTGGGGTTAAAAGATCAAGTCCCAAAACTAATATCTGATAAAAATAATTCACAGCAGATGGAGGTTCAGGAAGATGCTAAAGATAGTACTTACACTTAGACTTTATCAAGTACGCATATTAACATTTCCAACCACTAAAAAACAAAAAAATATTAATAGAACCGAAAACTTCCCGATATAGCTGAAGAGGTAAAAATGGAATGAGAAATGAAAAAAATTAAAAGAAAGCATATGATATGGTAGAAAGAATTCCAGTCTTGGAGTCAGATATTCCTGGGTTCAAGTCCCAGTTCTGCATATATTATGTCTAACTACAGACTAGTCACCTACTTTTAAAATTTCTATCCTCTTTCTTATCTTGAAAAAAGGGATAATAATACAAAGTTTTTAGTCTAGGCCCTACGGTTTAACATATACGTATACCACTATACCTAGTACCTGCCTGGCACAAAGATGCACAAATACCTTTTCCCTTCCTCTTCATGACAATGAAGTATGCTGAACAAGTAAGCAAGTCATTGTTTCGGGTTGCTGGATCAGACTATTTTTAATCATGAATATCACAACTACTGCATAGAACAGTCATAGCTGCCTCCTTGACTTTCTGTGTATTCCTTCCTTAATCATGATTAAAAAGCTTCTAAATAATGTGTAGTACCTGAAGTTTATTTGTTTCTAAACTATGCTTAAATATGTTTAGATTTTCAGAAGAAAGGTTAAATTCAATCAGACACAAGTGTCCCTTCCATAGCAAAATGCAAAGATTAACACCGCATATAAAATAAAGAAAACCCAGTTGCTGCTTTATTAGACAGCTAACCTCTCCCTTTCTGGAAGAAAAGAAAAAAGAATGATTATTAATTATGTCACCTGAAAGATGCATAACTCACCCCAGTTAATTAAAATTTGTCAAAGTTAAGAATGACCATGTAATTCCAAAATACAATAAAATAACAAACATCTTGTTGTATGAAGATTATTTCATGGATTTAGAAACTGTGCTCCAAAAATTAAAGTGTTCAATAAAAGCTTAGTATTTCCCCATAACAGTATTATAAAAGTTGACTCTAAGGGAAAAGAAATTATGAAAAACTTGGAATTAAACCATCCACATATAGATAACCCAAGCCCCTACTACCTTTTATATAATTCTCCACAGCCAATTTTAAAGTCTGAGTGATTTTTTTCTCTTCTACACAGATGCTTTCAGAATTCCACCACCTGTACATTTAGGGAATAAAAATTAATTTCCCTGTATATCTAAGATAAACTTCAAATGGCAAATCTGAGCCCAAAATTACAATATAATACAAAAGAAATACTGTAAATGCTTTAACTATTTGTTCCAACCAGTACAGAGAACTAACTATCCCCAACTTTAAATCATATACGCCAAACAGTCATCAAGGTGACACAATCCTTTTACCTGCAATAAAAATGCTAAAAGCTGAAAATGTTTTGCAAGAAACCAATTGCTAACCACTAAAACCAAAGACGAAAGTTTTATTAGAATACAAATGGAAAATTCTGCATGTATACCCAGACTCTAATAGAAAATGACATAGGGGGATTTTATGACTGGAAATCTAAAATAGGACTGTATTATGTATAAAACAGAAAGCATCAGCTTGATGTATAACAGAGGAGTGAGGAGCAAAGGCACTTTAGTCAGGTTGCCTGGATTCAAATCCCAGCTCCAATAATTACTGTGTAACTTGGGCAAGCTATTTAATCTCCATATACTTCAGTTTCTGTATCTGTATACTTGATATAATAATGGCCCTTAATAAGACTGCAGTGAGGATTAGCTATAACAGATATAAAGCACTTAGCACAGAGATTAGCACATAGTAAATATTTAATAATTGTTAGTAGTCTTATAATTATTATTCTCTTTCTAAAATTTTTTACACCACCACACTAGAAGTGGCCAAAAAATATTAAAATTTGTTAAATAAAGAGATTATATTTTAGTTAATTACTCCCTGATAGGAGGGGATCATCTTTACCGCCCGCTGCACAGCACTCAACAAATACGATAACCTGGAAGCCAATACCAAACCACCACAAATTAAATCATTAAAAAATTATTAAAGTGTAAAGGAGACTACTAATCTGCTCAATTGAGCCCAGAGCTCTAATTACTAATAATTAGGTTATAGTATTACAGAACTAATGAACTATTTCTATAATACACTGCTGCTGAAGTGATCTTGAGGGGCAACTATGAGGGATAATCAACCACAGTAAAGTCAAAAAGAAAAACCATCAACTATTCAGTAAACACAGAAATTCAATCTGCCCCTCCCACAGCTTAACTGCTAAGGATGAGTGAGAGGATGACAATATACTAGAGATACAGGCTATCTAAATGGCTTAGTTGTCTCAGGTTCCAGTGAATAGAAGTGTCTGCTACAGAAAATTCTAAAAGTTCAGTTTGCATTTGACCTTCTTTTTTAAAATTAATTAATTTTTAATTGACAAATAAAAATTGTATATATTTATGGTGTACAACATGGTATTTTCAAATATGTATACATTGTGGAATGGCTACATCAATGTATTTCATCTTGACAGCCTAAGAAAATCTAAGCAGTCTCTGGGAAAGTAACACCTCTGTCTAAAACCTACAGTTGGGAATGAGAAGGAAAGACTCCTAAGAATGCTTGAATTCATATATCACCCCCACTCCCCCGGGGAGAAACTATTTGAGGCTGAACTGTTAACTGACAGCAACCACCACCAGCATCACCTGAATAGCTTCTAGGGCAGGAATCTAATACTACTTACTTGGTAGCCACTAATTTACTCTTCATTTCAAAGCAGACTTTTTATCTAGGTTTAAAAAGAATGAAACTGTCTAAAAAAAATTTTTTTGCAGCAGCTGGAAATGCATTCATCATTACTCTCCATTATCCTTTTCAGCTGGCAATAACTTGTGGTTGTAAAGCAAAGAAAAGAGTTTGGGTGATTTTAATCAAAGCTTGGATGCTAGCCCTGCCCTGCAGCATGCTGTAATATGAAAAACATTCCAGCCTCACATTCCAACAGAAATGAATTTTTATGTGAATAGCCCCCCTACATTAACTGCCACCTCTCTTTTCGTTATTGTTTTTATCCACGCAGCAAATATTTCTTAAGTATCTACTACTTTCAACTATTCTACATGCCACATTAATTATAGTACTATCCTAGAAAAAACAAAAAAAGATCAGTAATAAACTCACTGCATTTAACGAAAGTTTAAAGTGGAACAAATGGATAACAAAACACTTCTGGGAGAGTGCAGATATACAAAAAATAAAAATGTAGAATCAACATGCTGCTAAGTCTCTCTAAAAAGTACTTTAAGTAAGGGCACCAAAACATTTAAGGTGCTTTTGAAATAAAGAAGAAAACAGTGTATAATTAGAAGCAGAAGGGCTTTAAAATAAGTTCCACCATTTACAAGGAGTACAAACTTAGACAAACTACTTAATCTTTCCAAAAGTGAAATATAAATTTCTACCTTATATAAGGGTTGTTGTAAGAAATGAATAGTATATTAAATGCCCAGTGCAGTGCCTAGCATATAATATATGATCAGTAAGAAGCTAGTACCATTAGAGGCATTTTCAACAAATCGGACATATTTACTAATGACTTTTACTCCTTGATAGAAAAAAATTCTTGTAAGATGTGCTGATGTTCTGAAAAATGAAATAAAAATCACAAGTTTCACAGATAAGCATGTAATTTGACAATATATAAACCAGGATCGTTTATTTTATACCAAGTTGGGAGATAGGAAACTGCAACTAAGAGGTAATATTTCAAAAGGAGAGTATTTAAACAATAACAACAAAAATATATGTAATGAGATTACTAAGGACCTGAAGAGGGAAAAAAGTCCAAAATGTAGCTATACCTATTTGTCAAGGTGAAAAGATCCTGTCTCCTCCCATTATTCTTCCTCCTCTTCTCAACTCCTAAAGGGAAGAAATATGTTCTCAGATATTGGGAGTCCAACAAAAAAATGAAGTCTAAAGTAACAAGGTAAACAAGCAATCTATATACATTAAGATACTTGCTAATTCTCCGGGTTAATAGGGTTTTCTAGTTTTACAAGCTTCACTTTAAAATACATACAATTTATATAATGTACTAGGGATAAGGTCTATCACTCATTCCATGTCTTATTCTGAATTAACTTAATTCACACTAGCTAATAGTTAAGAGAGAAATAGAGATTTCCTTTGGGGGAGAGTTTAAGGGACAAAGGAAAGAAAAATGTATGCTTTTAAGGCATGGGGCACTTCGGAGATGAGAAAGCATCATTACCCAATGGAGAAAATAACAGAGCAGGGAAAGGAGGACACTGTAAGAAGGTGTGCACCAAGGACTATAGAACAAATACGATGACCAACATATCAATTACTCTGATCTTTCAGAAGCAATAATTTGCTGGTGTGTCTCACTGAAAATTAAATACTGCTGTAGATTACCAAAATTTATCAACTGTAGGACTGTGAAACAGAAAACCTTATAATTTGAAACATCAGGTCTGTACATATCAAGTTTTTCTATTTTATGATTAAACTGGATTAAAGCAGTTAGAAAAACTGTTATCACTTAAAATTCCATGTTTATATAATGACATCTTTTTATTAAGCAAAAAACAATTAAGAATTAAAAGACAGAGGCATTCAAGCTTACTTCTTCCCCCGAAAGTCCTCTTTCCAGCTTTGTTGAACTCCTGCTTACAAATGTAGAAATACATGACTTTCCCAATTTACCTAGCATACAAAATGATGCAGAGGGGCTCTCTTCCATCTTGAAGGGTTCAGAAAGAACCCTTCTTAATAGATCTTCAGGCATTGCAAAGGCTCCTTAGAGTGATAACTAAACACACCAAGTGACTGTGTGTCAAATGCAAGTTCTACCAACCTTCTGAACACAAGTTAAATGGTTTCCAAGTCTGGTTCAGAAATAATTGTACTACAAAGTTGAGGCACATACTCTGTCTCATATCTAGTAATCTCACTACTGGATCTTTAGCCCACACATTGAAAAAAATGTCATATACATACTTAGGTGCTTGCATATCTGAAGATGCATTATCACAGAAAATGTCTTTTTTGTTTAACCAGTTACCTTTGGAGCTGGCATTCATCGAAATATTTTATTTTTAGTCTAAACCTTAAGGAAAGAACCCTTTGAAGAGGAAAGAGAGATGTTTCCTCAGCTTCTTGTATTTTCCATTTCCCTTTCCAACCACATCTTGATAGCTATATGATAAAGCCAAAAAAAAAAAAAAGTGGAGGAGTAATAAAATGAATTGGAGATAGCACTGTAGTAAGTACATCCTTTCAATTTGATGAGATGGAATTTGCCATTGAAATACAGCCCCCCAAAAGTGCATAGTTTATTCAAAAAGAACAGGCCTGCTGATCACAGAGGTAAAGAAGTATTATATATATGGCCAGAGACATGCACCTGCCTAGAAACGATAAACCTGAAGGCAAAAGCATGCTAAAGACCTGTGGGGGTGACATAAAGCATCTGGAATAAGCAAAAGAGAAGGGGAAAAAAAGATCTCCCCCTAGTGATGCCTTCTAATAAGACCTTCAGCCAGTTGCCATGATATAGTATAATTAAGTAGAAAATTTATTGAGTACTATGTGCCAATAATTGTGCTAAGCACATTATATACATCATATTGTTTACTCCCCAACTATGTGCAGTGGGTATTACTATGATTAATTTGCAGGGAGGGCAGAAAGTTCAGTAATTTGTCTAAGGTCTCTCTTAACTGTGCTAAGATTGCATGGGATCAACAGATGACAGTTATTATTATTACCATAATTCAGCCCAAATTAATGCCCTAAAGCCTGGCAACCTTCTAGAAGATCCACTTACATCCTACGATGTTCTCTCTTTGCCCCCAAATAGTCCTTAAAATTCTCTCCTAGATGGTTTCCAAGCAGCACCATGTTTTTCTGTCCTTAATCTGTTCCAGAAAGGAAGCTCTCCCAGTAACTTCTACACGCATTCCCTACCCTTAAGGCAGTGGTCCCCAATCATTTTGGCACCAGGGACCACTTTCATGGAAGAGAATTTTTACACAGACTGTGGAGTGGGGGTGGGGGTGAGGGGAGGAATAGTTTCAGGATAATTCAAGCACATGATATTATGCATTTTATTTCCATTATTATTACATTCTAATATACAATAAAATAATTATACAACTCACTATAGGTTGGGGACTCCTGCCTTAAGATCTTTAAAAATATCACCTGTGAATCACCCCATTGCTAGCTTGCACTTACAAAATCTAAGTCCCATGGGTATCACGCATCACTATGCACCCCAAGTAGGTAGGTAGTCCACTTGTATATTTTACGACACACCTACTTCTCTCTGCATGTCCTCCCCTAATGTCTTGGAATGGCCTGAGTATCACCTCTGTTCTCTTAACTATCAGTTCATACTCCCTTAGAGACTCAAAATCATTCTTGCTTCAGAAAAATCTGCCCTTGATTAGGTTTACTTAACTGTAATCACTCTTGTAGCAGAAAGGGCACTGGACTGGAAACCAAGAGATCTTGTCTCTAATCCTGGTTCTTTTACTAGCTGTGTTACTTGGGCAAATCACTCCACTTTTCTGGGACCAGTTTCTTAGACATAAATGAGAGGAATCAGACTAAATAAGCTCAAACTAATTCCCAGATCTAAGAATTTTTTATGCAGAAAGATTAGCAAGGGCATAAACTTATAAAAACAAAAAATTTACATAATTTTAAAATTATTTAAAGCACCTAAAATTTTTTAAAATATACAACATATTAAAACCACAAAAAGAAAATAATAACTTTTAAATTTCAAAGAGTAACAAGGGCCATTAAATTGTCCATTTTCCATTCTTTATCTGACCAATGAATGAAAACCACTCATTACAATAGGGAGTGCAGCTTGGCCCAAGAAACTTGCCATTGGTGGCTTCTCACTGGCGGGAGTGTACCCCTGGCAGAGGCCCTTGCAGACAGAGAGGCCTACCTCTGTCCCTCTTGTGGTGGAACAGGTGTACACAATTGGGGATCCCCACCCCCTGCCAGTGCCCCACAGAGACACATGCTAGTGGGGCAGACACGTGGACTGAGGGGTAGTTCCAGGGCCAGTCTCAGGTGGCGAGGGAACCCATGCAGACTGTTCTAATTGGAGAGTGCTGTGGAGTTTCAGGGAGCGAAAAGGGAGGGCACTCACCCCACCCCAAAGAGAAACTGTTCTAGTGGATGAGGGCAAAAAGAGCCTGGTCTGGGGCTTGTTTGATGAAAACATCAAAGAACCCCATTAAAAAGTGGGCAAAAGACATGAACAGAAGCTTTTCAAAAGAAGATAGACTAATGGCCAAGAAAGATATGAAAAAATGAATATGAATATAGATGCAAAAATTCTCAATAAAATCCCAGCAAACAAAATTCAGCTGCACATAAAAAAAAATCCACCATGACAAAGTGGGCTTCATCCCAGAGATGCAAGGATGATTCAACATATGAAAATCTATAAATGTGATTCACCATATATATAGAAGCAAAAACAAAGACCACATGATCCTCTCAAAAGACGCAGAAAAAGCATTTGACAAAATTCAGCACCCTTTTAAGGGTTCTTATCATAAGATAAGAACTCTTAACAAAATAGGCATGGATGGAACATACCTCAAAATTATAAAAGCCTTATGCAACAAACCCACAGCCAGCATTGTACTGAATGGGGAAAAATTGAAAGCATTCCTGCTTAGAACTGGAACCAGACAAAGTTGCCCACTGTTGCCACTCCTATTCAACATAGTGCTAGAAGTCTTAGCCAGAGCAATTAGGCAAGAAAAGGAAATCAAGGATATCCAAATGGGGAAAGAAGAGGTCAAACCATTGCTCTTTGCTTATGATATAATCTTTTATCTAGAAAACCCCAAAGATTCTATAATGAAACTCCCAGAATTGATAAATAAATTCAAATTCTCAGGTAACAAAATCAATGTGCACAAAACAGTAGCATTCCTTTACACCAACAGTCAAGCCGAGAATCAAATCAAAGATTCAATACCTTTCATAATAGCAACAAAAAAAATAAAACACCTAGGAATATATTTAACCAAGGAAGTGAAAGACATGTACAGGGAGAACTACAAAACACTGAAGAAGGAAATTGCAAAGGATGAAACAAATGGAATAACATATCATGCTCATGGATCGGCAGAATCAACATTGTTAAAATGTCTATACTACCCAAAATGATTTACAGATTCATTGCAATCCCCATTAAAATACCAATGTCATTTTTTGCAGATCTAGAAAAAATAATTCTATGCTTTGTATGGAACCAAAAGAGATCTCCAATAGCCAAAGCAACCTTAAGCAAAAACAACAAACTGGGAGGTATCACATTACCAGACTTCAAGCTATACTATTAATACAAGGCTATAGTAACCAAACAGCATGATACTGGCACAAGAACAGAGATCAATGCATCAGAACAGAGAACCCAGATATAAAACCATCCTCATATTGCCATCTGATCTTTGACAAAGCAGACAAAAACATACACTGGGGAAAAGAATCCCTACTCAATAAATGGTGCTGGGAAAACTGGATAGCCACATGTAGAAGACTGAAACAGGATTCATACCTCTCACAAAATTCAACTCATGATGGATAACAGACTTAAACCTAAGACATGAAACTGTAAGAATTCTAGAAGAAAATGTTGGAAAAACTCATAGGCATCGGCCTAGGTAAAGAATTTATGAGGAAGACATCAAAGGCAACCACAGCAACAACAAAAATAAATACATGGGAACTGATCAAATTAAAAAGCTTTTGCACAGCCAAGGGAACTATCATTAGAGCAACCTATAGAATGGGAGAAAATATTTACATGCTATAAATTCAGTAAAGGGCTAATAACTAGAATCTACATAGAACTCAGGAAAATCAGCAAGAAAACATCAAACAACCCCATTAAGAAGTGGACAAAAGACATGGACAGAAACTTTTCAAAATAAGAAAGACTAATGGCCAAGAAACATATGAAAAAATGCTCAACATCTCTAATCATCAGGGAAATGCAAATCAAAACCACAATGAGATACCACCTAACACCAATGAGAATGGCATTTATCTAAAAGTCCCAAAACAACTGATGCTGGCATGGATGCGGAGAGAAAGGTACATTTATACACTGTTGTTGGGACCACAAACTAGTACAACCTCTATGGAAAGTAGTATGGAGATACCTCAAAGAACTAGAAGTAGACCTACCATTTGATCCAGCAATCCCATTATTGTATATTTACCCAAAGGAAAAAAAAAGTCATTTTATCAAGAAGACACTTGCACTAGAATGTTTACTGAAGCACAATTTATAATCACAAAGATGTGGAATCAAACTAAGTGCCCATCAATACACGAGTGGATTAATAAAATGTGATATATGCATACCATGGAGTATTACTCAGCCATAAAAAAAAATTGGTGAACTAATACCTTCTGTAACAACCTGAATGGAATTGGAGACCATTCTCCTAAGTGAAGTATCACAAAAATGGAAAATCAAACACCACATGTACTCACTATTAAACTGGAATTAATCAATCAACACTTATGTGCACACATGGTAGTAAAACGCAACAGAAATCAAGCAGGTGTTGGGGAGGGGATGGGTATATACACATCTAATGGGTACAATGCACACTATCTGGTGGATGGCACACCTATAACTTTGACTCAAATTATACAAAAGCAATTCGTGTAACCAAAATATTTGTATCCCCGTAATATTCTGCAATTTAAAAAAATGTCCTAAATAAATGATAGCATTTCAGTACCTGGAAAAAAATAAATAAAATGCTTCCTATTTGAAGCCAGCTATCACGTGAGAGATTCAATTACCCTGAGACAACCCTACTACAAGATCATATGGAGAGATAGAAGCCATGTGCAGAAGCATGAAGGTGCCAAACACATAGTGAAGTCTTCGTGAACCTCCTAACCAAGTCCTCACTGCTGAAGCAGTCCAGTGAATGATCCTGGCTGATGCCATGTCAAGCACTGTGCATCTGAGGCTTCATGAATTTCTGACTCACAAAACTATGAGAAATAAAAGTGGTTGTTGTCTTAAGCCACAAAAAAAAAAAAAAGAAGAAGAAGAAGAAACGAAGTTAGCAATTCAACTTGGGAATACATTTTATATTAACATGAGCGTCCTACTTTAATCAAGTGTTCTTATTCTCAAGTGATAAAGCAAATGGGTAAATGTTAACAATAGGTGAATATGAATAAAGAGTACACAGGTGGTTCTTTGCACTATTTTTATTTTTTCAACTTTATTCAATTACTGTGAAACAGTCATCACTTAGGTTTAAAATATTAGGAGTTGACTCATACTTCTACCTGTATAACCATTAGTTCTTACAGGAAAGTCTGGAACTTGATTATGCATTACCTCCTAGGGCCTGTCTCCGCCTCCACCACTGCAATAATACAAGTTCACTCATACATAATGTATATAGTGCTTGGTCTTATCATATCTACAATGTTCTCATCAATCTCCATGCCTTTGCCCTCTCAATATTGAAACTACCAGTGCTAAAATAAACTTCTATTCCTATCTCAACTCCTCCCTCAAACCTCTCCATGATTCCTAATTACCACATAAACTTCAAGAGCTTCTCCCAGGTCATCCTCATGAGAGGTAGGAGGGATTCCCCTTCCAGGCCCCTGCAGGCAATAAAGGAACGTATTTAAAAACTGTAGGGTATTTAAAAACTATAATAAAACCAACTAAAAGTCTTTCTGATGCATTATCACCAGGCGCTGGCAATTCTAAACAACCTCAGTGCTAAAATACTCCTTCCAACCACAGCAAACAGCTCCCATCATCACCCCTTTGTATATGACAATGGTCAACTTCCCCCAGCCTACCCAAATCATTTATCCAATAGTTCTTTTCCTTAAGATCTCAAAATAAAAAATAAGCTAATAACAACAACAAAGGCTAAGGACAATTAGTGTATTTTCTATAGTTGTTTGCAATTGTGAGGCATATCCTATCACTTTAATAAAAAACTTCATGTATAATTTAATGTTATGCCTCACTGGAAGCAAAACTGAGTAGAGTCCATTTATATAATCCAATAAATTATGATTTAGTATTAAAACTGTTCTTAAAACAATAATCTAAACAAAAGGTTCAAAGCCATAACTACATGCCTAGAGGCTGGAAAATTTGCCAAGATTTATGGGATCAGTTTCAGCAGAATGGATGGGGTCCTACTAACAGAACTGCAACTGCAGTCTTCTTTGGCTGCTCTGATCCCCTTTTGAGTCACTCCAAGGCCCAGGTCATCTTTGTCACTATGAGAGAAAAGGTCTAACTCAGTAGACAAAAAAGGACAGAAAGTGATACTAAAAGAAGGTGTCAGCTCTGCCTCAGTCAACCTCATTGAGGGCCATGTTCTGCATCATAGGCAGGGTAGCAGCTGGATGGTAAGTCAACAGATCAACACTGTTTGGTATCTCCCTGTCCGAAAGCTGCGTTCCTCAGCTGTAATGAATCCTCTTGACTCTATCAAATGGCAGGGAATGGCTTTCTAACTAGCGTATGGAGATAACTGAGAATGTACTATATAATAATAAAATTGATAACCAGAGGGCATGGAACCGAAGAACTCCATATAGCAAATTACTCCATATATTACAAACCGGTGATTAAAGAAAACAAATATATAAGTATTGTATATGAAGACAGTGTTTTCATTATCACTGTTTTGATAGTTCTTCCAGTGCAGATACTGTACATATTTCACTGTAGCCAAAATTTTTAAAAAGTGAATCCATAAGAATAACTAGTAATTTGCTGCATCCAAGCAAAAACTGCCATTATTGGTTAAACTGTAAAATACACCTAAATCCTAGAGCATTACAAAAAGAACTTATCTAAAGAAAAAACTAAGAAATTTACTCAACAATTAGAAGAAAGAACAACATTCCAACGATTTTTAAGAACACAGGGCAATCATACTTCAAACATACCATACAGATTCTATAACTAGAAGCTTGCCATAGAAGGCAGGTGCTCTAGTGTTTCAATAATGAACACTTCCTATAACCATGAACTAACATCTAAAGATTTCATGCTTTCTAAAGTGCTTTCTCTCTCAAAAACCAAGGGAAAAGAGGAAGAATACATTTTTAAACCAAGATTGTATGGAAAAATAAAATCAAGTCTTATCTGATAAACAGTATAGTATTGTCCATTTAAAGAAGTAAGATTAAATTAAGACATATACAGAAATCAACAGTCAATTGAATAACTTTAGAGATCAGAATATTTTTATTTTTTAATTTGAAAATTATTCAATATGCTCATTTACATGTTAAAGCATTGTGTTTATGCACTGCTGTACACTTGTAAGTATCAGATGAGTTTCTAAACATAAGGACATTATAACTATATATCTCACACAAGCGTAGATCTTCAAGGCCATCATGAATTTATAAACTAGTAAGACATCATGGTACCAATAAAATGTTCAAGTGAGACCACCAAATCAATTCTAAAAGTTACCTGTACCAATGCAGTAACTTTTAAAATAAAATTCTAACACTTGAAATGTGAAACACCTCAAACAAGCAAAACACTCATCAGATCTCATCCTTCACCAATGGCAGTGTTATGACTTTCCCTAGCTACCTTGCCTAGTTTGTGGCAAAAATCCAATTCACTTACCATCTACTTAAAAGTGAGAAGAGTCCTTATAAGTTACATTGAGTGAGACATTGTATTATGTAGATTAGGAGGTACCTATTAACTACAGCCAATAAAACATAAATACAATGTAGACAATAACTAAAATTAATAATAATTACCTCTGGCAACAATAAAAACAAGCCCATATATTACCCACTGGCCACTAAGGAAAACTAACTGTGCTAATGTGTGTGTAACAATAGATCATGGATTATCAATATTTTTAAAAAACACTGCCAGTGACAAATATATATTTTTTCCTTGTAGCAGAAATTAAAAGGAACGGTAAAATATTAAGAATTGCTAGTTATTTGCTGCACTCTAAAGCAAAATTGCCCCATACTGGTTAAACTGAAAAACTAAACCCAACAGAACAGCTTTTAGAAAAAATGTGCTGGAAAGTTGAGCAGAAAAACAATAAGTTGCAATTGCCATCGCTGACAGCACTGGCTTTCCACGTGATTATCGCCGTAATTCTAAACGCATTTAGAAGTTCATCCCATGACAAAGAAAATAAGACAACCTAAACTCTGCGGGGTAGAGAAGAGTCCAAAAGAAAACTTTGGTTGGCTTGTGTGAAGAGTACTTTAAACCACTATCAGTTTGACAAAGAAACGCAGGATCTGGGTGAAGAAGAGTTCAGGTTTTCTCTGGGAATGTAAAATATTTTCCCGAAATCCACACAGGGGAAAAATACATTCAAAAACGAAAAAAGCAAAAAAAAAAAAAAAAAAAAGCCCAGCATTAATTGCAAATGAAGCAATACGAGTCCAGCATCCAATAGGTGGCTGGTCACCTCTCTGATTCACCAGGTAGAGACGCCCTTCTCATCCACGACCCTCAGAGAGGGGCTGACCCTCTCCCTGGACGCCGATCCCTGCCATCTCGTGCCACCGCACAGACAATCCGCCAGAGCCGGGACACGCCCCCAGGAAAGACTACTTTCCTCCGAAAGGCAGCTCTGCCCAGTGTCATCCGCAACCCCCTGTCTCAGGGCCTCTTCGGCCTCAGGTCCCCGGTCCTCCCTTCCGCAGCCCCTCACGGCTGCCCTCAGGGCTCTCCAGGTCCCCAGTCCCGGCCCCTCCCGCAAACCTGGGGTCCCGGCTCCCCCTCCACCCGTGCGGGGAGTGCTGACTCCCCTGTCCCTACCCGGCTTCCCCGTCCCGCGGCGGCGGGCGGAGCGCGCAAAAAAGCATCTACTGAGAAGACAAGCGCCTGGGACGCTCCAGCTCCGAACTCACCTCCAGTCCGGGCGCTAGGATCCTGGCCCGGAGCCCGGCTTCCGCCTGGCGCGGTTGGCGTTCGGGAGCGGGACCGGAAGTCCCTCCCCCGCCGCTCCCGGCCGGCCCCCTGCTGGCCCCGCGCTGCGGCGCCGGCCTCGGGTTGTGGGGAGGACTGGGGAGAGAGAGGTCGCCGGCAGCGGGCAGCGGGCAGCGGGCCGACAGGCTCGGCCTGAAGGGGCAAGGCGGGCGCCCAAACGCTTTCTTTCGCGCTCTGCCTTTTCCAGTGAGTGCATCAAGCAACCAGCCTGCGAGTGCTTGACCGAGCGTCTACTCTGCTCAAGTCCTGTGAGGAACAAGATGACTCAGACACGAACCTCTGTCCTCACAACCTAGTTGAAAGTTGATATGAATATAAACGAAGGTTAATCACACCGCAAGACAGTATTTCTTCCTTCATTCGTTCAGATTTTTATTACCTACTGTACATCACTCAGGCGACAACCAGGCACTGCCGTAGCTGTGGGTGCTGCGGGTGCCGCGGTGACGGAGGAAGCCCCTGCTCTCCTGGGGCGGAAACCACGGATAAATCAGCCGCTGGCGCCTTGGGAACCCTGGTCCAGTGCAGGAGCAGAGATTCATAGGCAAGCAAATGCAGTGAAACCATCGAGTGTGAGAGGGGCTGTGGCAGTGCTGTAGGGATGGGTGAGGTGTAGGGAGCCGGGCCCAGAAGCCTTTCTGGAAATAATGGCTGTTGAGTTGAGACTGAAATAAATGATGAATAAGGGTTAAAGGACAGGCAAGGTGGGGAAGGGCATGCAGAGAAGGATGCTAAGGAGTGAGAGTTTGTCTTGTACAGGTAGCCGGACAGCAGTCCAGTCAGTTTAGCAAGTTCCGAGATCCTGGATGCAAGAGAGGAGGCAGGCCAGATCATGAAGACTTGGACATCATGTTGGACATTATGCTAAGAAATTTGGACTTAAGACTCCATGCAACAGAATCAGTGAGGTCATCTAGGGGAATAGACAAAATAGTGAGTCATGTGGTCTACTAAGGTTATTGTCCTAGTCATCAAAGAAAAATAAGAACTTCAAAGATCACGGATAGAATGTTTTACCTTTGAGGAGGCTTTCTTGAACTGCCATACCCAGACATAAAGACAGTGGATGACTACCATAATCCTATAAAGGCAGGGCTACCAGGGCTCATACCCCTCAGGTTGCCCCATTGGGCAAATCACCCCAACCAACTGAGATGCCAACTGAAGTCACAGGGAACTTTGGAATGGACCAAGAAGACAGCTTCATTACCAGCTTCATTACCAGCTACAGTAATGAGGACCTGTTGTGTCTATTGCTAATTTCTTGCTGGCTACTATTATCTAATAAATACCCTTTTGCACACCGAGCCCCCCTTTTCCTTTTTAAAAGGGAATAATATAATTTTTTCCTTCATTTTTTCTTCCTTTTGCCAGAAGCAGAGTATGTTGCAATGTATGGAGATAGGATTACAGTAGAAGAAAAGGAGAAATGGGCATAATGTAGAAAGTGTACTTGGAAGGCAAATAACCTCACACCTCTCCATGAAGTAGAAGGACACAGCTTCAGTTTTCCTCCTGTTGGGAAGGTTAGCAGTCCATCTGTGGTGGTTCATAAAATAACTGAATTATGTAGTTGGAGAGGTATGTCTTTGAAAGGATGGGAAAAGGAGAGTGTGTATGTGTGGTGTTGTATATGTGTGGTGTGATGTGTATATGTGTGTGCACCAAGAAGTAGAATGTAATAGACACTCTGTGAAATGTTTCCCAGTAGCTCACCACAATTCCTCTTTTTGGAGGAATGGTTGAAATATTAATATGTAGAAGAAATCCCTCAAAGGGCCACATATGCACAAATGACCGTATCCTAGGATGATCAACGACCCTGATTTGCCGAGGCCTGAGGGATATCCCAGATGCTGGACTTTCAGTGCCTAAATAGGGGTAGTCCTGGGAAAACCAAGAGAAGTTGGTTACCCTACCATGTCCCCTGATTCTATAACAGATTAATCCAGAGAGAGGTGGGCACACCCTAAACCAGACTACTTAGACTGTCCCAGGAATTTTAAATGAGTCATAGGGAAACACAGAGGGAGGATAGCCATTAAAATTTCTTTAAATTTTTTTTTAATTTCAGCATATTTATGGTGTACAAATGCTTCGTCACATAAATGGCATTGTCCTAAAGAAAAGATCTGTTAGCACCCTTTGCCAAGGACCCAGGACCTGCTCTGTTTCTTTTAATTATAGGCAATATCGCAGTATACTTCCAAATCATTTTCTTGCCAGCCGAAGATTTCTGCTGCTTACAACCAAAATAAGGGTATCTATATCACATCCTTGTTTAATATAATCTGCTCCAAGAACCCCTATGGAATGGGCACTGAGCTGAAGGACCCATACTCATTCCCACAGCAAACAGGACCAAGTGTGAACACTTAACACCAAACAGGGCTAGAGGGTCTCCTATGTATGGATTTTGGAGTTCACCTACAGAGTTCCAGTTAGTCTTTCTTACAGGCTTAAACAGAAATGTCCATGTAAATCTAGGATTAGGCTAGGCATGAGCACGATGTTCAAAGCTGGTGGGGAAAGAGGGAAAGGAGGGAGAAAAGGAAGTAGGGGTAAGGAGGAAATAAAGATGGAAAAAGACAAGAAAGAATTATCTGAGAGATGGTCATCTTAGTTTCTTTCTTTATAGTTTTTGATTCCCAGTCCCTTATGAGATCCAGCTAAGCTTCCTGCCTTAAGTTCTATGAAACTTCTGTGTCCTTCCAGCAAATTTCCCACTTTTGTAAAATTAGTTTTAGCAGGTTTCCATTCCCACCAATCAAACACCAAGCCATCAATTCATGAGCCACACTGTTACCTGCTCATTCTATAAGAGCGCTCTAGAGCCAACTTCTCTCCTCAAGCCAAGGACAGGAGAAGGATCTCCACACCTCCATGGCTGTCTGGTCCCTTCAAGAAAACTATCACAATTACCATGGGATTTGATGACCTTAGTGTTAAAATCCCATGGGTAGGGAGAATCATGCAATCAAAGTGTAAAGCTGGAAGGAGACTTTGGAAACCATGTATTTCAACAAAGGAGGGAACTAATGTCCAGCTAGGCATAGTGGTTTTCCTAAGGCCAAACAGTTCAATCATCCCAGAGACAGGACTAAGTTTGAAATCTTCTCTCTCCTAGTCCTGATCTTTCCAGTTAACTGATCTTTGAGTGTGGAAAGAGTGCAACACCCTGGGAGACTACTATGAAATCCTTAAACGTGCACTATTCAGCACACCCACCTCTTGGTCTTTGGAGTTTACCTATATCTATATAATGGCATTAGCCTGACTACAGAATGTGAGAACTGTTCATGAGACATTTGTGGGTGACAATGGATAAAATTTTAAGAAAAAGTTTCCTACTTTTTTTTTCAGTACTCATGAACTGGCTCAGACAGATAGATGGGTTAATTGATAGAGCTGAAAGTTTAATTGTTCATTAAGTTTGTACATTCTACATTCTCTTTAGTTCATAAATGAATATTTGTCTTATCCTTATTTTTTGCATCACCAACATAAACAACATCATTAGCAGTTATGTCTAAAACTATATACTCTTCCCTTTGTAATTTAGTAGTAATTTAAATTACTACTAAATGCGGTAATTTAATAATTTGTGGCAAAATCAACTAGTCTATATTTGGAAGCAATCACAGTGACATATTCCCTGCTATATTAACTATTTGGTGTTAAATTGCATTAATTACAGATTATGCATTAATTACAGATTATAAATAATTAAGATCAGCCAGGCCTCTCCAATTAATAATTCCAAACTCCTCTGCAGGTTGTTAAAGGAAAGGTATTTTCTCTGAAGATCCCAACATTCTGTTATCCAATAACATCTATTAGACTAAAGTGAAAGATGAATCTTATTAAATTTAGGGTGCTGTTTTCTTTCTAGAAGGGGAGCTGTCCCAGAAATGTTTCGATTTAATTGAAATATTTTAAAACATGAGTTTTGATACTTTGGTCTAATTTTTTTATTGTGGTAAATAATATATAACATAAAATTGTCCATTTTAATCATCTTTAAGTGTATACTTCAATGGCAGTAAGTACATTCACAATGTTATACAATTATCACCATCATTATCTCCAGAAATTTTTAATCTTTCCAACATGAAACTCCATATCCATTAAACAATAATTCTCCATTCCCTTCTCCCCACATTATTTTGGTCTAATTTTATAGGTTTGTATATCCCACAAAAATATTTTTAACACTGATTCATACCCTCTTGAAGTAAACAAATTTATAAACAGAAATATAGTGCTTTATTCAACTCTTTTCTCTTGTGGAATGCAAATGAAATGTGATTTCCACAGAGTCACATTGAATAACTATCAGACATTTCTGCTTCAGAGCTCTTTAAGACCTAAACCAATGGAAATTCCATGTGTAAAAGAGTAACACGACAGGGAAACTTGTCGTGATACTCATTAATTGAAAGTTTGAGTGGGTGCATTCCTAAGGACTTTTATGCAAGTTAATAATTTTAAACTCTAATCCTTTTTGTTTCTCTGTAAAAGCAATGGCATTCCACATGTTTGATTGGTACCCAAGCCTCACTTTATTTTCTTCCCAACAAAATCAAAACTAAGCAGAGATGTTCATGCCAGAGAAAGCTTCACCTGTTAAATTCTAACACAACTAATAAAACGAGCCTTTGTTTTTCAATAAAAATTTCACTCCATGGTTTGGTAACTAAAATAGATCCACGCCTCTACTCCTAACTTGGGAATCTCACCAGTAATAGAATGAATTTTCAGCTCTGAGTCTGAACGATAAGAAACGTATTTCCTAAGACAGAATTAGCTACAGGCTGGGAATGTTGGGGCAAAACTTTTCCTATAAAAACAATGGATGTATGCCTTAAAGGGGGATACATCTTCTCTACACAGTGTCCTGATTAGCTAGTGAAAAGTTACTTTCTTTATTCTTAGAATTCTCTTAAAAACTTTTAAAATCAAACAACACAGTATAGGTTGGTTATATTTGTCTTGAGTGGCCATGATAGAACCATAGCAGGTTATTTCTGATTCCTCTGTATTTTTGTCCTGAGAGAGAACTTCTCCACACTACAAATACTCACTGCCCAGAAAAATGCCCTGCACATTGAGTTGCCAGATAAAATATAGGACATACAGTTAAATTTGAATTTCAGATTATTTTTAGCATAAGTATGTCCCAAATATGGCATGGGATATACTTATAGTAGGAAATTATTCATTGTTTATCTGAAATTAGATGTAACTGGGCATCCTATATTTTTATTTGCTAAATCTGGTAACCTCACTTACTTGCACACAAGCAAGTTTCCTTAAATATTTCTAAAGGAAAGTTTCCTTAAATATAATTAATGCAACTCCGTCCACCCAACCAAAAGTATGAAAAGAACATTGGACTATCAATATACTATATAAAAATTATCCACCTTGGTATACTTTTCTTAACATTTTATAATAAAAAACAGAAATGAGACCAAAGGTCTGTGATGGATATTAAGAATTAAACAGAGGACTGGGAATGGTGGCTCACGCCTATAATCTTAGCACTTTAGGAGGCCGAGGCGGGAGGATCACTTGAGGCCAGGAGTTTGGGACCAGCCTGGGCAACAGTAAGACCTCATTTTTACAAAATTTTAGAAATTAGCTAGGCATGGTAGGCACACCTGTAGTCCCAGCTACTCAGGAGGCTGAGGCAGGAGGATCACTTGAGCCCAGGAGTTGGAGGCTACAGTGAGCTAAGATGACACCCTGTACTCTAGCCTAGGTGCAACAGAGCAAGACCCTGTCTCAAAAAAAAAAAAAAAGAAATTCATTTATTATAATTTAACATACTTATTTAACACAATGAATGATAATACTTCAGGAAAAAATAGAGCAAGGTAAAAGGGCATATGGCAGGGGTGGGGGTTGCAATTACAGTCGTCAAGAAGTGGCATTTGAGCAGAGGCTTGAAAAAAGTAGAAAAAAGCATGTTTGAGGAGAAGTGTTCCAGACAGAAAGAATAGCCAGGCAAAGGCCCTGAGGCAAGAGCACGCAAACCAAATTCTGGATGTGCAGCTCTCCAACAGCAATAGGCTCAGACACGTTCCAGTCCCAGCCTAGGCCTGGACCGGATCCCCTGCTAGAACTGGCTGCATTTGTGTCTCCACAAGTCGGCCCAGCAGGCATTTCTCCTTCACCAGTTGCTCTCTGCTAGGTTTTGCCGATAGGGGACAGTAGAAAGATACTGGAAGGCTGGAGGCAGAGGACCGACTTGCTCTTTCCTGTCTGCTTCCTGTGTCCTGTCAGCGGCACCTGGAAGGGCCCTTCACCTTGGGAATGGCTCTGAGGACCAGTTTCCAGCTTTTACTCTACTTCCAAATGCAGCCTCATCTAGCCCCTCAGAATATCTGCTACAGAAGGGTGGCCCCCGCTTGGAGTCCCAGGTCCCACTTCTACAGACCCGGCTCTTCCCTCTGTCCCCACAGCCCTAAAGCTGTGAGCCTCCTCCCACAGCTCCCAGCTCTCTGTGATCTCAGTGCTCCCTTTTGCCTTTCCAGTTGTCCAAGACCCGCGTAACCAGTTCCCAGCACTGAATTCCCTCTGTTAAGACAAGTGTGCTTTCTTGTCCTTGACTGGATCTTGACTGATACAGGGAGCTAGAATGTAACCTTCCTGAAGTCACAAACCATGTTTTATTTGTCTCTGACTCCACGCACTTAACACAAAACCTAGCATATCATAGTGCTCAATGAAGGTTTGTTGAATAAATAATAAACAAATGTTGTATCAACTCATTGGCTAAGTAAATTGAGATAAATTCCTGAGCACTTAACACCCAATCCCAACTTTCCCATTAAGTATTCAGAAAATTGCTTTGGTTTGACTTGCCAGGGTCCTAATGTGAGCAGCAAGCCCCCACCCCCACTGCCATCCACCACACAGAGAGGTCTGTGCTGCGAGAAGAGGACACGGTCAGGAACAGCCGAGTCCTCAGGCAGGCCACCATTAGTCCACGGAGGTTTTGAAACAAGAAGACAGTGTTTGGGTTTAAATGATTTACTAAAATCATTAGAGTCTGGCCTACTGCCCACCCAAACTCTGGCAAAACATGAACCACTTTCTGACAGGGATTCACAGCAAGACACTGAGTAGCTTATTTTAGTTTGGTCAGAAAATATAAAAACATCTTTCTGGAAATATCTATACATGAAGGAAATCGCATGCCACATTTTAAATGCTAGGCTATATTTCTGCAAGGAAATTTAGTTGTAATAAAAATGAAGCAAATGATATCTCAAAGTACAGCAGAGTTGCACAGGCCCTTGCATGCAGTGAGCATGCAATTAATATTTGTTAAATTCTTCTATTGATGCTATTCAAGTTCCAATCTGTGACGAAACCATCCAAGAGAACTCAGACTGCTTTGGATCTCATAGCAAGCACACGAGAGATAAAATTTTGACGTGGTATGCTTTTTGATATACTTTTCCATCCTGGCCACTGTCTCAATATAAACTCTCTTGTTTGGATTATTATAGTAGCCTCCAGACTGGACTTCTTACCACTAGCCCTGGGCCACACTCCACATTGCTATCAGTTATTTTTCCAAAACTCTGTTACTTAGTTCAAATCCCAGCTTTGTCAATTACTAGCTGTGTGGCCTTAGGTAACTTACCTACCTCTCTCTGCCTCAGTTTCATCATCTTAAAATGAGGATGACAATAGTACTTACCTCACAGACTTAGTACAAAGTCTAAATAAGTCAATATATCTCAAGGATTTAGAACAATGCCTAGCACGTTGAAACTGCTATTTAAGTGAGAGCTGTTATTACTATGCTTGGAAACACGAATTGGTTTCATGGTGCTTATGGGATAAAATCCAACTCCTTCACATATATGGGTTTTCCTACTCAGAACTTCCAGTTATCTTTCCAGAGTCATCCTCCACCTTTTCCCTTTCTGCCTCGCCCCCAGATTACCCGTCTCCTGACCCCTTCTGACAAAATCTACTTTTCTGTTAGAAGGTTCCATGAAATGTACCTGTAATGACTGCGTTGTCACCACCGCCTCCACCACTGTCTTTCTAGTCTTCTGTGTTTGAATGTCTTCACATGTGTCTTTCTTTGCACCGGAAATGCCCTCTTTCTGCCTCTTCTGCAACTGACACACTCCTGCTCAGCTTTCAGGACCGGCTCAACCGTGACTCTGACGCCTTCCAACGCCCTCCAAGAAGAGGTAATGAGTCCTGTTCTCTGGCCTCATACATGATATCATCTCTCCGCAGTGTCAGTGACCACACTATATGCTGTCTCACATATTCATCTGTCTCTCTCTTCACACAGGAATTTAGACGTCCTGAAGGACAGGGAAAATACCAAAAAAGACCACTATGTTTTTCAGTGATTGTTGTAGCTCATGTCTGTTAAATGATGAAAAAATGAAGAAATAAATAAATAGATTTAAAAAAGCCACTCAAAACAGGCAGAAGGGATTGTCCATTATGTGAGACCTTCAAGCAGCGGTGAATGATGATCTTCCACCATTGCTTTAATGAGAAGTGGAGGAGAGTTTGGACCAGATGACCTAATTTCTGATTCTAAGATTCCAAGAGAATCTGGAAAAGAATTTGTCTATGCATGTTAATGTATTTTGCCTAATATAAATGAACTCAAATTGGAGTCTGATTTTATCATTTCATTTTACACAACTCAGTGTTACACCACTCAATATCCACAAACACACACACATGCATCTATAAACATATCTTTTAATATACACACACACAGAGTATATACAATATACCAAAAATTGGTTCGCAGTCTAATGAATGATGCAAAAGATCACAGAAGGAAGTGCTCAACTTTACTTGTACTACATACAAGGGATCATTCTCCAAGCTAGACAGTTTGAAAAATGGAAATTTAATCTATTCCCAGAAAGTTGAATAAAGAGAAAGAAGAATAATGATAAAGTAGTAGGTAAAGAAAGGTAGGTGCTACAAGGAGAGAGTTAAGGAACTGCCAGTGGGATTAGGAAAAAAAAAAATAGACCATCAACAGTAAGGTGAACAGTGAGCAGTCATCTAACTGTCCAAATCCAAAATTAATGTGTGTATCTAAATAATACATAATACAAAGTAAGTCAAGCAGCAAAACCACGAACAGTTTTCCTTGACAAATATGCAGCATACATTGCTCGAAAAATACCTCTTTTCATTTAAGAAGTTTCTCACTCTTTCAGACTTGAGTGCTTTACACATCAGTGTAACATGAATCATTTCATAGAAGCAAAGGTGGAAGAATAGTCTGAAAATAAAATTACTCCTATTTACATTAACAAAAATATATGTTAAAGTATTAAAATGGTTCAGACTTGATGTGAAATGTAGGTTTTTTTAAGTAACAAAAATAATTAAGTGTTTTGGCCAAATCAACATGAAACACTTAAAATATTGAGTTACCCAACTAATTCGTTTTTCACCTTCCTCTTCTTGTTTATTCATAGACTAAAAAGAACGATAAGTTTCCTGCTTTTTCTTAAGGACCCAAAGAGATCTCAATTTATAAAGGTAGATAACATTCTTTCTATACTTTCTAAGCATCAGTTTATCTTAAAAGCTGAACTTGCCTCTGATGCTCCCAGAATGCTAGACACTCACATGTTCTTCAAAACATCAAAAGCAATCTGCTGTGGGCTTTTTGAATAGTTTATCCTTAGCTGCCCAGATAAATTTGTTATGGCCGATAAGTGCTTTTTCTTGATAGTTAGCATATATGAAAATAAAATATAGAGTTTTAAGAAATAAAAGTCTTTAAACCAAAGTGCCCAAATAAAAAGTATAATATTACCCAAATTTTTAGACTCATAACTTTCTACAATCTGCAAGGGGAAGAAAAATTCCTGTCTTACATTTCATGTGGCATCCAGCCAGCAGATGTAATCGTAGGTTGGAAAGGGTATAACCCCGTAAGCTAAATGGGAGTCAGGCACCTTCGGCTAAAGTTCATTATAATCTCAAATGTCCTATCCTATTATCCATGTAAGTATATTTATACTTGTCAGTTCCCTTGAGAAAAGCTTTATTTCAAAAATATGATCACTGAAACTTTGACATGTAGACTACTAATAATTTTTAATGGTGCTGGGTTAGAAATTCTGAAAGAGGTCGGTTCCTTAGGCAAACTTATGAAACATAATCATCAGTGCTCTCATATTTTCTCCCGGTGTCATGGTATTAACTAATAATTGAGGTGGAAGCTGAAGAGGTCTTAAGCATTGATCCTCCCAGGGGCATTTTTATTTCCCTGGAAAATATTCTTTTCAAAAAAATGTCTTAAAAAATTAATGAAATAAAGCTATAATAGTGGATTGATATATTGGAATAGGAAGGCCTCAGTTTATCAGTACAGAGCCATACTCTGCCTTTCCACCCTTCCTACTGGGTGAGAAGCTCCATGAAACTGCTATGTCCCTCTGCCCAGAGCCCCTTCTCCCTCTGTCCTCTTCTCCCTTCCCACCTTCCCCGTGTCCCTGCAGCTGCTCCATTGTCACCATGTGTCCCAGTTCCTACCCGAGACTGCATGAATGAAAACAGATGTGCTACCTTGAAAAAAGATGACCTTGGCCAAATCATAAACAAACTGAAAAGACCTGAAATGATCAACCTAAACGATGAGGCCCTTATCAGTCCTTAGCTAAGGTCTAAGCCCATGAATTTAGCCTGTCCACTTCCTCCTCTTCATCAGGCCCCTGGGTGTTTGCTGAAGTATTTACCCACCTGCAGTCTGTATCAGGCATGTCCCCTTTCTCCAAAGGGCTTTGGTGGAGAGTCTTTTGACCTGAATGATTTGTGTGAGCCTGCCTCAAAAAATCAATTCTGGTAAATTGAACTTGGAGTCTTTCCAATAAATAAAGCCTGTCTTTCCAGAGTGGATGGCTCTTTGCCCCTGGGCTGCAGGAATCATCGCTTGTGCCATTCCTCCACCCACCACTCTGCTTGTACCAGCAACAGTCTTTGCTATTCGGCTCCTTGGTTTTTTTCTTGAATCTCACCCAGAGGTCAGTGATTCTTAACCTTATTTCCATCATAAGAGCTATTTCCCTTCTGAGAACATGATGAAAAATATGCACCTATTCTCCTAGGAAAAAGCACACACCCACACATACAAGTTTATATTCAAGTTCAGTATGCTCATGGATTAATTATCCTGTTGGGTCTATGAACCCTTATCTTAGGAAATTTTGACTAATTACATAGATAAAGTTAACCTAATCTATTAAAGACAAAGTATACCCTACATTCAAAAACTCTTTAAAAGGTATAGCTCAACATGGCTCAGTTTGTTAGGGAGCAAATTTTGTGGGTCTCTTCTTTAGAAACTCATACTATCTGAGCCTACCCAAAGACCACTCACTTTAGGATACTTTCAAGTTCTATAGAGTCAAAAATTCAGGCTTCATTCATTGTAACTAGAGGAATGCCAAGTAGTCTACAGTTTTTTTGCCTAAGCCTCCATTTCTCTATTATCCAAAACATGATTCAAATTATCTTCTCTTTCGAGAAATTTCATGAATTGTTTAAACTTCCTTTTCTGTGCCCATACCTTCTCTACACCACATTTTTTTAAGAGGTGAGGAAAAAGGAACCATCATCAGGATAAGAAAATCTAATGGTATTTGTTAGATAGCTATGATGTCACCATTCACGAGTTTCAGGGGCAATTATGTAACGACTCAGGTATTGAAGTATAATCGAGTTATAATCATTCTCATGTAGAACAAATCTTGAGATGTGAAGAACTTAATGGTGTCATTATCATTACTGAGGATTGTAATTATTTTTGGATTATGATTGTCCATTAGTTTGACAATGACAATATAAGTGCAGTTTGGCTCCTTATGGAGACATTTTTACATTGATAGATTGAAATATAAGGGATGTAGTTTTTTAAAAAGCACTTTCAAAACCTTCTTAATAAAATCTATTATAAACCCCCAAATCACTATTTAAGTTACTTTGAACCTGAAAGTTCCTGAGTTAAAGGAGAGTAGGTGGAAGGGAGAGAAATATGTAGAAAGAAATGTTGCAATTTTTTAAAAAGTGGTATTTCTGTGATTCGACATTTTCGAACATGCATACATTCTTGCTACAGAACATGAAAAGAGATTAACAGCATATTTGTGGACTCAATATATAGCCAGACAAAGTACAAGGAGGAATACAGCTGTAGGACATAACTCTGGAGCCAGATGAAGGGATGGATTCCTCTCCCTCACATCCGCCTCATCAGAGTATCTACGGCAAGATGAATGATCGGGCTGCCGTCGTAGGGAATAAGGGACTCAGGACCCAGGGGCTGTACCAGATTCAGTACACAGGAGGGAGGCCCTGACAGTGATCTGGTTAAGAACAGGGCTGAGGGACTTTTCCTGAAGCTCTTTCCAAAGCAAGCCTCTAGTTTTTTCTTAAACTGTAAAAAAGTACTGGCCATAGATTGCACTTATTTGGGCTAGCTTGAGGAAGGCCAATAGCTGTTGTGTGAGGGCATCCTTGAAGCCCCTCTCTGGAGCTTCTACTACATACGATTTTCTGTTTCTCCCACCCTCCCCACGCTTATCTCAGAAATAATGTGCTAGCCACCCCCATCCGACCCCTTGCCCGAGGCATGCAATGGCTCCTGTTACTTATTGCCCGACCCCGCTCTGCTTCCTGCCCTTCGGTGAGCCTCATTTTACTGCTGGGACCACCTCCACCTGCAAGTCCTGCTGGAGATGAGCCATCTTCTGCAAGCAGAGTCCCCTAGTGGAGTCTTTGTCACTCATTCATCAGAGCAGCTTAAGCCTCTTCATTAAGACCGCTTAATGAGTACACTTTATTTCAGAGAGGTTTCAGTGACCGACCTCTGTCACAATAAAAGTGTCTCACATTTATCGATTAGCTTCAATTAATCTACTCTTCCAAAGCCTTTCCATGAATCTACTCATTTAATCTTTACAATAACTAGAGATTTACTTTGCCTATTCTCAAGCTTTGTTATAAAGTAAAGAACAATATAA
This sequence comes from Propithecus coquereli, assembly GCF_000956105.1. Taxonomy (NCBI): domain Eukaryota; kingdom Metazoa; phylum Chordata; class Mammalia; order Primates; family Indriidae; genus Propithecus; species Propithecus coquereli. The sequence continues at coordinate 1,925,275 of NW_012145523.1, forward strand.
TAAGTATTCTTTCAAGTAGCTTTCATTCAACATTCCATTTGTGAGATACATCTAAATTATTGGGAATAACTATAGTTCATTCTTTTTCATTACTGTGTAGAATTCTATTGGGTAAATGGGAACAGAATTTCCTAGCTTAGGTTTATACAAAGACTGTTAACAGCCTAAGAAAATAAAACAGGTTTTTTTTTTCTATTTAATTCCAAGATTACTCATGCTTGATTACTGAAGTTCTTTAGGGATATTTTAATTACACTTTTAGAATTAAGGTTTAGCTAAAGGATAGGAAAAAAGAGGAGAACATTTAGGATTGAAAATACTTGTTTGTGATTGAGAGTTAATGGGAGAATTCTGAAGCTGTGCTCTGGGCTCCCTGCAGTTTTAAGGTGAAGTTTAAATCTTAAGAAAGTTTAGCAAAAGAGAGAAAAAGGGTCATCAGAAGCAAAGATCGTAATTTTAGGGGATGGGAAAAAAGAAGAAGTTAAAGTTCTAGGTAACAGTTCTCATTCTTTGGAAGTTAAACTTCAGTCCCAAATGTTGACAAAACAGCAAGAGCAAAGCTATGGTGAGGAAGAAGGAAACGACGATCAGGATAGGAAAATCCAAGTGTTTGTTAGATAGCTATGGTGTCACCACTCACGAGTTTCAGGGGCAATTATGTAATGACTCAGGTGTTGAAGTATAATCGAGTTACAATCATTCTCATGTAGAACAAATCTTGAGATGTGAAGAACTTAATGGTGTCATTATCATTACTGAGGATTATAATTACTTTTGGATTATGATTGTCCATTAGTTTGACAATGACAGTTTAAGTGCAGTTTGGCTCTTAGGAAAACGACGAATAATATAATAACAAATAATAATGCACCATTAGGCTCACAAAGGAGAGATACGTTGACCACTCCCTCCTTGTGGTCTCAGTGTACTGGACAACACCATTTCTCCAAAAATTTATTGTAGTTACTTATTGTGTTATTAATAGTTTGCTAGGGCTGCCATAACAAAAATACCACAGACTGGGTGGCTGAAACAACAGATTTTTTTTTTCCTTACAATTCTGGAGATCCAAGATCAAGGCTGGAGGTCCAAGATCAAAGTGTTGGCAAATTTGGTTTCTCCTGGGGTCTCTCTCCTTAGCTTGCAGGTGGCTGTATTTTCGCATCACCCTCTTTCTCTGTGTGTGCCTCTCTGGTGTATCTCCTTTCTCGTAAGGGCACCTGGCCTACGCTCATTACTGCATTTAACATTAATTACCTCTTTCAAGGCCCTGTGTCCTAATACAATCACACTGTAAGGTACTAGAGTTTAGGGCTTCAACATAGGAATTTGAGGCAGACACAATTCAGTCCATAACACTTATTTAATAACCTTCTGCTTGTCATCAGGGGAGTGATCTGGTCTTGTTTATACCTCTACTCCACGTGCCTTAGCCCAATGCCTGGTGCATAAATATATCTTGACCCACTTTTTATTGATTTAGAAGTAGAGTGCCGACTCCATAGGTTGAAGTCAGATGACGGAGAGCTTTAGATACTAAGGAAAGGAGTTTAAATACTTTACAGTAAAGAGTGGGGGCGGGGTTATATGATGAGAAGTACTCTTCAAGAGGATTACTCTGTCCGCGATGTAGAGGATTTGTTGGAGGTAAGAGGAAAAGGAGGCAGGAAAGCCAGTTAGGAGTCTTTCACTGTGGCCCAGCCTAGGCATACTGAAGATTTGGATCCTAGTGGTGACTTTGAGAAAGGAGCTGAAGAGGAAGACCTATTCCAAAGCTGGTGTGCTAATTGATTAGGAGTGGAACCAAAGGAAAAGGAACAATTTTTTAAAACACTGATGTTTGGGTTTTTAAATTTTAAGTAATTAATTAGTTTTAACAGACAAACAATCATTGTGTATATTTACTGGGTACAATATGATGTTTTGATCTATGTTTACATTGTGGAAAGATTAAATCAAGCTAATTCAACATCTATCTATCACCTCCTTGATTTATCATTTTTTTGTAGTGAGAACATTAAAAATGTATTCTTTTAGCAATTTTGAAATACACAATACATTATTATTAACTGTGGTTACCACGCAGTGCAATAGATCAGGAAAACTTAATCCTCCAGTCTAACTGAAACTTTGTACCTTTTGGTCAACATCTCACCTTTCCCCATGCCTCCCCCTCTCGCCGCCCAAGCCTCTGGTAACCATCTTTCTGTTCTCTGTCTCTATGAGATGGATGTTTTTTAGATTCCATGTATGAGTGAGATTGTGATATCATAGTGTTTGATTTTCTGTGCCTGGCTTATTTCACTTAGTATAACTGGGGTTTTTGAACTTGATGACTTTAGAGAATGGCGATGTTTCTATTCAAGCCAAGAGATGGTGCGCAGGATGATTTTCAATGTGAAAAATAGAAAGACAAGCGAGTTTGTTTAGTTCATTTTGAAACAGAAAGTTGGAAATGTGGGTCTATTGTCTAAGAAAGGGCCATCAGAGTAAGTTGCTCAGTGGCCAAAACATTGTTTTATTCACCCCTGTATCCCAGGTCCTCGTCCAATATCTGGCACATATATAATGTTCAAAAAATATTTGTTGAATGGACAAAATAGGGATTGGGGAGTGATCTGCATTGCAGGCACTGCAGCGAGGCAGTGGGGCAGATGGTTGTTCAAATCAAGGACTGAAAGCGGAGAAAGAAAGGAAGCAAAGAGTAAGGACAATTAGTTCCCCTACTTCACCTTGAATTTTCTCACTGTAAATTATGTGAAACACAACAGGTAATTCTCAAAATCAAATAGAGAAAAAACAATTTCAGTACCTCTACAAAAATAGAGGCATGAGGTTGGATGTTAATAATATGTTATCAAATAGCAACACCTAGTGACCAGTTCCAAAAACAACATGGGGACTTTTCAATGAGTTTCTTAGGATTTTCACAGCACTCAGACAAGCACGGAAGGAATGTTATAGAAATTGACCCGTTCTGCATGTGGTAGTAGCAATGATAACTAATACATGTATGGCACTTAATATTAATAATTTACAAAACACTCTTCTATACCTTATCTCATTTGATAACTGAGATGGGTATTACTGTCGAATACAATTGAGGCTGACGTGGAGAAGAGACTTGGCATTTGAGCTGCTTGGCGTGACTGAATACAGTACCGTGGCAGGCAGCCACGAGGGAGGTTTGACTTCTGAACAGGTTTTTATCCCAACGATTGGCCACAGAGGGTACACAGTCCTCCGCCTCCGCCCTTTGTTGCGGAAGTGGTGTGTCATAAGAAGTGGCAGGCAGGAGAAAGGGGAAAGGAAAAACAGCTTCAAGGAGAGTCGAGCAGCAACACACCACACACACACACACACACACACACACACACACACACACACACACACACTTTTCTCTCTCTCTCTCTCTCTCTCTCTCTCTCTCTCTCTAATCTCAGGTGGAAACAATTCAGTTTCTCAATCCATCTTGATTGCCACTTGAATTTCCCTCAGCAACCTTTTTAAACCTTTTCTACTCTCAAGCCCTGAACCCTGAACTCCAGAGGCGGACTGCTCTGAGATTTGAATATCAGTCCCAATACTTCCTATTGCATTACCTTGGACAAATTGCTTAGTCTCTGTATCTCAATTTCACCATCTATAAAATGAGAATAATAACAGAACATACCTCCAAGGTATGTTGTGAGGTCTAAATGAGTTAATATATCTCAAGCACTTAAAAATGCTTATCCTATAGGTGTTAGCAATTATTTTTCTATCACTGTATCATAATTATTAATATTTATTTACATTTTATGTCTCTTCCCCTAGACTCTAGTTTCCTTGAGTATAGAATCCTATTCATCTCTGAAACCCTAGTACTTATGCATGGCACATAATAGTTCCAGATAAGCAGCTAGCCTCAGAGGTTTCAGAGGAATAGCAGGATGTCTGAACAGTTTCCTGGAACATGATGCTGTTAGAAGCAGGTCATATTAGAGGACCCAGGAGGGATATCCAGTCTAGAGTTCTGAGCAGTTACCAACTTATGACTGGGGCAGGCTAAAGAGTCAGACACAGCAATAGAAATTGAAAGGGATTCACTTATTAGAATTAAGGATAAAGCGGGGAATAGGATGTAGGATTCAGGAGTAAGGCAGAAACATTGATGTCAGAAGTGGAGCAAATCCAAGGCTGGACTCACACTGCATCTTTCCTGGACAGAGTCAATAGTCTCCAAAGCCTCTCTTTTTCTATTCCTTCTCACATTGCCACCAGAGTTAGCTTTCTAAAACTCTGATTATGCCACTTCCTTGTTCATAACTGTCCAGTGGCCCCCTGTGCCAGCCATTGTCTCATCTTCAAACCTACTCTTCTACACTCTAGCTTGGTGCTATTGGGACCTGAACTTGGCAAAAACCACTTTTCTGTTTGCCAGCTGGCTCCAAGTTAGAGTGTGCCAAGAGGGGGAGATAGAGGGAGATCGCAAGGCTGGACAGGACAGAAGGGATTTCTTTTTACTTCCCGTCTGTCAGCATCGCCCTGGCAACCCTTCTTCACCAGGCAGCCGCAGTTCCTTTAGTTCCAGGACCAGCACTCGGCTCCAGGTTGCAGTTTTTCCAACACTTACAGAACCAGCCTCATCGTAGCCCCCTCAGGGACACCAGCACCAGCCAGTGGATCCCTCCCACCCCCCGAGATCCAGATCCCAGCCTCACAGAGACCTTCCTCTGAGCCCACAGACACCAACACTCTGAAGTCTGAGTTTTAGCTCTGCAGGGCTCTTCTTCCAAACTTCTACGTGTTTTTGTTTTGTTTAAATATTTGTAAACACATAACGCAAAATTTACCATCTTAACCATCTTAATGTGTAAGTGTGCAGTTCAATAGCTTTAAGTATATTCACATTGTTGTGCAACCAATATCCAGAACTCTTTTCATCTTGCAAAACTGAAACTCCATACCCATTAAGCAACAACTGCTCATTTCCTCTTCCCCCAAACCCATGGTGACCGCCATTCTATTTTCTGTTTCTGTGATTTTTGACTACTCTAAGCATCTCATATAAGTAAAACCATGCAATATTTTTCCACTTGTGCCTGGCTTATTTAACGTAGCATAATGTCCTCAAGTTTCATCCACATTATAGCATGTGTCAGTATTTCCTTTCTTTTTAGAGATGAATTATATTTGGTTGTATGTATATACCACATTTTGTTTATCCATTCATTCACTGATGGGCATTTGGGTTATTCCTACCTTTTGGCCATTGTGAACAAGGCTGCTATGAACATAGGCGTACAAATATTTCTAAGTCCCTGTTTTCAGTTCTTTTGCATATATACCTAGAAGTGGAATTGCTACATTCTAGGTAATTCTATTATTAATTTGTTGAGAAACTACCATACTGTTCCAAACTTCCAAGATTTAATAACTCTATTTTCTTCTCTTTGTTTCCTAGCCCTAGGGAACAAAGCTGCTCCCCGAAGCTTCTCCCTTTGTGACATTTTAGTTATTTTTAGCTCTTCAATACCCAGCTAATAATTCTTTGTATTATTAAGTTGTTGCTCTTAAAATAACAGCTGTGGTTTATTTTTGTTGGAGATAAATTTTTTTGCGAGGTAAGCTTTACAACTTAATTGTTAGTTATTAATACAAGATATTCAGACTGGATTGGGACTGGATTTGAAGAATGATTAACAGCATCCTGCCTGGATTCTGACAGCCGTGTCCATCTTTACAAGGCAAATCAAAGACATACTCCTCAGCACATCACCCAAGGACTTCTCATGCCCTGGGCCACTCTTTCTGGCCCCAGATCAGCTTTCTAGCCATGCTCTTCATTCACCCTACCTTCGTCTCAAATGAGACTTCTTCCCATTCTTCCCAAAAGCCTTCAGCTAACTCATCCTATTTCTTCCTCTGAAATGCAGGAGCAGCAGAAAGGATAGCCAAGTGCATTTGTTTGGTGCTGGGCACTGTGGTAGGTGCTCTTGTGCACATCATTTCAGTTTTAATGCACAACAATCTTAGTGTGTCTTAGTCTATTCGTTGGGCTATAACAAAATACCATAAACTGGGTGGCTTCTAAACAACAGAAATTTATTTCTCACAGTTCTGGAGGCTAGGAGTTTAATGTCAAGCTGTCGGCAGGTTTGGTGTCTTATGAGGGCCTGCTTCTCATAGATGGAGGCTTCTTGCTACATCCTCGTAAGATGGAAGGGGGCAAGGCAGCTCCCCTGGGCCTCTATTATAAGGTCACTAATCTCACTGATGAGGACTCTGCCAAAGTGACCTAATCGCCCCTCAAAAGGCTCCATTTCTTAATACTGTCACATCGGGGGTTAGGATTCCAACACACAAATTTGGCAGGAAACACAAACATTCAGACCATAGCACCTTGTGGCATCACTTTCCTAATTTCACTCATAAGGATATTAAAACTCAGAGAGGTTAAGCGATTTGCCAAGTCCGCACAGCAAATTGGTTAGAGAGTCAAGATTCCCACAGCCTTCATGTCTTTTCCCGTGCTACCTACTTGTCAAAATCATACCCGTTTGCAATGCTTAGGGTAGATTCCACCTGCTCCATTAAGCCTCGGCCAGTCCTTCAGTGCAGAATGGAAGCGTTCGCTTTCTGTTCACCAGCAGCGCTGTGTTTGGCCTTTTTAGAGTTGTCACAGCATCATCTTAATTATATGGAGTTTTCTGTTTACTATATTTCCTATCTCCTTGAGGGCAGGCGTTATTCATCTTTGTACCCACCCCCCCCACCCCCAGCACTGAGCATAGTGCCTTGTATATTACAGTGCCCAAGAAATGTGGACGGGCTGGAATGTTTGGAGATTGTGTAGGGGACTTTGTACCACCAGGATTCGCTTCTTTGGAAGATGGCTAGCTGGCCCCCTGTGGCCCAGGGTTTGACTCCCGGAGCTGTGTGGAAGTTCACAATCGGATACTCCTTTTCCCAGTGCTGTAAACAGATGCTGCTCACAAAGCTCGCTGGAGGATCTCACATCCGGAATAACCTCCCTCAGCTGGGTGGCCACAGCTCAGGGTTTGGCTGCCTTAAAGTGGGAGGTGTAAGGTAAATGATAATGTCTAATTTATTTGTTTTGTGTGGTTTCTATGTTTGTTGGGATTCGCTTGGCAAGCCAAAATGAGAAATGCTTTTACATGCTCTGAGATGCTCAGATACACTATAATGATCCTTGCTTGCTTCCTTTTGCACAGCTATGGAACACTTTGAAGAGATGGGAGGCTGGGCACAGTGGCTCACGCCTATAATCCCAGCACTCTAGGAGGCCAAGGTGGGAGGATTGCTTGAGGCCAGGAATTCGAGACCAGCCTGAGCAAGAGTGAGACCCTGTCTCTACAAAAAATAGAAAAAATAACCAGGCAAGGTGGTGTGCCCCTGTAGTCCCAACTACTCAGGAAGCTGAGGCAGGAGGATCGCTTGAGCCCAGGAGTTTGAGGTTGCTGTGAGCTGTGATGACGCCACTGCACTCTAGCCCAGGCAACAGAGTGAGATCCTGTCTCAAAACAAATAAAAGAGATGTGCAAAGGTGTTTAGATGTTGTTTCAAGGACGCCCAGAACAAGGCAACGATTAAAATCGAAGCATCGTGCTCTAGCCCCTGAACTTTTACCCTTTGCACGTTCACACAAGAATCTCTTGCCTGCATAAACTAGAACATGACCTGACACTGTCTGATTTAAAACCCTTCGAAAGCTTCCTCCTTATCATGCTTAGAATAAAATCCTAACTCTTTCCCCTAGGCCACAGCCCTGCATGATGTGGCCCCCATCTGCGTGTCCAAAATCATCGGGCACTACTCTGCTTATTGCTTGTATGTATCCCAGTTTGCCAAGGCAGTCTTTGTTTACATCCATTGTGCTGGCATAATTGTTAATAATGCACATTTTCAAAATACAAATGTCCTGGTTTGGACAATGTGGTCACCTACTTGCTGCTCCTTAGCTCCACCCATCCTTATTTTCTCTTTAACCACTTCAGGGCTGTCTCAGTCCAGTTAGTGCTGACCTGAGGCTGGGTAATTTATAAAGAAAGAGGTTTATTTGGCTCATGGTTCTTTGGGCTGTACAAGAAGCATGGCACCAGCATCTGCTTCTTGGAAGGGCCTCAGCATGCTTCCACTCGTGGCAGAAGGGCAAGGGGGGCCTGCATGTGCCCAGATCACGTGGCTAGAAAGGAAGCAAGAGAGAAAGGAGAAGGAGGTGCCAGATTCTTTTTAACAAGCAGCTCTTGAGGGTATTAATAAAGCAAGAACTCACTCATTACCTTAGAGCAAGGACAGCACCAAGCCGTTCACGAGGGGTCTGCCCCCAACCCGAACACTTCCCATTCGGCTCCATCTCCAACACTGGGGATCAAATTTCAACACCAAGTTTGGAGCGATCAAATATCCAAACCATAGCAAGGACCTTTGCAATGCTGTTCCCTGTGCCTAGAAAGATTTGCCCCTGCTCACTTCTGTAGGTAATAATCACAGTGTTATCAGTTTTCTTATAGTGTGTTCTCTCATCAAGTAACAGCCCTGCTCAAAATCCTTCAGAAGCTTCCCATTACCCACGGGAACAAGCACCACACAATAGACGGACACTCGGCTGGACCAATCAGTTTGCTGTGCTCTCTTCATCCCTCCTTCTTCCAGCTCCACTGTGACCAGAGTAGCCTCTATACCTTTGTGCAGATTGTGCCCCTCTACGAGGGCGTGCAGCCAAGGGGCAAGCAGAGGCTGAAGTGCACCTGGCCTCCGCACACCAGGCTGTGTGCCCATGGGTGGCATCCTTCCAAGGGGGTGCCTTTTTCTCATTCACAGAAAGGCACCAAAGGGTCTGGTGGAGGGGCCCTCGATGTGACCACTCCATCTGATGAAGTGTTAACCCTTAATCGCCAGTGGTTCCTAAAGTCAGTTCGTGGTCCGTGCACATCAGAATCCCCTGGGTCAACTTACATCAAGAGATCCCTGGACCTTCTTGTTTAAAACCTCTGAGGGAAACCAGGAATCTGAGGGAGACCTGGAATTTGTGTTTTGAGCACCTCCCTTTGGGTGCACAACCAGATCTAGGGATGCAACTGTGTCAATCATTTCTTACTCAGTTTCTTTTGTACAGATCAGACTTGCCTTCCTATCTAGAGCACAGCTCCCGGAGTGTAGGGATTGCACCATATAGCGCTTATTAGCCACTGAGCACCTAGCAGGGAACAGGGTGTCAAGGAAGGCATAAATTACAGGGGGCCTAACGCCTCAAAAAGGAGAGTTCCCTCCACACGTAGATACCCATTTAATAAATACCATTTGAGCACATACTATGGGCTGGAAATGTGCCAGGAACTGAGGAGACCTAACTCTGCCCACATGGTCCCTTCAGTCTGGGGGCTACAGACAAACAAACGGGCAATTACGACAGAGCGTGGCAGTGCAGAAAGGACAAGTGAGGAGCTATAGGAGCTAGAAGAGGAGCAGCTTACTCAGACTTGGGAGGCCGGGATGCTCAGAGCAGGTGTCACGGGGGACCTGGGGGCAAAAGGGTAGAAATCTTCATCTGGGCAGAAGAAACATGAGTGACAGCCTAGAGGCCAAAGGCAACTTCATTTGTTCAGGGAGACTGGAAAGTAGGTTGCAAGGAGAAGAAAGGGATGAGGTTGGAGAGATAAACAGAAGCCAGTTCATGAAGGGTCTTACATGTCATGGTAGGGAGGGTGGACTTGGCCTTGACACTAGGTGCAATTGCCCCTCCAGCAAAGCAGGCCTTTAATGTAGGGGCCAGTTTGGAAAGAAAATCCCACAGCTCAGAAGTGCCCGCTTCGTCCACTCGGGGTTAAAAGAATGCAGCTCGTCTTAGGAGGACGTGTGCGCTGGCAAGTGCCCCCTCCACCATATCAGTCACGTTCCTTGAACCCCCCCAGCGCTGGCGGGGGTGGGGATGGAATGTTGGTGTAGAGTCCTGACCGTGGAACTTAGTCCCTTGCAGGAAGTGAGGAAGATATATTGCAGATTTAAGTGAATTGCTGAGTCTGGAAATTGGAACTGCTGAGGAATGCAACCTTGGCACAGAATCAAGAATACAGAATACCAGGTGCGGGGACAATTGGGAAAATTTAGATTAGGCTTTGCAGTAGGAGACATTACTAACTCTACGTTAAATGTTATGGTTATGTAAGAGAGTATCCTTCTTGGGAGATAGTTGCTGAAGTATATAGGAGTAAATTGTCATGGTATCTGCAACATATATATACAAAGTAAGTGTGTGTGTGTGTGTGTGTGTGTGTGTGTATGTATACACGTATATATGAAAGCAAATGTGATGAAATGTTAACAATTGGTGAACCAAGACAGATGAGCGCTCTATAGATGTTTATTGGGCGATTCTTTCAACTTTTCTGTAGGTTTGATATTTTTCAAAATAAAAAGTTGGGGAAGAAGAGAGAAAAAGACTTTCAGGTACCTGGCACAATTCAGTTCTGGTCTCAGCTTTCCCACCCGTTTCTCCGAGACGATGGCAGCACAGGACCCACTTTACAGACGGCAAGCTCACGTCGGCACTTTGGAGCGTCCAGAGAATATAAGACCTTGAAATTCTGTTTTGAAATTGCAAAAACGCCATTCCTTTTCTTCTTCAAAATCAAAGCACACATGCTAAAAGACTGAGGAATTGTTTTGCCATTCTGCAAGATGCTGTTGCTTTCCTGTGTTGGAAAGTGATTTACGTGAACAACCTAGTCAGCATTATATTTGAAACTACCACACACACAAAATGCAAAGAATGTATCATTTTTTATATTTACCTTTCTTGGGATTTTGGTTTGAAACTACCAACTGAATTCTCATCTCAGGCACTCACGCTGTTTGCTGCCTTAAATAATTCACAACACAACTCTATCATCTGTTCCCACTGCATTCTTCACTCCAGAGATTTATAAAATGTGTTTTCAGATGATTGCATGTGGGCTTAAGAAATATACCAAGGGTGTCTTTTGAGAGAAGAGGAGGAAAATGATTTATAACCAGTGACTGTAATAAATGACTCACACATAGGCATAATTAGAGAAGGAAAGCTACGTGCTTTAACAAATGGTTCACTCTGAGCTTCAACAACTGGCACATTATATGCACTCTTCAGGGAAGTGAGTTTACAGGAAAACTCAGTCTGATTAGATATCTTTCAATCTACTCATCTTCTACCATTTGTTCTGTGAGCATGTTTGCCAATATTCCTAAAGATATAGAGTATGACCCCTTCTTTCAAAGAGATTTTATCACACATAACTCACTCCTGATATGTCTGCTGGATAGAACCCATTGTACATGTCAGTGCAATGAAATAGATCAGTGCTCTTCAAACTTTCTAACCTTGATCCAGAGAAAGGAATACATTTCCAAAGAAACCCAGTACATACACACATCTATAAAACTGAAACAAAAACATCATGAAACCATCTATTTTACTACCTGCTTTCTGATATTTTCTTTTTTCTCCACTTTATTTTTTTATTAATTGATGTTTGAGACTCATTTAATCAATTTCAAAACTTACTGGGTCCTGACTCTAAAATTGAGAAACCTCTCTTTCAGGAAATAGAAGACTACCTTTTCAGAAGCATTTCCCTGATGGAGAAATAAAATACTGAAATAGAAAGGAGAAGGACAATTGTAAGTTCTTTGTTCCATGGAGATTTGGACAAAGGGCTGATGTCTGATGATTCAACAGAGAAAATTCCTAGCACTGTGCAGTCTGCCTGGCACATAGTAGGCACTTAACAAAGGCCAGTTTAACAATCAGTGTCTGCAGTAGCAGCCTTTCCTACTTGATGTTCAGAGCACAATCCTGAGTCTGCTTTCCCTTTATGTTTTTTTCTTAGTCACTCCTCTGTATTGTCACAGTTAGGTACTACCACAGGGAGCAGCTTTGTTCTAGCTCTATTTTTTTTTTCTCTTCACACAATCAAGGATCTCAAGACCTGGGATTTAAAATATAAAAAAGAATTTGTTGGCTTATCAGCCAACAGACAAAGACTTCTTTTGCTTTTCAAGAGGAGGAAGGAATTATTCTTCCCTAGCCCAGTTGAATTCTGCATTGGCGCATCGGAAACTAGCATTTAGCCAGGAACACTCAAATTTCCTGCCTCTCTCCTTCCTGCTGGGGACTTGTGGAGAATTGCTGCCCAAGATCAGCCTCCACTGGATGTGGCATTTGGACAGTTAAACCTCCTATTTCTGTTACCCTGGGAAGACAGTTATGAAACCCCTAAGTAGTCAAAATGGCGTCAAAGACTCACACCAACTCCTCCCCTGTACTGACACCAATAGGGCCTGTACTTTAACAGCACAATTAGATGGAAAATCCCTCAACATATCCCAGTAAAAGTCCAGATTGCTTAGTCTCCTCCACTAGCTTCCCTTAGGTTCCTGAGGTTTCTCCATCTCTTCCCTACTCCACCCAACTCCACCAGCGAGGCACTCAAAGGAAAGATGAAAGCTTGTGGCAGGAGACTCCCGTTCCATCCTGTTGTCAGCCCCAATCCCTGGGGACTGGAAATTCCCACTGCTGGTCCCCACCTTGCTTTGGATGAATAAGACTCTGATCTTCCTTGGGCATTATCCCTGTTTCTACTCAGCTGTGAGTGTCCCAGTAAGAACAGGTTTTGGTCCCTTTCTTGAAAAAAACTTGTGAAACTAAATTATTTTTATATGTCGTGCTATTTTGACATATTTCCCCATCAGTGTTCTTTAGTGTTTCTCTCTTGAATGACTTGTTATAATTATAAACATTATATCACAAAAACAAAAATAATTTAGGCCGGGGGCAGTGGCTCATGCCTGTAATCCTAGCACTCTGGGAGGCTGAGGTGGGAGGATCACTTGAGGCCAAGAATTCAAAACCAACCTGAGCAACATAGCAAGACCTCATCTTTACAAAAAAATTTAAAAATTAACTGGGTGTGGCAGTGCTCACCTGTTTCCTAGCTACCCGGGAGGCTGAGGCAGGAGGATTGCTTGAGCCCAGGAGTTGGAAGTTACAGTGAGCTGTGATGGCACCTCTGAGCCACCACGCCCGGCCTCAGGAGGGGATTCGTATCTGCACCCACGATTAGGAGCTACTGCCTCGCACGATCCCAGGTGCACTAGCCTATGCTAGGACCTCAGAGAGATACATAATCTCTGGAAGAGAGCACCAAACAGGTGTCATTCCCAACAATTTGGGGGCAGCATGTATTCTTTTGAGTCCCAAATTTTATTATAAAATACAGCCAAGTTTAGAGAATATACCAGTGAATACCCTTATACCCATGACATCTAGATTCTACCATTAATATTTTATTGTATTTGCTTTGTGATATATCTATGCATCTATACATCCCTCTATCAGTACATTAATCCATCTTATTTTTGATACATTTGAAAGTAAATTGCAGGCATCAGTACATTTCCCTCTAAATACCCCAGCATACGGATCAATTCTTGTTTCAATACTTGTTTTTTATTCCATTTCAGGTAAAATTCATATGAAACAAAATGCACAAATCTTAAGTATGCATTGTCTAACCCGATGCATACACCTTTGTAATTTAAACTGCTGTCAAGATACAGAACATTGCCATGTCCCCAGGAAGTTCCCTCATGTGGCTTCCCAATCAATCCCCTCTCCTACTTCCCAGAAGCAACCACTGTTCTGATTTTTTTCCACCATAGATTAGTTTTGTCTGTTCTAGAACTTCCCTGACTTACTGGAGTCATATAGTATGTACTTTTTTGTTTAAGGCTTCTTTCACTCAGCATGATGTTTTTGAAATTTATTTTTGTTGCATGTATCCATAGTTAATTTCTTGTTATTGCTGGGTTGTATTCCACTTCATGTATATACCAGTTTGGTTTTCCTTTTTTATATTATTATAACATCATGCATTCTTGAGAAAGAATCACTAATATCAGATTGCATTTGTGAGAGATATTGCTAACCTATACTGGGATCTTTCTTGTTCAAAGCAAATATACCACACACAGTTACCTCCCTCCTGGATTTTAAGTCTTAGAATATTGATGGGGTGTGATATGTGGAACACAAGCTCTTGGAGACAATTGAAAGAATGGAGGAGATAGAATACTTTCAATAGTATTGAGTTTGTTTGTTTGTTTTTAAAGAAAACCTCACCCTCCCATGTGTCCTATTCTATTTTTATTTTTATTTATTTATTTAGACAGAGTCTTACTCTGTCACCTGAGCTAGAATGCAGTGGCAACCTCAAACTCCTGGGCTCAGGCAATCCTCCTGCCTCAGCCTCCCGAGTAGCTGGGACTACGGGCGTGCACCACCATGCGTAGCTATTTTTTTTTTTTCTGTTTTTAGGAGAGACAGAGTCTACAGGACTAGGGCTGGTCTTGAACTCCTGAACTCAAGCAATCCTCCCACCTCAGTCTCCCAGAGTGCTAGGATTACAGGTTGAGCCACCACGTGCAGCCTGTCATATTCTAATGATTCTAATTTCTATAACCATATTTTATTATAATTAACTTTTTATTTGTTTGACTCCCTCACCACATTGTGAGATTCTTTTTTTTAATACTCAGATTTTAGCACAGTGTCTGGCATACAGAACCTGGCACATTGTAGGTATTTAGTAAATGTGGGCAACTGCACCCAGCCTTATATACATTCTTAAGTCAGTCTAGCTCAAGAAGTTTTGCT
>NW_012145523.1:1940019-1946272 GCF_000956105.1 Propithecus coquereli
ACCATATTTTATTATAATTAACTTCTTATATATTTGCCTGTCTAATCAACTGGAAGCTCGTCGATGGCAGAGACGGTCTCCTTGGTATCCCCAGCACATAGCAGAACCTGGCACATTGTAAGTATTTAGTAAATGTTTCATGAATGAATGAAAAAAGCATCCATTGAATGACTTCTTTACTTAAGCTTTAGCTTCAATACTTCTCTACATAATTTAGGTAATATTTTCTCACATCTGCTTATTTATGGGTGTGGAATATTTCAGATGTTGTTTCAGTTGTATGTGCTTTGGTTTCTAACTAGACTCCGAAAATCGAAGGCAGCGGCAAGGATGCGTTTTCTACATCCCTCAAAAGAGAGGTGTAGGGGATACTGAAAACCAGAGTTGGTATCACTTGAACACTCATTCAATAAAAGCTTATATTTGGAATGATAGAACTCTAAGTTCCAGAAGGTGCCCAGATCATAGAGTCCCACCTCCTGGTTCTTCAAAAAGACCGGGAGCACCGGAGGATGCAGAATATTTTTTGTATTGGGGGTCTCCAGGACCCAGTACACTGCCTGGCAGTAGTTGGAATTCAATAAATATTCAACAACAACAAAGAAAAAAGTAAGGAGGGGAGGGAGGAAAGAGGTAGGAAGAGGCAGGGAACTGAAGCTTAAAAGTTGTAAAATGATTTTGCCAAACCTGACATCAGAACCCAGACCTCTTCTTTCCCAGCTCAGCTCTGTTTCCACTAGATTGCTTGAATTTTTAACATCACTAATGCCAAAAATGGCATCTATTTTCCTGTTATTGATGGCAACTTAATTATGGAAGCAGTTGCTTCGCTTCACTGCAGCTGCTGCCTCCATGTACCTGAAATGCCAGTGCTCCAGCTGCCTTGACTCAGAGGCCTAGTTTGCAAGAAAACAAGACAAAATACTTTGTTGCCTTAATTCTAGTGGGAATTTAATTTAATTAGCATCTGATTTACACAATGCACTTCTGACAGCTGTGTTTGCGGCATCTCTGTGGAAGCAAGAAATTACCATCCGTTGAAATCATCATCAAAGCTTGTTTATCATCCTGCCACATCTTTACAGCCTTCAGCGCTGGGGACTTCTGTGTGTTTATTGCACACTCCATGGAGGTTACAGTAAATAATACTCAAGTAAGTGCATCAAGATTTGTGCAGTGTTTAGTGCAGGCTTGTTCCAGAGACTTAATAGGATGAATCTGAAAATCAGGCTTTGGAGGTTTGATCAAAGGACAGCTGTCTGTTAATGTTGGGTTTTAAGGAGCATTCAGGAGGGCAAATGAAAGAACGCCTAACCACCTGGGCGAAAGGAGCACCAAGCAGTCGCATTTGGGCTCGCGCAGTCACTCTGCTCATCGCGGCTCAGGAAGGATGTGGGTGACTTGGGATGGGCTCTCACTGGCGCCTCTTCTTAAGATCCTGGAGCTGGACGAGGGCAACTAAAGGATTGGCTGTAGGGTCCTAGCCGTGTTCACGTCTCCAGTGCCTGGCACATAACACAAAGTTATTGAACAAGGGAATGAATGAATGAGGTCAGATACGACTGAACTGGCTGCAGTTTTTAAGCCTAGTCCAGTCATTCACTATGCCCCAAATCCATTATCTGAAGAATGATGAACATGACTTTACAGATCATTAGAATACCAGGAGTGGGCATGATAGATGAGAGACGTCCTAAGCAAGTTCAGAGAAGAGAGAACTCATGTCTCAAGAGTGCGAGGGAAGGTTTCAAAGAAGAGTTGGTATTCGAGCTGAGTCTTAAATGTTTTACTGGAGACAAATGTTTTAATAAGAAGTGAGAAGAAGTGGAAATCCCAAGGACAGAAAATTATGTTAACAGAGCATGAAATAAGATATTTTTAAGAAGCAGGGAGCTTGGCTCATAGGGACAGCAAAGGAAAGATAAGTTAGGCCTAGACCATGAATGATTTTGAAAACTTTAAAATTTTATTCTGCAACAGTGTGGGACCTTTGAAAGTTTTTGAGAAGGGGAGTGACCTTATTATGTTCATAGTTTGGAAAAAAACCTCCTGCATGGAGATAAAGAATAGACAGACAAAGAGAGGGAGACTTTTCATGTCCTTGCTAGTTAGAGAGATTTTTCAGTGTTTCCACCAGTAAAAGCAACAATCAAGAAACAGGTCCATCTTTAAAGCCTGGAAGCAGGATGATTGACACAGAAATGAGTTTCAGAGATACCATAAAGGCTGAACTACCAGGATTTAGCAATGGGTAGATTGATAGTTGAGAGTCAAGCTTGCCCCTAAAGTACCGAAGTTTCCAGGTTGGCTGATAGCAAGAAAGGTGATGCCATTAAAAAGAGAGAAAAATCTAAAGGAGATGTTGGTAAAAATAAAAGATGTCTCCCACTTTAACATGTCATTTATACACTTGGCAAATGTCCATTTTCTAGGTGCCGTTCCAGCTTTATAGAATAAGAGTATTAGAATTAAAAGGCCCTTTGTAGATGATCTAGTTTAGCGTTTCTCCAAGTAAGTTCTTCAGACTGCTACTTCTGGAAATGTTCTGTGCACAAGTGATTTTATGACCAAATACACTGGGAAACTTTGTGTCCTCTATCTGCCTTTTGGAGCATAACGAGGCACTTCAGTATATTAACAGTGAAAATACTGCAGCAACAAAACGTTTTTCATTTTGTTTAACCACACTCCTCCAAAAAATTAAGTTTCTCACATCCTCTTTTTTTTCTGGAGACAGGGTCTTACTCTGTCACCCAGGTTATAGTGCAATGGCATCATCATAGCTCACTGCAACCTCGCACTCCCAGGCTCAGCGATCCTCCCACTTCAGACTCCCAAGTAGCTGGGACTACAGGTGCACTCCACCACTAATTAGCACCAGCTAATTTTTACATTTTTTGTAGAGATGAGGTCTCGAACATCTGGCCTCAAGCGATCCTCCCAGCTCGGCCTCCCAATGTCTTTCTTTTTAGTATAAAACGTATTAATATTCTGAAGAACATACTTTGGGTAAAGCTAATTTAGTCCAATCTCCTCATTTCATAGATTAGAAAACCAAGTCCAGAGATAATAAATTTTTCCAAACTCATATAACTTTTTAGTGTTGGCGTCAGGGCTGGAATCTAATTTTCTGACTCCTTATCCACTGCTCTTCCTGCGTCCTGGGTTTCTAGTCACTGTGAAGATGATCTGTGTCTCTTCCCTAAATTAGAATCAGCTGGAGGGTTTAAGACTCCTTTTGTCCCACCCTGTCCTCTTCCCAGACTTGCACCCCAGGCAGGAGGCTCCTTCAGACCCCCAAGGTTGGTGAAGAGCCTCACTTCTCTTTCCGCCTTCCCTTCCTACCTTTCCAGAGGAAAGACAGAACTAGTTGCTGAGTGTTTGGGGACCAGCTGAGAGGAAACCTTTCTGTCTCACTCTGACCTGGGATAGAGTTCTAATCTACCCCTTTGCGAGATGACATCTCTTCCTTTCAAAAGGCAAAACATCCCTCATCCGTCTTCTTGGCCTCATCGCTGTCTGCGCAAATCCTCTCTCATTGTTGATACTGTCTCCTCCTTCACATGGAGTCTGATCCCAGCAGCCAAGGACCTGACTGTGATGGGCCTTCGGACCCCAGCTCCCGGGCGAGCCCCCTTGGCGTGGCTGCCCGTGGTGTGGAATTGTATCTTGACAAGGTCCGGCTTGCGTGAGGCAGCAGCTCTGTGTCCCATACAACAACACGCACGTCTCAGCAGACAGCAGCTAAGCTGAACCCTCTCTATCTCTGTATAAATGGGGGGTGAATAGAACGTATTTCATCTTCTATAAAATCATACCTCTAGTGGCAATGAAAGCAGAGAAGAGCACCGGAATGGTCTTGGGCACACGCTCCCGCTGTGCAGGCTCCCACGCAAGTCGAGGAGACCAAAGGGAGGCGGGACACCCCGACGCGCCAGCGGAGCAGGGCTTGGAGTAGCACGGGCAGGACCCCGTCACGCCCGCCCTCCTTAGGGAGGCCGGGTTTCCATGATCCCCGCTGCGAGGAGCCTGACGCTTGTCTTTGTGCGGGCGCCCAGCTAATGACTGGGGATGCGGGATCTAAGATCTGGGTTTCCGGGCTCTCGAGTACTCACTGTGCTTTCCCTTTAAAGTCCAGGACATGCTTCCTGCCCGAATTCCAAGCACTGACGTCCGGCTCTGGCGAAGCCGCTGGGCACGTCTTCATCTGCTCACTGCCCCTCGGCCAGCCGGGTGGAAGGTTTGTAGGGCTCAGTTGCGCAGACCCGTGCGACTGCAGTTAGTCTGGGGACAGAGCGAACGCGGCCCAGGTACTTCTTCGTAAACATTAGGATGCTGGGCGTCATTCGCTGAGCCACGGGGAGCCAAGGTGAAAGGTTTTTGCGTGAGAATGGAAGAGTCTGAGCGTGTCTGAAGCTGGAACGTGTGAAATCACATGAAGCAGGGACAGGGGCTGTCCCGCACGTTGCGAAACGGTGGTGGCAGCCACTAGCCCACGCAGTAGCTACCTAAGTATGGTAGTGGCACTTTGCAAGTGTCCGTTGGATACCACTGCATCAGTCAGAGTGGAGAAACAGGATCAAAGAGATTTATTTCCAGGGATCGGCTCGCATAACTAGTGGGAGCTGGCAAGTCTGAAATGCGTAGGCCACCCCAGCAGGCTGGAAACCCACACAAGATCTGATGCTGTAGTCTTGAGCCAGAATTTCTTCCTCTCCAGAAAAACTCAGCTGTGCTCTTAAAGGCCTTCACCTGATTGGATGATTTCCACTCACATTACCTAGAATCATCTTCTTTACTTAAAGTCAACGGATTGTAGATGTTAACTACATCTATAAAATACTTCCACAGCAATACCTATATTAATGTTTCATTAAATAACTGAGTACTAGAGCCTAGCCAAGTTGACACATAAAACAAACCATCACATCAGCCAAGCAGGAAAAATTGATATTTTGATCAGTTGCTTAAAATTAGAATTAATCTTTTTTTTTTTTGAGACAAAGTCTTGCTCTGTCACCTGGGGTAGAGTGCAGTGGCATCATCATAGCTCACTGCAGCCTCAAACTCCTGGACTCAAGAAATCCTCCTGACTTAGCCTCTGAAGTAGCTGGGACTACAGGCGCTTGCTACTACTCCCGGCTAATTTTTCTGTTTTTAGTAGAGACAGGTCTCCCTCTTACTCAGGCTGGTCTCGAATTCCTGAACTCAAGTGATCCTCCTGCCTCGGCCTGGCAGAGTGCTAGGATTACAGTGTGAACCACCGCGCCTGGCCTAGAATTAATAATTTTATACATAAAGTTTCAAGAACTACCTTCTTACATTTTGGAGATAAAGAGGTGAGTTCTCCCATCATCAACACATTCTTGAGAGCCAGCTTGCTTTTGGGGGTCATCTTCCTCTGTCACTGAAACTAATTTTTTTCCTCAAGATAACCAAAGACCGTAATGAAATACGTATGTTAAAACACATTTTCTACAGAAATTCACTTAATTTTGAATAGCGTTTTGTTTCTATGACTTTGCCCTGATTTATGCAGCTGGTCAGCCTGCAGGCAGCCTTGAAGATGACAGAGAAAGTAAATGTTCCAGGGAAATACTAGTCACTTCCACTTTCTTATGAGTAATTCACTGGAAGTCCTTCATCTTCTTTTTCTCAGTAAAATCATTGCCCTCCCAAATTAAAATCAGATCGATATAACCATGCCACTCCTTTCTTGTCCGCAGCTTAAATGACAATTTACAAGGAAGATTTTCCCTAAAGAGCTTTTCACCACTTTTGCCCTCTTTTGCCTAAAAAGCTGATGACTGTGTTTGCTGGCTCTTGACAAACCTTTATAAGGTAGCTGAGAATAAAAATGATTAAAGGTGTGTTTGGCTTCATTTTGCTGTCAGTATAGGAAATAATTACATCTTGCAGTTGGAGGCAGTGCAATTTGGCAGAGGATAGAAACTTTTACAGGAATAATTGAAGGGCATCATCACCAAAGAGCCTGCAAAGATAAAAAAGACCCACACAATTCTTGGCAGGACTGCTCACTCAGGGAAAGACATTGGAATGATTTATGTGTGGAGATAAAGGGTGGATGCCTGAGCACATTTGCCAAAGAGCTTCTCTGATCACTGCAGACTTCCTGAATTTCCACTCTGAAGGTTAAAGTTTGTGGGACACCATCATTAGAAGGAGAAATAATAAATTAACTTTCACTTACCTATATGACACCTAATGAAGTATGGTCGTAATATATAACCAA
>NW_012145523.1:1946408-1953372 GCF_000956105.1 Propithecus coquereli
CAAACTCCTGGGCTCAAGCAATCCTTCTGCCTCAACCTCCTGAGTAGCTGGGACTACAGGCATGCGCCACCATATCCAGCTAATTTTTTTCTATATATTTTTAGTTGTCCAGCTAATTTCTTTCTATTTTCAGTAGAGATGGGGTCTCTCTCTTGCTCAGGCTGGTCTCGAACTCCTGAGCTCAAGCAATCCTCCCACCTTGGCCTCCCAGAGTGCTAGGATTACAGGCATGAGCCACCACTCCCGGCCTTAAATTTGGTTTATTAAGTCAAAAGACTTTTTGCTACATAATTTTGGGGATGGTTTTGGCTTGGCGAGCGTCTAGGGCCATCTGTGTTTCTGGAAAAGGAAGTGAGTTACCCCTTTCCCAATGTATCACTGAATCTTGGAAGACGCCAGATAGAGCTGGGCAGTGTGTTCTCTCCACACATTGTTGGGCATCCCTAAATTCACAAGGGGCAGAGATGCCCCTTTGGAGGAAAAAGACTAGGACTGCAAGTCCTTCCCCAAGGTTCAAAGATATAAAAATGAGTTAGGATGGACTGGGATGACACTGACCAAGGCTAGATGGCATGAAAAGATAATAAAGGCCAAGCCAGGGGCAGTGGTGCACCTGTCGTCCCAACTACTCAGGAGGCTGGGGCAGGAGGATTGCTTGAGCCCAGGAGTTTGAGGCTGCCATGAGCTAGGCTGACGCCACTGCACTCCAGCCTGAGTGACAGAACGAGACTCTGTCTCAAAAAAAAAATCAATTCCAACTTCTCTTTCTCTTAGAGCCATTATTTCAGTAATACCTGGTTACATAACAAACCACTCCAAAACTTACAACTATAATGAGTTATTATTTCTCATGATTCTGTGGGTTGACTGGACTCAACTGTGTGGTTCATCTGTTCTGTGTAGGGCAGCAGAATTTTACTCACGTGACTGCCTTTGGCTGGGAGGTTGGCTGAGGCTGGAATGTGCGGGATGGTCTTGCATTCTTGGGGGCCTCCTCCATGTGGCCTCTCATCATGCGGAAGTCTGGCCCGCGCCCCGCTACGGCGTGGAGCTTCCCGGAGGACGAGCCCCAGGTTCAAGTACTTCTCGTCCAGCCTTTGCATCCGTCACATGCGCCACCTCGCTGTCCAGAGCAGGTCACACAGCCAAGCCCGGAGTCAACGTAGGTGGGACTATACAAGTGCATGAACCCCAGAAGGCATGATTCTTTGGGGACCACCCATATCACAGTCTATCATGGCCATTAATTAAATATTAACAACAAATATTCACTGTTTTAAAAGTGTTTTTATAGGTTCAAAGGATGTTAGAAGAAAGTGTTTTCACATTTATCTCCTCATTTTGCTTTAACAATAACCCTTGAGGAATAAACAAATCTAGCCCATATTTTACAAAGTTGGAGACTGGGGCTCAGAAATCTGGACACCTACCTAGAATTTACTAAGATCACACAACTAGGAAATGCTAAAACTGAAACTCGAACTCGGGTCTCGTTACTGCCAGTCCTGTGTTGTTCTGCCAAATTGCAGCTACCTCTGGCCAGTACAACCTGTGTGTTACATAGCATGATTTCCATGTTTGGAAAAATTCTTAACAAGTAAATAAGAAAATCATCCATTTAAAAAATTCTTTATTTATTCATTTTTTAATTTTGGGGGGGAAATGCACCTAATCCTCGAAGACTTCAATAAAGTTCCTGTAACGGAGCTGTTGGCGATGTTTGCTTACTCGATACGAGGCAGGTCCCAGCTAAGCCAGACGGCTATTTGGAAGTAAATCCCTGAAAGGGGATTTGTTTAGACTTCGTGGTATCCAGACTTTTTTCTGAGGCACAGAGCTTCTTTACTGCACCCCAGCCCCATGACAGAGAATTCCAGCTGAACCTCCCAGGCCCGAAGTTCCTTAAGGCATTTATACGACCGTCCAATGTCAATACTGACAGGACTTGTATTACTGGGGTGGAGTCAAGGTAGGGTGGCTTATAAATAAAAATTTTATGTTGAGAAAGCACTTAAAATTACTCTTATTATAGCTTGTAATTCCCGGATGCTTGAGAATAAATCACAAGAAGATTAGGATCAGATCTGGCTCAGAAGTGCGACCCATGGTGCTGTTGCCATGGTAATCAGTGGCCAAGGAACAGAGATCCAGGGGACCTGTAGCCTCTGCTGTCATCATGGGCTGGAATCTGCCACCAGGCCTTCCCTGGATGAGGTGCTCCACTGACGAATGGCCTCTGCTGGGTCCTGTCCCATGGTCCCATACTCTCGATTCCCAGCTTCCAAATGACATTTTTCATTAGGATTCTCAGCTGCCTGGGCCTTCGATCCATTCCCTTCACTTTCCTTGTCACTTTCCTAGTATGGAGTGAAATAAGGAAATGTTTAGGTGTGTAACCAACTACCTCTGAATTCCCCCTCTTCTAGAGACACCTGTGTAAGAAGCTTCTCCTTTAAGGAGTCTCAGGCTTCACACTCAACTACCTTCTCCTACAGCCCATCTCCCGGCATCCTAACTTCACAGGATGAGGCAAATATGAAGAAGTATCATGAGGCAAGGAGCATTAGAAAAATAAGTCAGTCTGCCTATGGGAGTTCAGTGAAATTGCAGTACACAATTACCAGGTGGGAAAATATTTTCTAGACAAGCCTAAAGTTGGAGCAACCAATATTCCCATCTAAGGGCCCGTGGTGTCTCCATCGGGGTGTCACATACCTTATTCTGTATTCTGTAGTACTCGTTTAACAAATACTGGTATTTGGGTTGAGTAAGACCGAAGAAGACAGAAAATCTTCTGCCAAGGGATTCACATGCTAAAACAAAGAACAAGAACTTGTGTAAACTGAATTAATAACTAAAGCTCAGCATCAGCGGAGGTGCTGAGAGTGAAAAAATTAATGACCAGTGTCATCTGGGTTCCAACTCTATCCAGATTCTCCGTGTAGAGAGCAGGGCGCTGGCCGCCAGCACACTCACATGTCCACTGCAGTCTGGAAGCCCCAGGCAGGGAGGAGCACTTTAACACTGCAGTTTCGGCAGGAGCCCTGAAGGCAGCTGAGTCCCCCATCCTGCCGTCTTAAGTCAAAGTCCAACATGCCAATCCCTGTGGTCCTTCTTCTCCGCACTCTCAATCCAATGTTGAGTTTTGCTTCTTTTACCTGACCTAATCTCCTATTGTTCCCTCCCTCCAAAACATGTCACCTCTTCAAACAATCTTGCCTTAACTAAAGCACAGAGCTCTCTGGGAGGAAGCATGTTTGCTGCCGATGTAGTACGGTAGAGGTACTGTTGGTATTCACCTGGGGCCCCAGTGTAACTTCCAAATTACTAAATCCCCACCCTTGTGTGAAAGTACTTATTTCTTGGGAGTCCATGCCATCTGACTAAATTGCCCCATCATTACTTTTTACTGTCATTTAAAGATTCCCTTGTCACTTTCATGTCCCCAACTTGGCCTCAGCCAGACATACTTTCATAGCTCTCTTCAGGCATCTGCATACGTCAGCATTCCCGAGTCTCCAGGCCACGTCCTTATGCTCTTCCTACACTGACAATTGTGACAACAAACTATAATTGTGGCCGTATTTACTGGTCTCTATTATCCACTGAATACTGAGCTCCTGGAAAGCACAGACTGTCATTTGTCTCTGTGTCTTAGGATACAGCGTAGTGCTGACCATGCAGTAGGCACTCAATAATGATTTTTGTAATGAATGAATGAAGATCAATATCTAAGAGCTACATTTTATATTTCCTCAGATTCTTAGTATTCCTTGTTATCATATTCACAAGATATGCAAGTTAGAAGGAAATGAGTAATTCGATGTTGCCAATCGTGTTCTAAAGAAATTGGTGAAAGTTAAGCAGAGTAAGATTTAGTATTTCATCTGTTGTGAATAGTCACATAGGCCATTCACTATGTCCCTATGAGGGGTCAATAAATTTTGTATTTATAATAGAGTAGTTTTGATCAGGGAACTTAGAACTGTGTCATATGGCAATAATTTTGTTTTTAATTTGGAAGTTTATTCAGGTGAAGAGTCAACTGAGAGAGGAGACTGGCTATTGTCCTCAAATATTTGAAACTCTGTCCTATGAAAGAGGAATGTAAACCCATTTTGTATGGTTCTAAGAAAGACAACTAAGATCAATGGGAAGAACTAAAAGTAGACAAAATTTGAACCAAAATAAGAAAGAATTTACTAACAAAATTGGCAAAAGACGGAAGCGTCTGCTGAATACGTGAGGTCATATGCCTTTGGAACCAGATCATTACTTTTTCAGAATGCCATGGAGTGGATTAAACAATTGAAAGTCCCATCTAACTTGAAGGTCTGTTAAGTATATATTTAGGAGAGAAAAAAATAATCTTAATAGTACTTACTAGAAAATGAGGTGCTTACTATTTGTCCTGCCCAAAACCGTAGGTAGGGGCCCCATGAAAGTTTAGACTGAAAAAAAGAGAAATCAAGTTAGAATAATTAGTAACAGGCATAGTGATTGCAGAGACTTTTATGCAGAGATTTCAAAATGCTTTATAATATGTTCCATTTTCTCTCTTATAGATGAGAAAACTAAGATTATCAAAATTACAAATTGCCTATACATGGATCTAGAAAGCAAACAAGGAGATCAAGTACTTAGCTTAAAACTATATTTTCTACAAACCTCGTGCGGCTCAAACTGTGATTCACTCCGTCTCTACATTCAGTAACATTGACTGAGCTTACAGGGTCTAAGCTTACGGGGTCAAGTGTTGAATTCAGGCTTTGATCCTCTTTTTCTTCCTCCTCCTCCTCCTCCTCTGTGCTATATTCTTCCATGAAGTCTCCGTCGACAAAGTGGATAATCCTTTTGGGAGTGGTCTTTTTGGAAGGTTCACTCTTCTCTAGTTCTAACTGCTGGAAACTGTCTTTCTCCATAAGGAAACAAAACAACTAGTAAATTAAAAACAGGGCACCTCAAGGCAAGTGGCCCAGAGCAGTGTTTATGTAGCTGAGTTGTGTAGTTATTTTCAATGATGATAAAGAGAGAGAGTTCAGAGGTAATTACAGCTGCGATTTCATCAGTTCTTCAAATCCAAGAAAAGACTGTTCAGTTCTGTACCAAAATGGAAGAGATTCAATTAGTAGTAAAAAATGGGAACTTTGGATCTTCCAACAAAAATGTCAACAGGATTTCCTTACCTTTTACTAACTCCACAACCCACAACCACTAGTAGGAAGGGGTCATTGCCTTGCAGAAGTTTCTCAATCATTTCAATAAATATTGAGAGGCAATCTAGAGAGTGGTGAAGAGTATAGACTTTGCACAGACAGGAGAAGATATTTGCAAAGTATATATTTGGTAAAGGACTCATTTTCAGAATATATAAAGAACAATTATAATTTAAAAGGTAAAAGGCAAAGAACTCAATTAAAATATGGGCCAAAGATTTGAATAGACACTACCAAAGATTTACAGAGGTCAAATAAACATATGAAAAGATGCTCAATGTCATTAGTCATTAGGGGAATGCAAATTAAAATATCAAAACACACCCACTACAATGGCTAACAAAGACTAACAAAACCAAGCGTTGGGGAGTATGTGAAGCAACTAGAACTCTCATACATTGCAAGCAAGAATGCAAAATGGTACAACCACTTTGGGAAACAGTTTAGCAATTTCTTAAAAGTTAAACATATAATCTTATAATTCCACATCTAGATATTTACCTGAGAGAAATGAAAACATATGCCTCCCTAAAGATTTGTATGTGAATGTTCATGGCGGTTTTATCTGTGAGCACCCCAAACTAGAAACAATGCAACTGTCCATCAGCTGAGAGATAAATAAAATGTGGTTTATCTAGTTAATGGAATGCTACTCAGCAATTAAAAGCAATGAACAGCTAATATTTACAACACTATGAATGACTTTCAAAAGCACTATGTTAAGTGAAAGAAGCCAGACATTGTATTGCATATAATTTCATTTGTGTGAAATTTTAGAAAAGGCAAAATTATAGTAGAAGACAGATCTATGTTTGCTAGACGTAAGGTGGTAGGGAGATGAGATCGATTACAAAGGGTCAAAAGGGAACTCTTGGGGGTGATGGAAATAGTCTAATAGACATGATTGTAGTGGTGGTTAACTTGATTATATACATTTGTCAAAACGAATTGAATTCTACACTTAATATTAGTTAATTTTATTGTATTTAAATTATGTCTCAATAAAGCTGAAAAGCTTTGGAGCCATACTGCCTTGATTTAAAATCCTATTACTTAATAACTGTGTCTCAGTTTCCTCATCAATAAAATAATAATATAGAATAATATAGTACCAACCTTATAAAATTGTTATGAGGAGAAATGCATTAAGACACAAAGGAATTAGAACAATTCTTAGTAAACAGTAAGTGTTTAATAGGAAATAGCTATTATTAATTACCTATCATTTATTGAATAGTGTGTACATCAGACACAATTCCAGTATTGTAAGGCCATTTATTGTCTCAATCGATATTTAACATAAGATTATATCGGCCAATATGGCAGCCTGAGCCGATGTGGAATAATTCTCCTTCTTGTTCCAGCCACATAGCAATGCTGGATAAAATTAAACAAACAAAAACATTAAATCTTACCTACACTAAGGAAGCAAGAAAAAGAGATAAAGAAATAAAGATGTATGAGAGAGAGAAAGCAAGCCAGCCTAGGTGTCAGAAATAAGAGAAAACACAAAATCTTAAGTGTGAGCTGAAGCCAAGGTGGTTCCTGGGTGTTTTGGACCCAGATACAGGCCTTGAGCCTGGAGTTGCAATAGCGATAAAGAGAGGAGAACCCAAGGCCAGGCGTGGTGGCTCACGCCTGTAATCCTAGCTCCCTGGGAGGCCGAGGCGGGCGGATTGTTTGAGCTCAGGAGTTCAAAACCAGCCTGAGCAAGAGCGAGACCCCGTCTCTACTAAAATTAGAAAGAA
>NW_012145523.1:1953480-1970685 GCF_000956105.1 Propithecus coquereli
CTCTAGCCCGGGCAACACAGTGAGACTCTGTCTCAAAAAAAAAAAAAAAAGAGAGGAGAACCCAACTCACAGATCTCATCAGTGTGGGGAGCTGAAATGAAGCTACCTGCATAAAACTAAGATTATGAAATACTCTATTACTTATAAAATATGGACTAGAAAAACTACTCCCTGGCCTGCAAAAGTAGCAAAGTAATTTGTCATCTGGCAACAGGGGTAGAAATAGTCACCTGAAAAAATTGGAATCCCAGGCCAGTACCACATGCTGGCATGTGACCCAAATTCATAGTCTTCATAGTATTAGGACCAAAAAAGTGAGGCAGGATGACTTAAAGGCAGTGTAACCCACAGAACTCTGTTACATGCAAATACAAAACCTTGGAGGGATAATTTATCAAGACAGGGTACACTGAATCTCCACTACAAACAATTCTTATCAAGGATGTGCTTATGGCAGGAATTTGCAAACCCCATGAAGAAACAAGCCGTCATGGGGAAGGTTCAGCACATGAGTCCTCACCCAAGAATTAGGAATAATAGGGCAACAAGAAACATTAAAATTATTATGTTTAATATATTCAAAAAGATAAAGGAAGTGAAATAAAATATCCAAAAGGAGCAAGTTGATTTGAAAAAGAACTGAGTAGAAATTCTAGAAATGAAATATACAGTCACACAGGATAGGTTGTATATAGATTAAACACAGTGAAGAAATCTGAGGAAAGCTCTCATAATATGTAAAGCTATGTATGTTTAACATGAAAGAAAATTTATGAGATATAAAAGGTAGACGAGAAAGTTCAATACATCTCTAGTAGGAGTTTTGGAAGAAATGAATAGAAAGAACGGGAAAAGTAATATTTGAAGAGGTAATGGCAACGAATTTTCCATAATCGAAGAAAGACAGATCATCAAATTTGAGAAATATACAGAATACTGAAAGGAATAAATAAAAATGAAATAATACCTAGATCGTGAAAATTACAGAAAACTTTAAAGCTTACAATAGAGAAGACAGATCACTCCTAAAAAGGCATAACAAAAATTAGACCAATGGCCAACTTCAAATCGGCAGCAATAGACAATGGGTTATTGTCAAAAGAATCATTACTCCATTAAACAATAATTCAGAGTCATGTAATGATATTTTCAGACCTATAATAACTGAGAGTTAACCATTCCTGCATCTTCACTAAAAGATTAATAATATAAGATTGTATGTCAACAAGAAAACTGAACCCAGTGGTAAGAAGGAGTAAGATGTAAGAAAGAGAAGTAAATAAATTACCAAACAGGATGAAAAATCTTAGTAAGTATTGACTCCTGAAAACACTATTTCAGTGGGGATTATATAAAGACAAAGCAATACTAAGTATTAGACAATAACAAAAAATATGAGTTGACCTCTTCTAAGTGTTGTTTTGGAATGGGCTGGACAGGATAGGTTAAGAATGCATGGTAACAATTTAAAGGTAACTAGGTAAATAATAAAATTAGAATTTATAGCTTCAAAACTAGTAGAAGAAAAAATTACAACCAATCTGACAGAAGGTGAGAAAGAGGACAGAGAATGAAGAGAGAGCATGATCAATAGAAACACTAAATAAAATATCAGCAATAATTCCAAATAAATTGATAGTCATAATAAATATAAATGGATTGTCAGCCATCTACTAAAATGAAGACAGCAGATTGAACAGCAGATTGTTAACAATATTTTATGGGAAATACAAACATGATTGAATACACACACACATTCATATATACATATGCTTATGTACATATGAACATAGAATAAATCACCAAATCTTATTGCTACAATGCTGAGTTTATGCCATTGTAGCAAAGGTCAGAATTGCAAAAGGCCTGTAGAGGGTTAAATTTGTCATCCACAGCAAGATGATGTGCTGTCTGCCCCATTCAGAGACCTCTGAATGATACACATGGTTTTCCCTGTCCTACTTGGTGTTGCTATATCTCAGAATAGCCTTGGCGAGAAACAGGAAGAGGTGTTACCATTTAGTTTCTGATGCCAAAGAGCAGCAAAAAAAAAAAAAAATCAATTTTAATTTGGTATGTAAGACCAAAGTTGGTCAACAATATGCTAAGCATATTACTATCGTAAAAGGAAATATTATCAGTGTCATAAGAAAACACATTCTACAACGACGATCAAAAGAAAAAACATTTTCAAAAAGTAACTTGCATAATTCCTCTGCATTTTTCTCTCATTGCTGTAATTAGTTATGTTTGGTATTGAAAGCAGTGCAAAATCTAGTGTTAGAAGTTGTCTGAGAGATGGTAAGTTAAGATCCAGGGTTCTGTAGGCTGAGGCCACACAGAGCCCTTGAACATGTGGACGTGCAAGTGTTCTTCCGTGTGTGTCTTGCAGGGTGGAGTGTGTTTGAGTTGTGGGAAGGTCTGCTGTGTTTACATTAACTAAGCCCAGTGGCTCTCAGCAAACGGATCTTTATATTAGAATCATCTGGGGGTCTTTTAACAAAATTCCTAAGACAGGCCACACCTGTCTTAAATCACAGCCCCTGTGGGTGGGACACAGGCATCCACGCTCACTGGAGCTGCCCAGGTGATCCCAGCATGCAGTCAGGTTTGGAGACCAGTGCCCTAAGGACAGCGAGAGAAGTAGCTTCCAAACTGAAAGAGACTCATGACTTAGTGATCTGGTATATAGCAGAAAGCTTAAACATCAGGCTAGTTCCAAGATACCTTGTCTACTTTTTTCCAAGAGGGTTTCTTGCTTTCTCCTTTCTGAGCCTTTCTCTTCCTCACCCCAGACTAAAAAGCTTAAATATCAAAAGTTTAAAAATAAGGCCTAATAGTCTCATTACAGTCAATTTACTCCTCTCAAGACCATCCAAACTCATACATTTCCAAACCAAAAGAAACACACACACACACTTGCAACACCCACATACCTGGCTCACCCCTAGTAAATAGCAGACTGATGGTATTTGCTGGTTCTCTGAAGGAAACACTAGTCTCTTCGTCTTCATGATTATGATATTGTGCATTAAATAGATAAATATATCTTTCAATTCGGAGGGCTCCTCCGGACATTGGGGGTGGGGAGCAGGGAGGATGGGGGGCGGAGAGGGAGGGAGGGAGAGAGAGAAAACGCACACCAGCGAGCTCACAGTTGATTTACTGAATGTTTTTCTGTCACCTAATGGGCACTTTAGAATATGCTTTGCAAAATTCATCTTTGTAACCACAGTGCCTGTCATACAGAGGGACCCCAAGAGTGAATGGTTTGGAATCTTCTTATTTTTATTTACAAAAGCTTTGGGGGCATTGCCAACTGCACACCGAGCACCCAGACATGGATGTTTGTAAGTGATCTTTCAGAGGACCAAATATTCCCTGCAACAAGCTTTCTACCTCAGTTTAATTCTTATGAGCACCCCTACCTTTGTTTTCCAAATCTAGATGATCAAGGATAGTTCCTAGGTATATAATGTAATTAACAGGCCATGTACTCTGTGTGCCTTTCAATGCTGTAGCGCACCAGGGCTCAGCGATGGGACCTCTTCTCTTTTCTCTCTGCTTCCTTGATGATCTCTTAGGCCCCATGCCTTGAAGTACCATCTACACACAGATGACTACAGTGTTTGTATCCTCCAGGTCAGACTTTCCCACTGAATCTCACAGGCCCAACTGCACTGCCGACATCTCTTCTTAGATGCCTAATAGACATCTCAATCCTAATTTGTCTAAGTCTTGGCTTGTACTTTCAACGCAAACTCTGCCCCCCAAGGCCACCACCCACCACCCCAACACACACTCACAAATTCACCTCAACTCCTCTGGCAGCTTCTCGTCCCAATAAATGGCAATTCTATTTATTCTTCAGTTGCTCAGGCCAAAAACATTGGGGTCATTCTTGATTCTTCTCCATCCATCAGGAAATTCTCTTGGGTATTTCTGGAATCATACTACTCACCATTCTACTGCCACCACCGTGGTCTAAGCCATCGTCTCTCACCTAGATTATTGCAGAGGCCTCCCAATTGGTCCCCTACAGTCTACACTCAAAAAACAGCGAGAATTGTTAAATCCTAAGTCAGATCATGTCACTCCTTTGCTTAAAACTAGCCATTGGGTTCCCATCTCTCCCAGAGTGAAAGCCAAAGTCCCCACAATGGCCTACGTGGCTGTGTCTGACGCCCATGACTTGTCCGACCTAGTCTGGTACCGCTCTCCCCCCACTGACATTATCACTCCAACCGCCCAGCCTTCTCCCTGCAGTTCCTTGACTGCATAGGCCCCTGCAGGGACCTTCATGCTGTCTGCTCTCTACTCTCTTTCTTCCCCTCCTTTCTTCGAGCCCTTAACTCAGATGGAGCCCACCCTGATCTCTCTTTGCTTTCAAGGCAGCTTCTCGTTCCCTTTACCGCCATTCAACGTCTTACCTCCTCTTCCTTTTCCTCTCCTTAGCACGCACCAACATCGAACAGAGTCCATATTTCACTTATGTCATTTGTCTCGCTCTCCCCTCCCCTTCCTGCCCTGCCCCTCTGCAGAGTGGGAGGGTTTTCACCTGTGCGTTCACTGCGGTTATCTTCTGCCCCTGCACTGCTGGACACAGAGCTGGAGCTCAATATTTAGTAAGTGAATCATACATTTACTTAATGTTAATGGGTGGGAGAAGGTACTACATATTTAACAGATTGGAAAAATATGGAGAGAACAGACTTGTATACTATTTGTCTTTATTTCCTGCTTTTAGAGTGAATTATCCTTCATTTAACATTTTTCTCATTACATCTCTAGTCATTTTAATTAACTCCTTCACTGAAACATAGCATTGTAATCTGTATCCAAATAACACACTGCACTTGGCATTTAACTTTAAAAAGGTAAATAATACCTAAAATTTTCTAGAGTTCTTTTACTTTTTATGTAGAAAATGGACCAGGTTAAAATGCAGCAAAGAATGGGGGCTAGGTAGCAACACAAGAGCTAGTTAGCACTGTTTGCCTGGCCCCCTGCTGGTCCCCCTTCCTGCTTCCACCTTTCCCTCTTCGTCTGAGGTGGGCTTAACATCGAACCTCTGGTGTGAGCAGAAAGAAGACACCCGGAGCCCCACTCCTCAGCTCAGATGCAGAGCTTCACAGAGCAGCATTCAACACCATTTCCCTAGGCCCAAGTGAACTGGCCCACCCCAATCTGTGATTCGCCCTAGTGTGTGTGTGGGTGTCGGGGGCGGGGGTAAGGTAGAGCAGGGGAAAACGTGAAATATGAATAAACAAACACATGTATAACACAAAGCACTACTGCTCCTTGGGAGTTACTGACAGAACATCACCTGGCAGGAATTTTCTTTGTTTTCAGTATTAAATCATGCACATGCACCCAATTACCTCTATGTGTGTCCATGCCTGTCCCATTAGGGACTTTCCCAACTTTCTTTACATCATGGCCGATGATGTAGAACGTTCTTTCTTTGAAATTCTGGTGGTGACCAGCCTGGAATCTCCAGCCACCTTAGGTCCTGCCCAGCTAGCCACCCAGAAGGCTTCCTGAATTAGTCTGAGGCAAACTACTCCAGAAGCTCTACATTAAAGAAGCAAAATTCAAGGCTAACGTGTTCTCAGGGGAGCACTCTTGAGTAACAATGTGAGCTCCCTCTACCTCCAGCACATCACAAAGCGCTACATACATTGAATTGCGTTAAGTGACAGCTCTGGCCTTTTGGATAAACACAATCAAATATAGGTTTTTTTTTATAAACTCCCCTTCCAGATTAACTACTTTGATCCCTTTGTGAGCTACTAAAACATCTATTGTTTTAGCTAGCCAGCTTTTCTGAACCATACTAAAACATTTTTAAATAAAAACTTAAAGCAAATTACTCAAATGTCAAGTAAAAAAATAGTCTTTAGATACAAAGTATGGCAACCCAAAGTGACATTCCAAGTTTATTTTCATACAGGATAAAAGAGATGAGAAATGCAAATTTTCTAAAGCATGATTACTCTGGAAAATATTTCTGAATATGGTTTTACTTCTGAGTACATTTATACAGCATTAAAAATGCCACTGCAAGTTTGCAAAATACAAACCTTTCTACAGATTATTGTATAGTAGTAATGATAAGCTCTCTAGCTTACCTTATCAAAATACACAAATACTGTATCATATTGGATAATACTATGCATTAGACATAAATAGGCCGATTGAAATCCTTCTTTCAGATTAAGAGGTGACAGGTACTGATAAAAATTAAGTAGAAACCAAGCAGGTCAAGGAGTGTTGAATATTTAATAAACTCATTAAGTATTAATATAAAACTGATGCAAATGTAATGTCATTTTAAAACATTACTATGAAGTTATGATTTTGCATTGTATTAACATATTAACTGTTACTGGCTTAGTAAGTGTAAAAATATTTAATGAAAATAAATATAAATTCCAATGGAATCATAAGTAAAATTACTTTTATTTTCATAAATAAAAGATAACTCATTATACAAACACTTTTAGCAGAAATACGTTAGTTGTCAATGCCTAGTATGAAATGTATGTAATAGTTAACATAGTTACATCTCTCTACAACCTTCTTGCAACTTTACTTGATAATTTCCAAAATTTCCAACATGATTTCAACAAATGGGATATTTTAGTCACCAAGTGTTACCTTTTTGAATCAACAGAAAATTACCTGCTCATATCAAAGATGCCTATTGAGTTACAGTAATACCGGTATTTACTGTGTTTTATAGAAGCATTGAGCATATTACACATTTCCATTTGATAAACAGTAGCATAATCTCCAAAAATGTCAATGTGAAAATTTGTAAGTAGGATAATAAGCACTAGCACCTAAAATAAATAGGTCCTATAGGCAGAGAGTAAAGAGCTGGCGTCAAGTACTGTTTAAAGTTTTGTCAGTAAATAGCATATAGCAAACGATGACTTTGTAATAAGGATAATACAAAACAGTGAAATTTAATAAATTATTTTTTCTACAGACAGCAAAATAATTACTACCTACTTATTCTGAAAACTGCAGCTTCAAATATTAAATATTATACTGCAAGAATTAGCATTTCTGTATATTAAGGAAAAACCTCACTGATTTCATGTAGTTTTTATTAAGAAGTATACACTATGACAGATGATTTAAGTAATCTTTTATTTGAATGATTTGATTCAGATAGGCATAATCTACTCGTTCTTCATAATGAAATATACATTTCTATTTTAGCACTTTATGCAGATTTTATTTATTTCTCACAGGGTTGCTGTGTGGATTCAGTGGTTTATCTACATAACTGCCCAGCACAGTACCTAGCACACAGTAATCTCTCAAAATATCTTACTTATTTCTATTAAGTGAATCGGTCTCTGATTTATAATAGAAAAATTATCTAATGCCCTAGAAGAAGAATCAAAAGATAAACCTACAGCTGTGTGACTTTTGTTAAAGCATGATGCTTCCACTATTTCCCAAGTTCGTACCTACACTAATTGTTTCAAATATTACAATCTATTTTTAAGATCATACAGTTTATCTGTGTTTGTTCTCTACATTTTTGTTATGGCCTTTGGCCTAAAGCAATCCAGTCCTGACAGGGTATGTCAGAAAACCATATAAAAACAATGCACACTGAAATCAGGTAACAAAGTCATTTTACTTCTTTACCAAAGAAGTAGAGAATTACCAGTGTAATTCAGGACAACCTATCTCACTTAAGTTTAAAGTTTTTTCTTCTTATCATGCAATATTTGACTTCTTCAAAAAACATTTCCATTCTTACCATCTTCTCTTATATAGAAACATTAAGAGCTGTTACAAAGCTCTGTCCTCTAAGTAAAAAAACCATTAGAAAAAGTACTTGTAAAAATCATTTTGGGTTACTGAGACTTCATGAAGCACAGGGCTACGAGAATAGGGATACCTTCTTACAGGTCTTACCATAACTTAGAAACACTGATTTTTGAGTAAATTATGGATTCTAATAAATGTAAAAGATTTGGTTGGATGGTTTTCTGATCTTTAACTGTAAGTGACCTTTTTCCTCCACCAGAAAAGATAAATAACTCAAGAATATAACAAGTCTGTGCTCCAATTAACACAATGGTGAGAGGAAAGAACTCTGTTAAAACTGACCCCTGCCAGGTGAGATGGCTCATGGCTGTAATCCCAGCACTTTGGGAGGCCAAGGCAGGAGGATCGCTTGAGGCCAAGAGTTCGAGACCTGCCTGAGCAATACAGTGAGACTCTCATCTCTCCAAAAAATAAATAAAAATTAGCCGGATGTGGTAATGTGAGCCCGTACTTGCAGCTACTCGAGATGCTGAGGCAGGACGATCAGTCGTGCCTAGGAGGTTGAGGTTGCAGTGAGATACAACTGCGTCACTGCACTCTAGCCTGGGCAACAAAGTGAGACTCTTGTCTCCGAAAAAAAAAAAAAAAAAAAAAAGAATCCAGATATCAGGAAGTTTAAAAAAAAAAACCAAAAACCCCAAAACAAAAAACAGATTCCTGGCATTCTTCTGATGTTAATAAGACGGAGGAAAACAAACTTTTTGTGAAGATAGAAAAACATACCTGAAATGATATGATTTGGGCCTATAATATATTAACCTGAAACCTATTACTACCCAGTGTTAAAAAAAAAAAAGACCCAACCCTCAAATACACCCTTTAGAGATACAATGAAATCTTTCAGTGTTGTCCTGATTAAAAAGGAGAATTCGAAAGCAAAGCATGTAATATCTCTACTGTATTAAAAATCAAGAACAAATAAACGGAAGGCAGATTCCCTCTGAATGTAATAATTATTCTACAGACCAGAGAAATCATTTCAAGAAATATGAACTCCAGTTCCACGGTTTATCTTATTTACTAATAGAGAAATTCTAAGTGCATATTGTATTTCAGGTGTATTTTAGGAGATGCTGCAGCCAGTGTCCTTTTGAGGTTTGATATCTGGTTCTTTCACAGGTTTCACTTCTTCCTCTGGTTTGGGTTTGGTCTAGAGAAGAAGAAAAATACAGTGTAAGCATAGAAATTAAGATTTCAAAAACAAACACTTGATCTTTTCCACGTCAGACTTTTAAAAGATGCTATCTTAAATTATATAACACTGATATTAACAAAGCTATTCCAGGAGCTACAGTATCGATCCATCTTTTTTTTTCTTTTTTTTTTTTTTTGAGACAGAGTCTCACTGTGTTGTCCGGGCTAGAGTGCCGTGGCGTCATCTTAGCTCACAGCAATCTCAAACTCCTGGGCTCAAGCGATCCTCCTGCCTCAGCCTCCCCAGTAGCTGGGACCACAGGCATGCGCCACCATGCCCGGCTAATTTTTTCTATATATTTTTAGTTGTCTGATTAATTTCTTTCTATTTTTAGTAGAGATGGGCTCTCGCTCTTGCTCAGGCTGGTTTCAAACTCCTGAGCTCAAACAATCCGCCCGCCTCGGCCTCCCAGAGAGCTAGGATTACAGGCATGAGCCACCACGCCCGGCCAGTATCGATCCATCTTAAGACATGATTAGAAAGCAACATTTCAGTAAGGTGAAAACCTAGTCTCACAGGCAAAAATCAACCTAATGGTACTCCTAAACCCACACTATTCTGAGTGATGAATCTATGCATGAAAAACACTAAAATTTAGAAATAACTTGTGACAGTTAATAGGCTATCTCTTAGGGCATTATTTTACAGGCTGAAAAGGATATAAAGATGGTTATTTTAAGGAATAATGGTTTTAGTATGGGAAGGAAATTATATAAAAATGACCCAATTTCAAGGAAGGAGTTATGGCTGCAAAACAATTCTATTCCTTTCGTCCCAGATGCCTACTCTTTTGGTAGTTAGATCTCAGAATTTCCACTTAATCTACCATTTGATTTAGAATGCCAAGAAGTACTTAGATCTAAATGAATAAAAGCATTTTTATTTTACCCCTGGATTCATGAAATGCTTAAATTAGGTTAAATCTTCAAACATCTTGCAATACGCTAAATCCAAAACAGAGTATTACTATAACATTATAAACATGGATGATGTTTTCTTCCACACTCTTGTTCAAAGAGGCACTGACAAGTTGTAAAAAGGTAAGATAATGTGTTAAAAAAGAATGTCAATCAATTATGTAGCAAAGCAGAAGACATTTAAGGCTTAGAGGTCTTATCTGACTCTTCTATGACAGATTACACCAAGCACTGTAATTAACTAATTTAATGTTTAGACAAACATATATATATTTAAAGTGAGAATATCAAAATTCTAACTCTGAATTTTCTTTTTAAACTTTTGTGAATGGAAGAAAAAACCCAATCTCTTACACTGTCATCCTTGGGTCTCTTGGTGAGATCAAATGTAGCCAATGTTTCTGGTGTCCAATGAGCACTTACAGGAGGAAATTCAAAAGGTACAGGCTCTACAAGACCATAATTTGCTTTGAGTTCCAGTTGTGGGGCTTCCGATGGAATTTTTTGAAAGTAACTGCAAAAAGCAATTTATATAAACATTTATGTATTCAGTAACTATTTGAGTGTCTAATATGTCCAAGGCCTTGTTCAGGAAAATGACAATTTACTGATGAATAAGAGAGTTTTCTGCCTCATGTAGATAAGTAACTCACAAAGTCAAGAAACCCTGTCAATTACAATGCGATGTAACTGGAGCTATGATACATGTAGAGTGCCATGAGAAGGCAAAAGAGGGGCAACCCAGATTTGGGGGTGCAGTGCCTCTTTCCAAAGGAAGTGACTAAAGGTGAACCAGGCATGTTTAAGGAAGTGAAAAGCTCAGTATGACTAGATGAAGAATGCAAAGGGACAAAAGCAAGGTCAAGATTAATTCTACCAACCTACACAGGTGGTGATCTACGGTTTGAACAACATTGATTTAATATTGGAAAATCTCTTGAAAAAGAACCAGGGAAGACTGAGAGAAAATTAATCTTCCTGCTTTACAGGTAGCGAAAACCAGAGTGAGAAGAATATGCAAAGGAAGTTGACAGGATATATATATTTAAAACATATGTTTTATGGAGGACTTGGAAAAGGCAAGTCCGGTCTCAAAATGGAGGTAAAACCGCCACCCGGTCGCCCCCAGCCCGACTCTGGCCGTCGCTGCTGCCGCTGCCAGGGGGAGGAGGGCCATGATCCAAAGGAACCAGAGCAGTTGAGAAAACTGTTTATTGGTGGTCTGAGCTTTGAAACTACAGATGATAGTTTAAGAGAACATTTTGAGAAATGGGGCACACTCACAGATTGTGTGGTAATGAGAGACCCCCAAACGAA
Source organism: Propithecus coquereli (assembly GCF_000956105.1). Lineage (NCBI taxonomy): Eukaryota > Metazoa > Chordata > Mammalia > Primates > Indriidae > Propithecus > Propithecus coquereli. The sequence goes on from NW_012145523.1 coordinate 1,964,764, forward strand.
ACGTTCTAGGGGCTTTGGTTTTGTGATTTACTCTTGTGTTGAAGAGGTGTATGCAGCAATGTGGGCTCGATCACACAAGGTTGATGGGCGTGTTGTGGAACCAAAGAGAGCCGTTTCTAGAGAGGATTCTGTAAAGCCTGGTGCCCATCTAACAGTGAAGAAAATTTTTGTTGGTGGTATTAAAGAAGATACTTAAGAATGTAATTTGAGAGTAGTCAATTTGAAAAGTATGGCAAGATTGAAACCATAGAAGTTATGGAAGACAGGCAGAGTGGAAAAAAGAGAAGATTTGCTTTTGTAACTTTTGATGATCATGATACTGTTGATAAAACTGTTGTTCAGAAATAGCACATTATTAATGGGCATAATTGTGAAGTGAAAATGGCCCTTTCTAAACAAGAGATGCAGTCTGCTGGATCGCAAAGAGGTCGGGGAGGTGGATCTGGCAAATTTATGGGTCGTGGAGGAAACTTTGGAGGCGGTGGAGGTCATTTTGGTCGTGGAGGAAACTTCGGTAGAAGAGGAGGCTATGGCGGCAGCAGAAGTAATTATGGAGGAGGTGATGGTGGCAGCTATAGAGGCGGTCCTTGTCATAGTAGTAGAGGGGGCTATGGTGGTGGACCAGGATACAGAAACCAAGGTGGTGGATATGGCAGTGGTGGAGGATATGATGGTTACAATGAAGGAGGAAATTTTGGAGGTAACTATGGTGGTGGTGGGAACTATAATGATTTTGGAAATTATAGTGGACAATAGCAATCAAATTATGGACCCATGAAAGGGGGCAGTTTTGGTAGAAGCTCGGGCAGTCCATATGGTGGTGGTTATGGATCTGGTGGTGGAAGTGGCGGATATGGTAGCAGAAGGTTCTAAAAACAGCAGAAAAGGGCTACAGTTCTTAGCAGGAGAGAGAGCGAGTTTTCAGGAAAGTTACAGGTTACTTTGAGATAGTCGTCCCAAATGCATTAGAGGAACTGTAAAAATCTGCCACAGAAGGAACGATGATCCATAGTCAGAAAAGTTACTGCAGCTTAAACAGGAAACCCTTCTTGTTCAGGACTGTCATAGCCACAGTTTGCAAAAAGTGCAGCTATCGATTAATGCAACGTAGTGTTAATTAGATGCACATTCCTGAGGTCTTTTATCTGTTCTAGCTTTGTCTTTTTCTTTTCCTTTTCATTACATCAGGTATATTGCCCTGTAAATTGTGGTAGTGGTACCAGGAATAAAAAATTAAGGAATTTTTAACTTTTCAAAAAAATAAAAAAAAAAAAATAAAACATACAAAGAAAAAATAGAGAAACAGTTAAGAGAAAATTAAGATAGTATAAGACAGTGTCCTAATGAAGTAGGCTATGTTAATAATTCATATGTGCTTTTATTAATATATATCATCATCAGAGTAGAATAAAAGACCCTACACAATTGAACTTTATCACTAATTTAAAGAGAAAATTAATGCTAAACTTCAATGTCATTTAACATAGAACCTTTGGGAACAGAGACTAACAGAAACCATGACTAAAATATTAATATTTTAATATAATTATAAATTGACATAATATTATTACTAAAATAATATTAAGTTGTACTTACATAAATCCATTTTCTCTCTGACATTTTTCTAGGGTATTCTTCACAAGGTTTCCAAGTTTCCTAAAGAACAAATGTCCTGAAGGTTTGACTGTTGGTCCAGGTCCTTTGGTTTCTCCATATTCTTTACATAGTGCTTCTGCCTTTGCATAAACTGCATGTGAAAAATATATAAAGTCTTTTATTATAATTAACATTGCTTATTTATACTTAAAGGCTTTAAATCAGAGCTAGTAAGATTTTTACTGTTCTTTGCCTAGTATAATAGCAATACCAATAATAATACTATTAGTGAAAGGTGGGTATGCTCTATAGGTTCTAGAATTTTGTTTTTTCTGTTTTTGAGACAGAGTCACACTGTCACCCAGGCTAGAGTGCCGTGGCATCATCATAGCTCACTGCAACCTCAAACTCCCGGGCTCCAGCGATTCTCTTGCCTCAGCCTCCTGAGTAGCTGGGACTACAGGTGCCTGCCACTACACCTGGCTCATTTTTCTATTTTTTATAGAGATGGGGTCTCACTCTTGCTCAGGCTGCTCTCGAACTTCTAGCCTCAAGCAGTCCTCCCACCTCAGCCTCCCAGAGTGCTGGGATTACAGGCGTGAGCCACCCACCCAGCCCTAGAATGTTTTTGAAGCATTTTTTTCCTTTCTCCAATTACCTCACCCATTCCCATTTCCCTTTCACGAACTCAGCCAAAACCTCTTTAACAACCTACTCCCCTTTATGATAAAACATTTTTTAAAAGGGAGTTAATATTCTGGCAGGAATACTTACATTTTTCTGCTTCTTGGAGAGACCTGATTGCTTCACCACATTTGTCACTAGCCAATAAAGTCTGACCATGGTAACAGTAAGCCTGACAAAATAAACAAATGTTTATTCATTCTCTCCCCACATGATGCTTTCCACTATTATTGTTTTATATATGTGTCATAAAAACTAATGCTTTTATCCATCGTTTGAAGTATCAATGCAATTTCTTACATTTCTTTTGAGTGAGCTTTCCCCCACCTCTGTACACATAAAAGATGGAATTATGTCAAGCCTTGAGCCAAAATAGCCTTCTAACCATGTCCTGAGAATATTTTTTGCTGAAATCTGTACTTAAGAAGTAGGAGATAAAGGAGGAAATTATTGTGCCAATGCAGAGGGGGAGGGAAAGAGTGTTTTCAAGTTAAGGACTACAGAAGTTTTAAGAGAAATTTATGAGCTTGGAAGTTTACTCTTTAAACATCCACATCAATGTCAAAGATGGCATACAGTCTTCTGTAGTGTGCTTGAAAACAGATTATAAGGTGTAAAAAATAAAAATATCTATTTAGACCTGAAAAAGGTTTTTGATGATCTCTCACATAACATTCTAATCAACCAAACAATTAAGTTTGGTGGGGACAGCAGACTGATAAGTAACTTCCACAATGATGCTTATATTGATGGTTCTTCAAGGGCCAACGTGATGTACTGTATGGTATGCCTTAGATTAGAATTAGTAAGTATCTTTCTCAAGGCACAGGATGAAATGATTCAAAGAATTCTCATTAAGTATGAAGAAGGTTCCAGCCTGAAAAGTGGGTTTTGAATCCAACAGTAATTCCATTGCTATAATCCGGTTCTACAATTCTATGTAATCTCTTTCTACCCACTTAGTTCACAATGGCTGCACTGTCAGTGAATATTTATTTACTGAGAGCTGTCCATTATTGGTAAAATGCTAAAGAAGAGTCTGGTAAGATGAGAGACCTGGCACTCCAAGGGCTGAAAAGACAATAATTTACATTGTTTTTAGGGTTATAAATACTTACATAAGCTGTGTAGAAACACATTTTCAAGTGAAGATATTTTCTCCATTTAGCAGAATATGCAGGCTCCAAACTGGATAAAGTATGATCTAAAGTTACATTTTAAAAAGCAAAATATAATTTCATCCTGATTCACTAGAAGACTTTTAGTTCATGTGTTCTGATGCTAAAGAAGAATGCCATCAAAGTCTAAACCTCAAGCATTTACGCATTAAAAAACAAAAACCCTTCTTTACTTAAAGTGATTTATTTTCCCATAACTATACTTTAAGCTACATAAGATTGGTTAAATACCAGAGTACCTCTTTCATTTGATGCTTAATAAGCTAAAGATAATGCTAAAAATAGACTACGACCAAGAACTTCAAAGTAAATACTGTTAACCTACACACTGTTTTGTTATGTATTAATATATAAAACTTTATATAATATAGCAATGCAAAAAGTAGTCTAGTTACTCAGGTCAGAAACACGCAGGATACTCTCCTCTCATTCACCTCATCCATCACTCGATCTTCTGTAACACAAACACATTCACTCACATACCCTTCTGCCAAACATCTCTCAAATCTATTTCTTCCTCTCCATTTTCTACTTCACTGTCTTTGTCAAAGCTTTCATCATTTCTTCCACAGACTACAAGATTTCTTCTTAAGTGCTAAGTAAAGTCAGCCTACTACTCCTTCACATAGCTCATCCATAATACTACAACTACAGGGACCTTTCTTAAATTCAAATCCAATCAAATCAGACTTATTTTTAATTGGTCCCAAATATCTACAGAATAAAGGTCAAAGGCTTACAAACCAATGCCTAATCACACACACACATACTTTACCAACCTTTTCTCCCATCACTTATCCTGTATTTCAGCTAAGAGCAACTGTCTCAGGGTTCCCCAATGTGCTAAGTTCTTTCCTATCTCTATACTTACTACAGAATGCTCCACTCCCATACTTTAAAGCTTCCCAGGAAATGTAAAACTTCTATTAATATTTCACAATAAGGCTAAAACATCATCTTCCTCTAGAAGTCCTTCTTGAGCATGCCCCAATTGCTTAGGCTCTTATTTAATGCTGTAATGTCTTACTTCATGATATGATAATGTAGTTACATGTTTATCTCCTTCCCTAGAACGTGAATCTGTTCTACTTATCTCTTCTCAGTAACTAAAATATTATAGTAATCATCTCAAAAATGAAAACATATGCTTGTTTCCTAAATAAGTGAATGAAAAGAATGATAGGCTAGTCAGAGGTACGGAGTTCTAGTCCCAACCTCTGGATTTCATTTTCTTGTCTAAATAAGGATAATAACTATAAGGTTGTTATAAAGACCAAAAAAAAAAAAAAAAAAGAAAAAAGCTATATAATTATTTGATTATCAGAGTTAAAAAGTACAGCATTGCCCATTCCATTGGAAGTTACATAGCATAAATGTGAACAGCTTTTATTCATTTATTTTAAACAAGATAAATATTAATAAAATAATGAAGATATTATTCTAGTTTTGCAAATAATAAAAGAATCTGAGAATCTTTTGGTTTTACTCCCTTTTAAGGCAAGAGCAAATAAATTTGAAAATCTAAAGACTAAAAATGTAACAACAGAATTAGAAGCTTACCAGCTTTTTGATAGAAACTGGCTGTTTCACAAGCCAGTGCTGCAATTAGTCCAGGAGCATGTTTGAGTTCAATTGCTCGAGCAATTGTTACTGGAACCAAACACAATACACTGAATCTTTAATTCTGTTCACTTTCATTCACTCTGATTTCAATTTTAATACCAAAAGACAGTGACTTCTTGAGATTTTCATGCATTTTGTTAAAAGTTTTAACATGAGAAAAGTTACAGAAAATGCAAACTTGAACAAAATAGAACAACCCTGAGCTTGCTGGTTCTCATACTATTTCTTTAAATAAATCACCAGCCAATTACTAGCTAATCACAGAGAATTACTACTACAAAATAGCATGATGTAATAGGACACAAATACTTTTTGAGGAGCACTGGAGTCCGAAGCAAAGAAAAACAAAAGCCTACAGAAGTTTCTTTATTGTTTAACGTAGTCCCATTATTTCCTGGCATCGAAAGGTGAAGACTTCAAGGTAAGCCAAACAGTGAAAGAGGAAAAAGAATAAGCATAGTAGAGGAAGAAAAGATGAGTTAAAATTTATATTGTCAGAAACAGTATGAAATCAAAATCTTCTTTAAAAAAGCCATTTAACTGTAAGACCTTTCCATGCTAAGAACTGAAGGCAAATGCTAAAGGTGAATTTATTCCTCATTACAAATTTCTCAAAACCTGAAACTCAATTCCAGCTAATTATGATCCTAAAAGAAGAATTAAATGCCAATACAGACTTTCTTAAAAAAAAAAAAAAAAAAAATCTGACAATATTTAGGATACCTTCTTGAGCTTCTGCCTGACACTGGATAATATAAGCTTCTATGAGCCGTGCCTCTAAATCCCTTCCCTTTTCTGCAGGTGTAATAAGTTTTGGGATATGACTTTCCTGAGAAAGAAA
>NW_012145523.1:1971755-2054616 GCF_000956105.1 Propithecus coquereli
TTACCTTTACCTTTAAATGTTTAAAAATCCCAGCTGCAATTTTTAGGCTTCGATGTACTTCTTTTGCTTCATCTTCTGTTATGCTTAAAAACAGTGATTACATTAGTTAGAGGATGAATCCCATTTCTGGTGTTAAAACTAACAACTAATACAAAATCATACAACCAAAATTAGTCATTTGTGTTTCTCTAAAAGAAAGAAAACCACTAGTTTTCTATGGTACCTATACCCATTGCTCTTGTTATCACCTAACTTACTTTAAAGATAATTTTACATCAGCACACACAATTTGACTTCATTTTTAAACAGCTGCACATTATTCCCACGTGTGGATGAACCATGACTAATCTGCCAATCTCCATTGCTGTATTCATTTTAACTACTTTAAAAATTGTATTTCATTTTACTTTACAATTCTTTAATCCTTCAAAACATCTTTTCACATACTTACAAGCCCTTTGTAGTTCTTCTGTGAACTACCTATTCATGTCCTTTGCTTATTTTCAATTGATTTGATAGTCTTTGATTTGTAAGCATATACATTATAAAAATAATTTATCCACATGCATTATAATGTTTTTGACCAATGTTGTCATTTGTTTTTTAACTTTGTTTATGGTATTTTTATGTAGTCAGATAGTCAATCTTTTACTTTATGGATTCTTGGTTTGGGGACTAATATTTAGAAAGACCTTCCACATGACAAGACTATTAAAATTTTTTTCCCTTTTAACACTAGGCACCATAGTTCTGACACTTGGAATACTAACATTATCAGGCAATCTTTCACTTGTCCAAAGTGGTACTTTTAATCATTAGCCTAGTTTTTAAAAATAATGAAGCTCCATATACTTGAAAAATAACACAAATGCATATAACCTTCCCCTTTTAACTTACTTTTCTTTTCCAGCCAGTCTTGAAGCATATTTGGTATACCATAAAGCTACATTAAATGCCATGGAAATTAATTCAAAAACAGCATCCTGTTGGGCACTGGAATTATAAACATGATCGTTAAGTTCTGTCAATTGTTGAGACTTCACTACATGAAGCTTATTAGACATCCAACTCGAAATTACAAAATGATATGCTAACTAGTATATATGAAGAAAATGGTTCTTGTGTTTAATATAGTTATAGACATAACACACAAGGGAATTAACAAGGAATGGCTAAATATAATGGTCTAGTATGTACTTCACAGTGATAAGTATGAGAATAGTAGTTCCCAAAGTTTATTATATAGAGAGTAGCTTTAAAAATACAGATTTCTGGCCAGGCGCGGTGGCTCACGCCTGTAATCCTAGCACTCTGGGAGGCCGAGGCGGGTGGATCGCTCAAGGTCAGGAGTTCGAGACCAGCCTGAGCAAGAGCAAGACCCCGTCTCTACTAAAAAATAGAAAGAAATGATCTGGACAACTAAAAATATATATAGAAAAAATTAGCCGGGCATGGTGGCGCATGCCTGTAGTCCCAGCTACTCGGGAGGCTGAGGCAGTAGGATCGCTTGAGCCCAGGAGTGTGAGGTTGCTATGAGCTAGGCTGATGCCACAGCACTCACTCTAGCCCGGGCAACAGAGTGAGACTCTGCCTCAAAAAAAAAAAAAATACAGATTTCTGGGACTTAACCCCAGAAAGCCAGAAAGTCTGGGACAGGGACCAGAATCTGTATTTTTAACAAGTATTCAGCTGATTCTGAAATGGGGGGTTCTTATACAACATTTTACAAAAATAGAATTCAGAGGAGAAATCATCTCAGGTCAGCATGATTAAAGAAGGCTTAATGGTATATATAAAATCTGGACTGTGCCTTGAAAGATGACTAGAAGGGAAGCAAAAGGACATCCCAGATTAGGAAATGATATTAGCAAAGCACAAAAAAGTGTAAGATTTTTCTGATAGAAGTGACCCAATGTCCCTGATTGGAGCAGATGGTATATAAAAAGAAATCAAGGAAAAGAAGGGCAAAAACCAAATTTTCTTTCTTTTGGCCAGCCTGGGCAACATAGCATGGAACCAAACTAAAGAAGATTTTGAATGCCAATCCCATCAGTATTCTATAAAAAAGTCTTGAAAACAAGTATATTTTACACCTTGTTTAGTTTCCTTCACATTCTATTACTAAATATGACAAAGATGCCAAATGTATATTAAACAAGATATTAAGATGAATACATATTCACTATTGTTCTTATAAGAACCTGAAAATGCTTTATACGTTATCTCCTTTATCTCAAATGATGAGGAAAGAAGTAATATCCTTGTTTTACATATGTAATACTAAGATACTGAAAAGTAACCCAAAGGGAAGAAGAAATTAGAATTATGACTCTACTTCGTATTTATTTACTTGTTGCCCCTCTGTTAAAAGGAACAGAGACATGGCAACTTTTCAGATTAAAAACAAAATGTTATAAAATATATAGTAATTAAAATACAATTTATAAACTGTCCTAGTATGTATATATATACACACACACACACACACACACACACACACTCTCTCTAATATACAAAAATGACAATTATAAACTAACTTCTTAAAATAGTTTTATCCTCCTCAAAAAAACTTAATACATAGTTTTAACAGCTTATTCTTTTCAGCATTGAAAACTTTCAAATGAATTATGTCTGGTGATGCAGTGGGCATGCCTAATTTATAACTGCACCTTTCAATAATAAAAGAGTTTTGCTAATTTATATGAAGCCTCATTAATAATTCTCTCCCTCTTCATCCAAGGATGGATGTTCCAGTATGTTTCAATATGTTTCTAAACACTCCATTTCTATGACACCACATCTAAGTAGTAAAGTATGTACAATTGAAAAATATTTTTCAGGACAGATATACTCACAGTACAATTTCTACTGACTAAATAGCAATTAAGCATGAAGTAACTTAGAACTCTTATATGTGCTGAATATTCTGTATTAAGGTTTCCATCACATAATTCTTCACTGTCTAATAAAACTGCTGAAAAAATCTTAAACAGCAGCTCGCTGTTTCATGGAATCAAAATTTGGCATGGTGGGAAAAAGTGCCAAATTTATGTAATGCAAAACATCATAGAGTCTGTCGAAGTTTTACAATGTAATAATGATAAAGGTTTGATTGTTTAAAAAAAAAAAAAAGCCTTTTTAAATTGTAAAAATATTTCTTAATTTTGGATGAAAAACAAAGGTGTCACAGAAAAACAGAAAATGAGGTCTTGGAAAACCTTAGTATCCCAGAATATTACACTCTGGAAAGAATTCACAGTCCCTACTTCCTACCCAGTTTATGAACTCTACATATAATATTCCCAAGGAAGGAAAGAAATTAACGTTTAATGAATGTCTTTTTATATGCCTAGCATATTATTCACTTAACATAAATTTTATTATTTTGTTCCTCATAAAGTCCTATATCCATAACCCCAACATATAGTTGAAGCAGATGTTCCCCAGTAGAAGACCTGGGATTGCACCTAGATATATAAGAATCTAATGTCTCTATTTTATCCACTATAACGCACAGCCTGCCTTGGTCTTTCAGCAATCTCCAATGCCTTCCTTTCTGTTTTTATAAAACAGAAGCAAATTAGGATTAAACTATATGGGCACTTAAACAATACAATGATGTTAAAAAAGAGTAGCTGAATAAAAAATTAGCACCACTGTGATGTTTCCTGTTATGATTAGATCTGTTATAAATAGTTTCAATTGAGTGATGAGAAAGTGCTAAAGGGAAATTTTTTTAAAGAGCAAAACAGTGAAAAGAAAAAAGGAAGAAAACGAATACTGTGAATCAAGAGTATGGAGCTGGGGAGAAAAAGAGGGGGAGAAAGACTGACGAAAGGCATTTGAAGTATCCACTAGAAAAAGAAAAGTAGGAGGAAAACCCAAAATTCTGCTCACCCTGAATGTAGGCAAAGACGGAAAGCCAGGTTTGGGTTCCAAATTCCCAAACCATTCTTTATGTGTTATTAAAGGTCAAGGCTGTTTAATTTTAGTTAGCATTTGTATTATCTCAAAAATACATGTGGTCAGGAGAAACAAATTATATTTTTATATAATTGTATGTATTAGGATTTAGGTCAAATGCTTTTAATTAATTTCCTGATAGGAGAAGATTATTTCAGATGTGTATTTTTCTTCTTCAAATACAGAGGCTAAGAGTTAACCACTATTTAAATAGTTACAAGAACTGGCTTCAATTTAGTAGTACATTAGTACTGCTTACCTTGGAACCTGTCCTTGTAATGTATCAGTCCACTTGAAATTTTGAATATATCGTAACTTGCTTTCTTGGGTAGATTCATCCAATGAATTTATGAAACCTATAAAAAGATACAAGATATTTTAGTTTTAGAAGAAATACTGAATGTTCTGTTTAGAAAAATTTTCAGATAATTACTTTTGCAGGTGCCTGAATGAAACTTCTCACCCCTCTCTCCCTTTCTACAACTCATACCTTCTCCTGACATAATATGATGTACATATTTAATTTTCAAAATGTTAGGAAGACCACATACCACCCTAACATCCTTACATTTCTGAAACTCAAGCATACCAAAGAATATAGCCTGGACGATTATTCAAATTTAAAAATCTAAGAATTAAACGTATACTTCTGGATAGCTTTTTTTTTTTGAGACAGTCTAGCTCTGTCGCCTGGGCTAGAGTGTCATGGCATCAGCCTAGCGCACAGCAACCTCCAACTCCTGGGCTCAAGCAATCCTCCTGCCTCAGCCTCCCAAGTAGCTGGGACTACAGGCGCACGCCACCATACCCAGCTAATTTTTCTATTTTTAGTAGAGATGGGGTCTCACTCTTGCTCAGGCTGGTCTCAAACTCCTGAGCTCAAGCGATCCTCCCACCTTGGCCTCTCAGAGTGCTAGCATTACAGGTGTGAACCACCATGCCCAGCCTGCATAGTTTTTTTTTTTTTTTGGAGACAGAGTCTCACTCTGTTGCCCAGGCTAAAGTGAGTGCCGTGGCGTCAGCCTAGCTCACAGCAACCTCCAACTCCTGGGCTCAAGCGATCCTACTGCCTCAGCCTCCCGAGTAGCTGGGACTACAGGCATGCGCCACCATGCCCGGCTAATTTTTTCTATATATTTTTAGCTGTCCAATTAATTTCTTTCTATTTTTTGGTAGAGATGGGGTCTCGCTCTTGCTCAGAGCTGGTCCTGAACTCCTGAGCTCAAATGATCCGCCCGCCTCGGCCTCCCAGAGTGCTAGGATTACAGGCGTGAGCCACGGCGCCCGGCCCTGCATAGCTTTTTAAAAGAACTCAGAAGTTCATGTAAAAAACTAACCTTGTAAAAGTGAAAAATATGAATCTGCTGCATTCTTCATCATTTCTGGATTACAGCTCAAATCAGTGAACAGTTCAAGGAGGTGTGCCCTGGATGATCTCAAATCACTTATAGGAGATAGGAAGAGGCAGTAAAGTTAAGTATGCTGTATCACAATGAATCTATATAAAAGCGGCTTAAAGTTTTCAGTGTAAAAGCTTTAAGACACAAACAGACACACACCCACTCTTACCTCCTCCAAGGTATTATGGAGTATACAGGAACTAATTTAGTTAAGACTAACACTAGAGATGAATGAAATTTCTAACAATTGTTTTAAAAGCTGTACTAAAATAAACCCAGTCCAATTAAAGGAGCAAATCATGAATACAATTATGTAATAAAGATATACGGCAAGTTTTAATTTAAAAAAAACAAATGAATGTATGCATTTAAGGTGGGGGGGATTAAGAATAACTTAAAAACTAACCAGTTCATAAGTTTTTTGAAAAATGGAAATTTAATATACTTGTGTATGATTTTAGTATCTCCTTAAAATTTCCAAATTTGGCATTACACACAAAATGTCAAAATATGCTTTAAGTCAAAAACCATATTTTAAAAATGAAATATTCTATAATTCAATATATACATCAAGAATATGTACAAACATGTGGCCATTAGTTGTTCGAAAACTGCTCCCTAGTCTACATTCTTTTTACTTCTCTGCAGCAATAAATGTTATAGATTTATCTCTTCCTTTTTGAAATTTTCTCCCTTGATTCCAGTAACACTGTTTTCCAGGTAATCCTCTTATCTCTAAAAGTTCCTTTTATATTTATTTTCTATGTCCTCTTCTTATTCCTAACTCCAGAAAAACATTCAGTCTTTGGCTTTCTGGTTTCTCTTTTTTGAGATCTCATCTATTAGCACAGCTTCAACTACATCCATTCCTGGATCTCCATCATCATCTCTAACTTGGTTCTATTCCAGTTCTACATCTAATCCAGAAGGCAATTAGCTTACTGAGGGGTTCCAGAAATCACATTATGTGGACAATGACCAAAGACCCTTGAAATGTCTGTAAAAGACTAAATTTAAATTGTAAGCACCAATAGAGGCTGTATATCCAGAATTTAGTAGGTGCCTTGAATAAAGCATACACTCAAAATTATTTCTTGAGTGAAAGAATACAAACTTTTCAAATATTTTCTCTCGAGATTTAGACGGGCTGTCATGTGGCAGTGATGTTTAGAAGAGAGCAGACTTAATTTTAAATGATCTAGATGTTGTGCTTATTCATCAGTACCATTAATAACTTTAAGGAGGCTTATTCCAAGAAAGTAGTATATACTGACAATTACATACAGCCAAAAATGGGACAGGCTACCTTATGAATTTGTCATTGTTTGAGGTATTTATCTAGAAGCAAGGAAGGAGTGATTTGATTCCCTGGACTAGGAATAAGTTTGAATCCTTAGGGCCCAGTCTAGATTCAAATAGTTTGCCAGCTATTTCCATTTAGGTGCTTGATCACCTATAGCCCAACCTGTATAAAGTTATATTCATCTTGAAATTATAAAATTTGAGAAAAATGTAACTTAGAAATATCTAATTTAGACTGGTTATTTTATAGATTAGCAATTAGGCCTAAAGAAGTTAAGGAACTTGCTTAATGCCACACATAAAACAGCTAAGTTAGGACCAGCCTCTAGGAGTCTAGATCAGGGTTTGGCAAAATACAACCTATAACTCGTTTTCATATAGCCCACAGCTTATTTTGGTTCAGCCCTCAAACTAGGAATGGTTTTCACCATTTGTAAAGGACTGTAAAAATGAACAAAGAAGAATGTGCAACAGCAACTGTATTTGGCCCACAAAGCTTAAAATATTAACCCTTTGCAAAAAAAGTTTGCTGACCATTAGTCTAGATTAATAAGCCAATTTTCCTACCTTTTGTTCTAATCACTTCTTCCCATAAAAGCAGCAACTCTCCTGATTTTCCTTTACTGGAAGCACCAATGTCTTAATCATCTAGCTTCTGTATCTCATGCAGACTGAATCCTTTTCAACCTCCCAGAGCAAATCAGTCAATCAGGTTACCTGACTCCTCCTTCAACATATCTCTTGCATCTCTTTAAGTCCAGCCAAACTGCTCTACTCACCCTAGAACAAAGGTTTTTGAAATGACTTTCTCCTTTCACTCCTTTATCTAAATCAGGAATCCCCAAACACTTTCAGTAAAGGGCCAAACAGTAAATATTTCAGGCTTTTCTGGTAAAAAGGTATCCATTGGAACCATTCAACTCCACTGCTGTAGAAGAAAGAAGCCAGAGGCAGCCATAGACAATATGTAAATAAGTGAGTGACTGGCTGTGTTCCAATAAAACTTTATAAAAACAAGCAGTAGGCCAATTCTGCAGGACACAGTTTGCCAATCCCATATAATTTATTTAAGCCACAGCTCAAGTCTTTTCTCCTAATATTTTTAACTCATAGGGATCTCTCCCTGTTCTGAACTCACTGAAATTACTATCTGGTCAATTAACAATGGCCATATACTACTTTGTAGTCTCTTGTACTGCTGTAATACACAGCTTAACTCTTTCATTGTGATTTAGCCTTTTTGGGACTCATTTTCTGATCTAAAATTAAGGAGCCTGTCCTAGATGACTGCCAAAGTTTAAACAATCTATGATTTGGCTCTTCATATGTCATTTATAAACTTAACAGGAATTTAGAGTTAGGGACAGTGTGCTTCATATTTCTGTATTAACCATGGAACCTAAAAAAGTACCTTGTATCTAACAGTGGTTCAATCACTACTTGTTGATTTACACTGATTAAAACTTACTTGCAAATTTTTGAAGCAGGAGGGCCAGCGGCTACGCCATAGTAATTAAAAGAGACAAGAGCTGTGGCTTTTAATGGGTTCCTATGAAACCAATGGGTCATTTTCTCCAGATGTTTTCTATAGACAAAAAATATATAAAAATTAAAACATTTAATAAACAACGTAAATAGTATTAAATTTGTTATTTTTAAAATAAAAGTTTACTAGAGTATACATTTTATATATTAAATATTACATATATACATATACATATACACATAAAATGCTTAATTGCCATTAATCAATCTTGTTTTAACTGATTGTCTATGGTGGTCTATGTTTAGATCGGACCTATACAAAATAAACCCAGCATTTAGAAATCTGCCCACAGTAACTTCAACATTAATATACAAAAGCAGTAATGTTTAAACTTTAATATGCACAAAAATCACCTGGGGGTGGGGTGGTCTTTTAAAATGCAGGACCTGAGACACTGATTATGCTGGTCCCCAGACTATATGTTTGAGTAGCAAAGTATTAGACTTTGGTTGGACAGCTGCAAGTGAGAAGGGCACAGGACCAGACGAATGTAATTTCCAAAGCAGATTCAAATGGTGACCCTGATGTATACTGTTAAGGATATCTTAACAGTATATAATTAATTTTAAGTTAATTACTACATTTCCCACATATTACTGCAACCAGTGGATTGGTTACAGCATGTGTTCTATAATGAAATGTGTTTTTCATAAAATAGTGAATAAGAATCAATCTTTTATATTTAAAAAAGCAATGCAATACTTGACCAGTAACTTCTACCCTAAAAACGAAAGCATTTGAAAAACTACGTAAGTGAAATGCCAACTTAACACAATTAAGTTCCACACCTTTTAGGTTAAAAAAAAAAAAAATGCAGTATGTCTTTTGACTAAAAGTCCCTGGGTAGGCAATGCAAATACTACAGGAGAGCCTAGCCAAAGACTTAAATACGGCAATTTGATTCCAGGAAGTAACAGAGAAGAAACTCTGATAAGGTTTACTTAATTTGAAGGCATGATACAAGCTTGTCAATCAACTTTTCTTATTATTAGAAAAAAATACGGGCTGCGCAGTGTATGAAATACCTACATTAAGCACTTCCCTTACAATATTTACTTATTCGTGACAAAACCGGTTTTGGGGTGCTCCAGATATTTAATGAATAGAGAATGCACTGTGTACCCAATGAAAAATTGCGCAGGTTCACTTACAACTCAAAACATTTAACAAGTCCTTTTAGGAAATATCATCATCTAAACATCTTCCACATAAACGTCCTCGATAGCCTAAATACAGCATCTACGTGCCTATAAATCAAGCCTTCTAGAAATAATGTCACATTTGACACTTCATTTTGTGAAAGCAAATTTCCTACGGGTACTTCTGTTAAGGGCAGCTTCCCACTTCCTGGATGAAAATGCCTAAAGTCTGGTGTACCTTTATTTCAGGGAATGAAGCGGGTAAGCTTCGTGCCCCTGCCTCATCTTTCCCCTTCTGCGACCTGACATTCTTCAGTTTTCAGGAATTCGCAGGGTGGGGTGGAAAAACGACACACCCACTCGCAGGTACGAGGGTGCCTTTAGAGCTACCAGTACGGCAGTCTGGTTGAGACTGCAACCTGACGCACTTACACAGGACTCCGCTTGCAGACAGGACGCCCCCACTCCGACGCCCGGGTCCCCGGAGGAACCTACCTGAGCACCGCCCCACAGATCTGACCATCCACTTCCTGTTTACCACCCAGCTTCTTCCTCCCGTGCTAGCCCTTTTCGAGGCGACGGGCGGCAACCTTGCGCACGCGCCAACACTGGCGCGCCCCGCATTCTCAACAGGCATTTTGGTGGAAAGCCGACACTATCGACCCGGGGGAGGCGGGCAGACGATGGCCGAACAAAACCCCTATTTAGCTGGCATTATAAGATCTCCAACCTCCAGTGGAGACTCGGGGTAAGGGCAGTCGGTGGATCTAGCTGTTAACACCACTGATTTGTGGGGCCAATATAGGTTTTCCTTCTATTTTTCTTTCAAGGCATTAGAAGACTTTTGGACCACTATCCAGGGCTCTGTGGAGACCGGTGTAAAAGGGGTGACCCTAGTGACTAGGACTCCGGGGAAACAACGGGGAGAACAACGGAGTGGGGGATATTACTGGGAAACTCCCGTCCTCTGACATACTTACCCGATTCCTCAGAGTCTGTACAGCAGTCCTCCTGAGGGAGGAAAGGCAATATCGGAGCCTGCAACAAAAAAAGGAGGAAGTCGGAGAAACGAGACTACTGAACTAGAGCGTCTGGAAGCCGGACCGACGCCGAGCCGGAGTCACGTGGCCTGGCGGCCATGACAGCTACGGAGGCGGCAGTACTCGCCGCTCAGGGGCGGGGTCTGCCGCGGTGTCTCAGCCCCCTCAGAATGCTCTGTTCATCAACCCTCTCTAAATTCTCCTCCTTGGTCCTTCCTCTCGAGCTGCGGCCTCTTCCCCAGAGAGAAAAGTTTTGGCTTGGCCTCTTGAGCCGAGGGAGGATGCCGGGATAGTGATGGCGAGCACGAGTGCAGTGGGGCGGCCTCAACCTAACGCGGGGCGGGGCTTGGGGGCGGGGCCTCGGCGGGGCGGTCGCTTCGGAGCCGCAAAGTTTGGCTGTGGCGGCAAATGGGCTTGGGCGGCTCCTCGGCGGGTGGCGGCGGTGGCCGTAGCGGTTCCTCCTGGCCCTGTTAATGTCGGGGCCAGGCCCGGGGAGGATGGCGCCCTAGAGCCCGGCCTTGCTGGGGAAGGGGCGGGAGGGTGCGGGGTGGGGACCGGCCATGTCGGAGGTGACCCGGAGTCTGCTGCAGCGCTGGGGCGCCAGTTTCAGGAGAGGCGCCGACTTCGACTCTTGGGGCCAGCTGGTGGAGGCGATAGACGAGTATCAGATGTGAGTGACTAACCGCGGGAGCGGGCCGGACCGGCTCCCGCCGTCCGCCCCCCCTTGTTTCTGTCGGTGTCTCTCAGCGCCGTGTCTGCGGCCAAGGCTCCTCAGGGTGGGGCCCCGCAGGCGCTGCGCTGAGACCGCCCTGGCCCCGGCGGGGCTGTCCGGAGACGACGGGTTGGCTCTCCGGGGTGACTTGCCCTCTTTCCCCTAAGCCTCCGCGGGGCCAGTTCCATTCAACAGGTAGCTCTTCTTTCCTGGGCGCCGGCCCTCACAGGCTACCTACTAGTTCCTTTCCGTCGTCTCACGGGTCGCCGCTCGGCAGTCAGTTTCCTTTCCTCCGCCTCTCCCTGGTTGCCACCCTCGATTTCTCTTTTAAAATCTATGAGGAACACTTGTGTGTTCCCCGACCACGTTCCGGGGACAAGTGGCCTTGCTCTGTGTGTGTGTCTTCCTCCTCCCATGTGCAAGAGAGGAGGGAGCTGGTTGCTATTGAGGGGAGCGGGTGTCGCCGACAAGCAGCGAGGTCCAGGGATGCCTCTCCTGCCAAAAGAAGGGTCCCCTCTCGCGCTCCCTTCTTCTGGTGAGCCGTGTTTTCACAATTCCACCTCGATTTTGTTTCGGTTTCTGGACTGTTATTTGGTAGGCTGTGAGTCCCACCCACCCCCTCGCTCGGTTGCTTTGGGTGGAGTCCGCGCAGGATGTGAACTGAAGAGAGCAAAATGTGAATTAGTAGACCACGCACAGGAGCCACCACTCCCTCCTTGGGTCCCTCCCCCTTTTCCTGTGTATAATGTATAGCCGCAGGGTTCATGTGAGTACCAGTTTCCTTGATCTACCTAAGTTCCGATTTCTTTCCCTTTCTAGTTTTCCCAGCAAACTTCAGGGATTTTTTTAAAATTAAAAGACAAGACTATGTATATATAATCTTGCTTAGTTTTTTGCACTTTTGACGGAGTATAAGAACTGCCTACTAAAATGCTATTGTTTGCAGGCAGTTGCCATTGATTATTTAATCCTGGTTTAGAGCAAGTTGTTGTTTGAGGTTTCACTGAGTATGAAACCACGTGTAAGTAAATCCCCCTCTTCTGGGAAGAATATGTGGTTGGTACTTGGAAGATCTAAACTCTTATCCTCTTCCAATAATAGTTATTTGTCTTTATCTGGCCATTAAAATAATTTAGATGTGCAGGTATTTTCTCTACCCAGTCTTACTGACTTTGAATTGCTTGTAGTTTCAAAAAACCCTGCAAGCCACCATGCCCTGGGCCATTTTGCCATGTGTAACAACTATCAGCGTTTGTTTTGCACTTTCACATGATTTCATTCGTTCTTGCAACTACCCAGGAGAATATAATTATTCTCATTTTACAAAATGAGGAAAATTGAAGCTTAGGTTAAGCAGATTACCCTGGGTCACAGAATGATACCACTGAAGTCTGTTTTTTTTTTTTCATTCCAAATCCTATCTCTTCTACTACATAGTGCTTTAGATGCTTTATTTAAGATGCATTGATAGACTAATTCTGTAAGTGAATTGGACAAATTAGAAGATTTTCTTCATTACTGAAGAACATAACCTTCCATATTGTAGCCAGTTAGAGAACACCTGTGTACACTCATTCTGTATGTTAACTAAAATTGCATAGCTTGAAATATAAAGCTGCTTCTTAGTTATATGGTGGGACCTAGCAGCTGTTTGCATTGGGCAGTGGACCTCACAATGGAAAGTGAAGAATACCATGTCCAATTGAAATTACAAAGGAAAATTGAATATGCAGGCTGTTTCGTTGCAATTTTTAGAAACATCTGAATGAGGGTAATAGGCACATGCAAATCCATTGTTGGACCTCAGTGCTAACCTTTGAACTAAATGATTCCGAGAAGTCCTCAAGTTATTATAAAAATTGCTAGTGTTGAATTTCAATAGTGATATGTAATGATGGGCTTAAATTTTGTAAACATACAGGCCACATATAAAATGTGGTCAAGAGCTTAAAATTATCTAATGTATCTAGAAATAAAGGCAAATTTTCTTTTTTATTTGAAATATGTGGGAGGAAAGAATACTAGAGCTTGAACAATTTCATCACTCAACAAGTGAGAGCTGGGGATACAAAGATTTCTGCCCTCAAAACACTGAGACTCTAATACAAGATTTTAGAGGAATTGGGTATTGCAACTACAGACATGAAAACATTAAGTGCTGCCATACTCCTATTCTATACTAAAGCACAATTTTGCTTTAGAGTTTTTGTGTTTTTTTCCTGGACCTCTCTTGGGTCTGCTTGGATCACTTGGTCACCTCTTTCAGATCTTTGTTCAAATATTATTTTCTTAGGTTCTTTCTGGCCACGCTATTTAAAGCCTCCTGTCTACCCCCACTCCCTCTACCTCAGTCTCACACATCCTACCCCCCCATCCTGCTTTATTTTTTTCCGTAGTACTTATAATCTAAAATATATCTAAAACTCATATATCCTTTAAGATAAGGAACATCAAATGTCTGGAATACGAGACAAAAAACTGGTTCCATAAATCAACAATGTCTATGAATTATTTGTGTTTTACAGTTGATGTCATGAGCATGTTAAATATCTGATTTTTTTCTTTTTCTTTTCTGTTTTTTTTTTTTTTTTAGTTTAGAAGTTGTTCAAGGATGTGAAAAATGAAGTGGTAAACTTTTCACTGAGTTTGCTTTGGCTTGTCAGTTGATGTTGAGACTCAAAAGAAGAGGAAAGCCTCATGAACCATAAGAAATATGTAATTTTATTTTACCGAAAGGTGGCAAATCAGGTCATGTGGATTGGAAAATTGTGTTTCTTGGGGACTTTATTATTTATTTTAGTGCTTTTCTGATTTCCCAAATTTGTCCATAGCCCTTTTGTTTCAGTATTTGTGTGAAATCTATCTATTGAATGTTTCAATAGATTTAAGAAAGTTTTCAGTGGAGTGATGGATGAATAATAGCTACTGGATTGTTAAATAACAGTTCAGAGACAGAGGAGGGGCACTCTGTGCTATGAAGGCCTAGGTTGTATGTGTCGGAGGGTAGAGATGGGTCACGACAGAGGATGGCTGTGATGCTATTCCACCCAAAAAAAAAAAAAAAAAACATTTATTGATTCCATTGTCACAGGTGGAATATTAGGCTGACTTGTAAATTACTAAGGTCTACCTTCTGCATATCAGATCTACTTGAGTTTTAATCTAATTTCTACTACTTTCTAGCATGTGACCTTGAGGAAGTTACTTAATCTTGCTCAGGTTCATTTTTCCAATCACAGAAATGGCAATAATAATTGTATCTGATCATAGAGTTTTTGTGAAAATTAAATGAAATGGCTTAAGGATTTCCTTGTGGGAGTGCATCTTAGTCCATTTTGGCTGCTACGACAAAATGCCATAAACTGAGTAGCTTAAAAACAATAGAGATTTATTTCTCACAGTCTGGAGGCTGAGAAATCCAAGACCAAGGCAGATTCAGTGTCTCACGAGGGCCCTTATCCTAGTGCATAGATAGTAGTGCCTTACCTCTGTGTCCTCACATGGTAGAAGGAGCAAGGCAGCTCTCTGGGGCCTCTTTTATGAGGGCACGAATCCCACTTACGAGGTCTCCACCATCATGACCTAATCACCTCCAAGGCCTCACTTTCAAATACCTTGTGGATTAGAATTTTGACATATAATTTTGAGAGAATACAAACATTCACATCATAGCAGAACGGCTTTGTTAGAAAGACAATTACAAGTGTGTCTCTGGGCTTTGGTATTGGGTTCAGAAATGGGTTCCCCATGCAAGGACGAGAGAACGAGAGGAAAGAGACACCTAAGTACTCCGTGGGGAAGTGGCAGGAGAGAGGACAGACCAGGCAGACCAGGAAGACACATGACTACTGGATCCTCTTTCCCTTAATCTCCAGATAAATTCGCTCAGAAGCTCCTATTGGAACCTCCTCTGAAATATACTGTGAATCTGATTTTTTCACCGTCTCCACTTATCCCCCTAAAACCAATAGCAACTTAAGCAGTAGAATTTGAGAATAAGAGTAGCCATGTCTCTGACATAGTCTTAAAGTAAGAGCAACAAGTGCTCCCTTCTGAGGAAACAACTACTAGAATTGCACTGGGGCCACCATAATGACCATTTAGCTTCTTGAGTTACTTGTATTTTGAATGGTGATGAGCAATGCTCTAATTCTCTGGGCTGCCTGGAAAGTAGCCTCTGAGAGCAAAATCCTCCTTAATACATATTTCCATAGAATGTATCCTTATCCACTGAGAGGTAACTTACCGGTGCCTGTGTATGCTCTGCAATGTGAAAGAACCCACCAAGTATATGGGTATTTTATGGCTCTTACAGGGCCCTGTTGCAATATGTTACATTCAACCCCCATAATAGGGAATTGACAAAACATGAGCATAGCACAGGTGACCCTTTAATTATGCACATAATGACTGCCTTGAAGGGCATGCAGGTATTCTCCCTTACTAAAAGACATGCCCTAAGTACACATACAAAGGACAGAAGAAAGGATAAAATTGTTTTTTGGGTGATTATTTTGTTTTGTTGTTTGTTTTTGCATGGAGTCACCTATCAGTTCATGCAGAATGGGTCTCAGATGGGCCTGTGCATATCTTCTCACTCTGGTGTTCTCTTCCTTCTCCCTGGACATTGTTCTTGTTCTTTGAAGCCTCTTCCTTCCTCTCAGGTCCTGAAATATATGCTAGTCAGTTCTGAGATTTCCAAAGGCACTGGAGGGGCTTCGTTGGGCTCCTTAAGTCCCGGGAACTACTGGGAGCAGCCTTTAAGTCCTTTAAGTTCTTCCCAAGGAAACCCACCAAAGAGGATCCCCCCCATATTCTGGAACTGACAACTTCCTGTATGTTACATTAACCGGATCACTCTCACCCTGTTCTATCAGCGACTGAGCGGGGGCAGGGTTAGACAGAAGGCATAGGAAAGAAATCTCATCTTGCTGCACGTGTATGAGAAGGCACTGCCATGGTTACATTTTTCTAGGTCACAGTTAACAAACACTGACAAATTGCCAAAGAGCATTTTATTCTTGTTATGCTGAGATATGAATATTGGATTTTAGTTTTTCTATTTTCAGTGTTTGGGAGAGCCTGCATTCCTTACAGGAGGGATAAAAGATGGAGACTGTGGTTTAGAGGCACAATACCTGTAACAGTATACCCTGTAGATTTGATCATATATTTTTCCCAAAGAGTATTTGCCTTCTGCACCTATGCCAGACACCCACAGAGTGACTGTCTAATTTGCAAAAAACTATAATGAAGGTGAATGGCAACTAACAGCAGGCAAGGGAGTCTAGATTCCAGAATCACAATTAAAGTAAAAGGACTTCATCAATATTTGTCATCACACATTGAGCCATCACTTTTGAAAAAGAACAAAATACCCATCTCATTGCCATAATCACCAGCAGCAATTAACATTCCACGAGCCTTTTTTTTTCACGCCTAAGCTCTCTGAGTTCACAAAGAACCTGCTTTCTGTCTTCTCAAACACCCTGCATTCCTTTTTCAGTCCAGAGAATACAATTTGTACTTTTGCGTGGTGCCCTACAAAATCAGGGATCAGTGACTTGTACCGCCTGGGCTGGAACTGGGACTCTTGAAACTGCAGATAATAAGTCATAGTGGTAAAGAAGTAAGGAGAGATAGGACTGCACTTTAGCTGTGATTCACCTGGTGAGCATTTGCAAAAGCTCTCAGGGAGCACCATGTGAAGGTTTTATTGCAGCTAGAATTCACTGACATAGAAAGCAAAATCTTCAGAACGTTCTGTATTGCCCTGATGAGGCCACACAAGATACAATCCAGTTATAATTCCCCTTTCTGAGAAGTTCAGAGCGCCTCAATGAAGGGCCCTTATTCATGAGTTACAGCCCCTTTCTCATAGACGTCCATGTAGGTCATTTTGCTTGATGGTGTGTGACTCCACCAAAGAGAAGGATTACACTAGGTTGGGTCCTTGACCACAGGACACAATGTGTATGCTGGTGAGTGGCCTGAAGGCTGGAATATCATGACATATGTACCCCATTGGGATCTTCCTTGCTGAATGGGGGCTGTCCAACTCAATCGTTTCCTCTCTCTTAAGGAATTTGAATATAGAGCCATAAATAAAGCAACATAGAGAGTGGAGTGTTGTATAAATCAGCACACATAGCTATAATAAATAAAAAAATAACCGGATCACCTAGGCTAAAAGAATTTATTGGAAGGATATTGAGTTACCCAAGACTGATTGAAGGCTAGAGGACTAGGCTTGGAAAACAGGCAGTCCCCAGGATCTCTGAAAGACTGGACAGCAGGAGACACAGAAGGGGTCAGGAAACAGGAACAGAGGGTCTCGGAGGCATTGTGCTATATAGTAACTGTGAAATGCCCTCCAGTCATCTCTTACAACATTGAGTGGTTTGCTCCAAGATTCAAGGACCCCAGGGTCTTGAACTAACTCTACATCAGATGTTCATTTCTTGGCTGCCTGGGTAGTGAATGGCACTGGCTGGCCCTAGTAGTCTTTGCAGTGGGAATTGGCCACTAGCTCCTTTGATGATCACACATGACAGAAGATTACTCAGAAAGAGAGATCGAGGTGCCATTTGGAAGACATACTGTATGTCAAATACCAACTGTAATCACTCCTTTTTTGCTGCCTAACATGCCCACTTATACCTTTCTTCCCAAATCCACATGAAAATTAGAAAAACATATCAAAACAGCCTGTTGCCTATACAATGCCACTATCCTTCATATTTCAGTAAACTTCTTGCCTCTCCCTTAGAAGGATTCCACCCAAATTCTTGTCAATTACTTGATTCAGTTCCAAGTGGAGGATCTCTGGCCATTCATTGACTTTCCAGGATTATCAAAGTAACCTCATCATAATATTCACTTAAGTATCTAATAGAAGGATAAATGCAAAAGAAAGTTAAGGGAAATTAGTTAAAATATATAAATATATTCATTAGCCATTAAGGAAGGCAATATGGGTGGCAGATACAGTTCTCATTTCTGAAATTATTATGTGCTGTATTTATGATCTCCATCCTCCCTTACCATAATCCCCTTGCATTTGGTTAGAACCCCAGACAGTCAGGGTTCTTTGACTGTTAAAATATCGATTTAATTTCTGGTGGATCTGGGCCACAAATGGCCAAGAGGTATGCTTAATTTCCTCATTCAATAGCATCATCGTTAGGTTTCCTGATAGAAGGATTCTTTGTTTCGGTACTAAGACATCTAAACCAATGGAGCCCAGATTTGCATGCTAACTAAAACGAGTTAGGAACTGTTTCTAGAAAGGATATTTACATACTTGCAAAAGACACCATAGCTTTATTCCAAAAATATGGATCTTCTGTGACTTCCCTATAGAGATTTGCCACAGGCTATACATGGCATCACAATCTGGCACAAACACTTCAAACAACATTAAGTCTACTGGGTCATAAAAGTTGAATTTCATGGTAAAAACCTTCTTAGAACTTTCTCTTGCTCCAAACTCTTAAAACAGAGAGACTTTTGTGTTTCCCAGTAAATGGCTTGAGCATCAAACACAAATAAAGTTTATATTACTTCCAAAATCCAAATAAGACCACCAAGCTTCTTGGTAGAGAGCACAGTTGATTTCTCATTTTGGAGAAAATATTCCAAGATGTCTTAAGCTATTGGAATGCTACAAATTTCACTGAGAAATTGATTTCTTATCTTATTTCCAAGGCATCCGTGTACTAAAAAGTTTTGCTTTCCAAGTCCTATTAGTATGGTGTTATCAAAATGCTAGACTAAGAAAGCCAAGGTTTCTATTGATTTAACTGAAGTATAAAATTGGGAGGTTGACATATTCCTGAGTTAAACATCTGTGAAGTGAAAGCAAACTTCTGTTGTTCCCTGCTTGTTGGAATAAAGTAAAAAGTATTAACAAGATCAAAAGTAGTGTATCAGGCATTCAACAGATATGAGCACATGTGTAATGTCAGATCCCATTGGAGGTACACGGGGTTATGAGGTCCACTGTCGTACTGCAAGGTCCACCTATTTTGTACTATCCAAATGAGAAAATTAAATGGAAATATAATAGAATAACATTCTTCTGCATCTTTCCAGCATTTGATGATGGTCCTAATCTCTGTGATTTCCTCACGGATATTGAAATGCTTTTTGGTTTACTATATGAATAAAGAATAGCTCCAATGGAATTCCAATGGCACTTCTGACAGCAATAGTCCTTAATCACGGATCAAAGAGCCAGTGGGCTCACATATCAATAATAAAAAGACAACCAAATTAAAAGAGATCTGTACAGACATTTCTAAAAAGCACATGAAAAGATATTCAACATCATAAATCATCAGGGAAATGCAAATAAAAAGCACATTGAGATACGACTTCACAGCCACTAGCATAGCTATAGTAAAAAAGAGACAGTAAGAAGCGTTGGTGAGGATGTGGAGAAATCACAATCCTCATACACTGTTCGTGGGAATGTAACATGGTGCAGCTACTTTGAAAAACAGTCTGGCAGTTTCCCAAAAAGTCAAACACACTATTTGATACAGCAATTCCACTCCTAGGAATATACCCAAAAGTACTGAAAATGTATATCTACC
This sequence comes from Propithecus coquereli, assembly GCF_000956105.1. Taxonomy (NCBI): domain Eukaryota; kingdom Metazoa; phylum Chordata; class Mammalia; order Primates; family Indriidae; genus Propithecus; species Propithecus coquereli. The sequence continues at coordinate 1,991,455 of NW_012145523.1, forward strand.
CAAAAACTTGTACATAAATGTTCATAGCAGCATTATTCATAATAGTCAAAAGATGGAAACAAACCAAATATATGTCAACCAATAACAGATAAACAAATGTGGTATATATACACAATGAAATACTACTTGGCTATGAAAAGGGATGAAATGTTAACACATGCTACAACATGGGTGAACCTTGAGAACATTTGGCTAAGTGAAAGAAGCCAGACACCAAAGACCACGTATTATGACTCCATTTATGTGAATGTGCAAAATAGGCGAATCTATAGACAGAAAGCAGTTAAGTGGTTTCTTGGGAGGGAAGATGGGAGGATTTGGAGAGCACAGATAAAGGGTATGGGCTTCTTTTGGGAGTGATGAAATACTTTTAAGTTGGTTATGGTGATAGATGCACAACTCTGCTAATATAGTAAAAATCATTGAATATATTCTTTAAGTGGGTGAATTCTCTCTCTCAATAAAGCTGTTACAAAAAGAAAAAAAAAGAAAAACAGAACCAATGAGTAATCTTTTTTCTCCAATTACTAAAGACAAATATTTAAACTATACAGTAAGTTGAGAAATAATCACTGAATGGGTTTGAAATCCCACTATGCTCTTAATGAAGCATATTTTTGCCAAATTTTATCATCCTCCCCATAAAAGCTCCATTTGGATGGACAGCAAATAGTGATGCGTTGGATCCCTTGAAATTAGTATTTATTCAGAAACAATGTCCAAAGTTCTATGTAGTTTTAGGGTTTATCCCACTCCCCAGTATTCCCATTTCGTGGTGAATGAACACAGGTCTCCCTTGGGGAAGTCTGGGAGGAAAGTGGAAGGCAATTCTTTCCCCATTGCGTTACCTTGGAACCTTTATCAAGGTATAAATGTGTGGGTTTACTTCTGCGTTCTCTCTTCTTTTCCATTAAAGTAGTGCTTGAGGCTTACTGAGCTTCTCTTGGACCTATCAATTTATAGTTTTTATAAAATTTGGAATTTTTTGGCCATTATTTCTTCAAATATTTTCTGTGAAGCCCCCTCTTTCCTCTTCTTCAGGGACTCACAGGACATGTATATTAGGCCATATATAAGTATATGGAACTTGAAGCTGTCCCATAGGTCACTGATGCTCTGTTCATGATTTTTTTTTCTCTTTTCTTTTGTATTTTGGATGGTTTCTATTGCTATTGCTTCTGCGAATGTCTTATCTGCCATTAATAACATTTACTGCATTTTTTAAAAACTCTCAGACATTGTAGTTTTCATCTCGAAGTTGAATTTAGGTCTTTTTTTTAAATATTTTACATGTCACTCCTTAACTTTTTGAATATATAGAATAGAGTTACAATAAATGTGTTCATGTCCTAGCTGGTAATTCTAACATCTGTGCTGTTCTGAAACAGTTTTGATTGATTTTTCTCCTCCTGTTTGTCACAGTTTCCTGATTCTTTTCATGCCTGGAAGATTTTTACCAAATGCCGGACATTGGGGATTTTTACCATGTTGGTTGCTGGATGCATTTGTATTCCAATAAATATTCTTCACTTTTGTTCTAGAACTGATTAAGTTACTCTAAAATCGTTTTATCCTTTTGGGTATAGCTTGTAATATTTGTTACAAGCATTGCTCAGCTTAAGTCTGATTACTCTGCACTACTGTGGCAAGACTCTTTTGTGTACTCTACCCAACACCCGGTGAATAGTGAAGTTTTTCCAACTGGCTGGGGGGATAGGCACTATTCCCAGTCCTGTATGAGTGTTGAGCACTGTTATCTCTAATCCTTTTACATGTTTCTTTCGCCAATTTTGAGTAATTTTCTCACACAAATGCACTAATCAGTAATCAACTGAATCCTCAAGGGAAATCCACTAGAGGTTTCTTGATTTCTGTCCCTGTGCAGCTCTCTTCTTCCTGGGACCCTGTCCAGTGAACACTAGCAGATTTTGTCACTGTGAATGCTCTGGCTTCTCAACTGGGGGAATCTGCTGGGCTCTGCCTGCGTCTCCCCTTTCTCAGTTACAGCCTGGGCACTCTCAAGGCAATTGGAGGGTTGACTTTGCTTCCCTGTGGAGACGGGTCTCTCAGGAATTACTGTTCTTCATTGCTTTATATCCAGGATCTATAAAACTGCTGATTCACCCATTTTGGGGTTGTTTCAGGGAGGACGATAAATCCAATTTCTTTACTCAGTCTTGTCTGAGAGCCAAAGTCATGTTTCATTGATCTATATGTCTAGCTTTATGATAATCTCACACTGTCTTGATTACTATACTATAATTTTATAGTAAGTCTTAAAATCAGGTAGTGTATGTTCTCTAATTAGGTTCTTCCCCTTAAAAAACATTTCCACTATTCTACATCTTTTGGTTTTAGACATAAAGTTTAGAATCACATAAAGTTTAGAATCAATTTGTCAATTTCTGTGAAGTAGCCTGGTGGGATTTTGAAAAAAATTGTATTGGCTCTGTAGAAATATTGGAAAAAATGTGTACTTTGATAATATTTAAGTCTGCCAATCGATAAGCACAGTACATATTTCCATTTATGTAGGCCTTCTTTAGTTTCCCTTGCCAATGTTTATAGTTTTCAGTTTATAAATATTGCACTTTGTCAAAGTTATCCTTCAGTATTCCATGTTTTTTAAATGTTATTATAAATACTATTTTAATTCAATTTCTAATTTTTTATTTCAAATATGTAGAAATTCAATTGATTTTTAAACACTGATCTTATATCCTGTCACTTTGCTAAACTCACTTATTAGCTGAATAGCTTTTTAAAAATTCCTTAGGATTTTCCACATAGGTAATCATATTGTCTGCAAATAGAGTTTTACTTTTTCTTACTCTATTTATTTTTATTTATTTTTCATTCTTTCTCATATTGTCTAGGACTTGCTAGACAATGTTGAACAAAAGTGATGACAGTGGACATATTTGGTTTTTTCCCAATTTTAGGGGGGAAGCATTCAATACTTCACCATTAAGTATATTTGCTATGGATTTTTCACAGATGCCTTTTATTAAGTTGAGAAAGTTCCATTCTGTTTCCAGATGTCTCAGAAATTTTATCATGAGTGTGTGTTGGATTTTGTCAAATACTTTCTACATCTATTAGGATGACAATATTATTTTTATTTTTTATTCTGTTAATATGCAAATATATTTTTATGTTATAGATTAATAGGGTAAATAATATTTACTGATTTTTTGAACATTAAACACACCTTACATTTGTGGAATATTTTTCTGCCATATTATTGTGATGTATTATCCCTTTTATATATTGCTTGATTTTATTGCTAATATTTTATAAAGAAATTTCTGACTTTATATTGGTAGAGAATATTGATCTACCATTATTTTATTTTTTTTCTTATAATGTCTTTTCTGATTTTGGTATCAGAGTGATGTTGGCCTTATGAAATGAGTTGGAAATTGTTTCTCCCTCTCTAATTTATAAAACAGTTTGTACATAATTGGTATTATTTCTTTCTTAAATGTTTATGGAATTTACCAGTGAAGATATCTGGGCCTACTGTTTTCATTATGGAAAGATTTTAAATTATGAATTCAATTTTTTAAATAGATATAGGGCTATTCAGGTTGGTTCTTTATTCTTGAGTAAGCTTTGAAAGTTTTTGTCTTTCAAGGAGTTTGTTCATTTAATCTAAATTGTAGACTTGGCATCAAGTTGTTTAGAATATTCCTCTTTGTTATTTATTTACATTTTTATTATCTGCAGGAGCTATAGTGGTGCCACCTCTTTCATTACAGATATTTGTAATTTGGGTGTCCTCTCTACTTCTTTATTTCTATGGTTAGATATTTTTTAATTTTAGTGATCTTTTCCAAGACCTAGCTTTTCATTCCACTGATTTTCTCTATTGTATATCTATTTTCTATTGCATTGATTTCTACTATTATCTGTATCATACTCTTCTTCTGCTGACTTTTAGTATAATCTGTTCTTGTTCTAGTTTCTCATGGGGAAGGCTTAGATCATTTATTTTGAAACTCTCTTCTTTTCTAATACAAGCATTTGATGCTCTAAAATTTTCTTTAATCACTGCTTTAGCCTCATCCTACAAATTCTGATATTTTTTATTTTTATTTTCATTCAGTTAAAAGTTTTCTAATTTCTCAGTTTCAAAAATTTGAACCATGAGTTGTTTAGAAAAGATGATGTTTAATTTGAAAATACTTTGAGATTTTCTAGATATCTTTCTGTTATTGATGTCTAGTTTAGTTCTTTTGTAGGCATATAAAATACTTTGAAGAATTCAATACTGTTAAATGTATTGAAACTTATTTTATGAGCCAGAATATGATCTATCTTAGTAGATAGCCCATGTGCACTTGCAAATAATACTGTTGTTGGGTAAAGTCTATGACTGTTAATGATTTAAACTTGATAACTATGTTGTTTAAGTCCTCTATGTCCTTATTGATACTTTGCTCATTTGTTCTACCAATTACCAAGTAATGACTATTGAAATATTCAAATAAAAATGTAAATTTTTTCTTTCTATTAGTTTTTGCTTTATCTATTTTGAAGCTCTGTAGTTAAATGCTTCACATTAATATTATTAGGTTTCTTGATGAATCAATTTCCTTCAATGTCCTTCTTTATTCCTGTTACAGTCTTTGATGTGACTTCCTCTTTGATATTAATTTTAAAACTTCAGCATTTCTTTAATTGATGTTTGAATGGTACATCTTTTTGGATTTTCTAACCTATTGATGACTTTATATTTAAAATGCATTTCTTTTAAGTGGTATATATCTTATAAATGATATCTAGTTGGGTCTTTTTTAATGCAATCTAATCAATCTCCATTTTTTAGTTGGTGTTTCAGCCCATTGACATTTACTATAATCATCAATATCATTGGATTTAAAACTACAGTTTCACTGTTTGCCTTCTATTTCTCCCTTCTGTTCTTGGTTTCCTTTTTCCTCCTTTTGTGCCTTCTTTTGAAGAGAACTCAAAAATTCTCTTGTACTTTTAAATTATTCCCTTGTATCTCTACTATTGACTTATAATTTATACTTCTTTGTTTTATTATTTCATGGTTTCTTTGAGGTTTATAATATGAATTTCAAGTCATTGTAGTCTATTTTTAAGCACTAATATACTGTACAATGTATAATTTAGGAATCTTTTAACAGTATACTTTTATTTCACTGTTTTGTTTCTACTATTGTTCTTAGGTATTTAATTTTTACATATGTTTTAAACCCCAAATCTATTGTTATTAATTTTATATTAAGATTCACCTCTTAAAGAGATTAAAATGGGGAAAAACGTATTTTATTTGCATAGATATTTACTTTTTCTGATATTCTTCTTTCCTCCATATAGATTCTAATTTTCTTTCAGCCTAAAGAATTTCCTTTAACATTTTTTAAAATGCAAGACTGCTGACAATACATTCTCTCAGCTTTTGTTTGTCTGGAAAGAACTTGATTTAACATTTACTTTTCAAAGGCATTTCTGTTGCATATAGAATTGTAGGTTGATAACATCTTTCAATACTCAAAATCTGTCATTGTCTTTTTGGATAAAATACTTTCTGATGAGAAATCAACTGTAACACTTATCTTTCTCTCTCTGTATATAATGTGCCATGTCTTTCTGATTGCTTTAAATATTTTATCACTGGTTCTTAACAATTTGATAATAATGTATCTTGGTGTGGTTTCCTTAATGTTTCTTTTCTTTGGTGTTTATAATGCTGCTAAGACAGGGTTTATAGTATTCATCAAGTTTTACAAGTTTTTACCTGTTATTTTTTCAAGTGTGTTTTTGTCTCATCTTCTCTCCCTCTCTCTCTCTCATTCTCAGTCTAGCTCTAGCTTTCATCCTCAGAATCTAATTACACATTTATTAGACTAATAAGTGTCTCACAGTTCTCTAAGTTCATTTATTTTTTAAGTCTTTTTTTATTGTGCTGCTACATTTTGGATAGTTTTAAATGCATTCCAGTTTACTGATTTTTTTTTTTTTTTGCAGTATCTAATATTCTGTTAATTGCTTCTAGTATGTTTTCATTTTATGTATTATAGTTTCAATCTCTAGAATTTCTATTTGGGTCTTTTGAAAATCTTCCATTTTTCTTATCATTACATCTACATTTTCCTTTCCATACTTCTACATATTTACTATGTATTTTAAGGGCCCTATCTGCTAATTCTACCATGACCCTTGCTTCTTTCTATTAATTTTTTTCTCCTGATTATATATCTTATTTTTTCTGCTTTCTTTTCATGATCGATCATTTTTTTGTATGTTGGACATTGTGAAATTGATTGTGTTTTGTAGTAAATGTTGTTGTATTCCTTTATATGGTGGCAAATTTATGACACACAGTTAAGTTATAAGTCAATTTAATCTTTTCAGGGCTTGCTTTTAAGCCTTATTAGGATGAGTCCAGAGTAACCTCTATTCTGAGTATAATTTAGCTCAACTATTAGAGAGCTTTCTGAAGACTCTACTCAATCCCCATGTCTCTCCAGTCTGCATGGGAAAATCTGTGTGAGCATGGGGAATTGCTCAACCTACAATTTTTTGAGCTTCTTTCTGCAGCCTTAGAGAGTTTCATCCCAATGCATGTACAGAAAAGCTTTTGCTCAAAGATTCAAAGACATCCCCTACAGATCTCTATAGCCTTCTCTCTACATAGCTTCTTTCTCTCCAATACTCAACCCTGTAACTTCTAAGAATGTTGGCTTTCTTGAGTTCCAATCTCAGTCTCAACTCAGCAAAACTACTCAGTTCTGCTTGAGTTCCTCTTCTTTCATTGCAGCGTGGAAACTTGATTGCAAGCACGAGAAATTGACATTGCATTTTATTTTTATTTATTCATTTAACAAACATTCACTAAGCACCCATTCTGTGCCGTTTGATGTACTAAATACTCACAACGAATAAGCAGAAAAATGTCCCAGCCTCATGGAACTTACATTGTAATGCTTTACAAGAAAAAAATAATTCATTTTACAGATATCTCTAAGAGGCACAGACAGAATATAAGAGGTGTGTAAGAAATGCAGAGTCAGGAAAATAAGCAGGAACCAAGATCATGCACAGGAACAATATATACTGCACATGTGATTGCTGTTGAGATAAACAGCCCTCCAGCTATTTTAAAATTCTTGCATGATTTGCTCAAGATTCGAAGTCTTAGAAGAAAGAATCATACAGGCAAAATCTAAGTCAGTGTTCAGGCCGCAAGTCCTCGAAGAGAGAGACATTCAGAACCTCTTAATTTCTGCAGTGTAAACGAGGCATTATTTCCATGAAGATGGTACACATTTGAGAAGTACTTACAAGGGGAATAGGAAGAAGAGGGGTGGTGAGATGCTGGACGGCAAGAGGAAGGACAAAAATTCACGACAGTTGCATAGAGGAGTTGAGACCCACAGAGACAGAAGTCAGGAAGTAACGGAAAGAAAGTAGAAGCTGAATTCAAGAGTCAGAGAAAGAAGAATAAAGGTTAACTATTCATTAGCAGAGACAAAATAAGCAACAGAGAGAGGAGAGCTGAGTTCTGAGCAGTGGGAGTGGCCGTTATGTCACCTGCATTGTTGCAGGCTAACTAAAGCTACTGCTGTGCTCTGGACAGCACTGGCTCACATTCCTGCTGCCCAGGAGGACAGGTCATATGACATTTTCTCTTCCTTTTTATTCTCATATGCATTTATAATGAATCCTATTCCTTAAACAAAGAAACTGGAGTTTGTCTGTCCCTTGATACATCAAAGAGCTAAATAAGCCCTATTCTGCTAAGTAATGAAAAAGTTATGCAAGGGTCAGTAAATATTGGAAGTTCTCCAAACTGTATGGATTCTTTGGTCCCAGTGACTTGGGAACCTCACCCTTAATCTCTCTGAGGACCTCCACATCTTGTCAGTCTATACTGGTCTTGCTGTTCTGGGACTTTCTTTCATTTTAAGGGATGTAACAGAAGATGCCAGTGGTATGACTGTTTCCCTCTTGACTTCTAGAAAGCATGATTTACTCAAAATAAGTCACTGGACATGAAAGCTATCACTCTTATATTTAAATAAATTAAGTGTCCTACTTTGATTTTCAAAACACAGATGATTTTTGCCATCTCAGGGGACTGATCACAGTGGAAATTCTTTCCAAAGAACCAACTCTCCCCTTAAGTACAGACAGCTGTGAATCAGGAGTTATAAAGTGGAGAGGAAAATTAAAATCAATGACAATATTTAGTTTCCTGCCAAGAGTAGCTTGCACAGTTAACAGACTACACTCAGATGCCTGTGGAGCCCTGAGAACACCCTGGGCTAGCTGGCTGCTCAGGTGGGGGTGCACTAATTGCTTTTATTAATGAGGAGAGTTCCCTTCCTCCACTGATGTTTCTTGAACTTCCGTCTCGTGCTTGGTTGGTGAAGCATAACTACTACAAGCCAAACCACAGTGATAATATTTTTTATCCCCATCAAAATTGGCAGAGCATATTTTGAAAGAAGAAATGGGGGGAAAAAAGGTTAAATTCGAGTTCCGAATGATTTTTTTAAATCATGAGCATTTTAGAGTATAAAATCAAATAAATTTTATACTCTAATTTTATACATTTTAGAGTATAAAATCACCACTTGGATAATAATAAGGAAAACAAAGCATTGTGTCTAAAAAAATATCACAGATACAGGATAAAGTGGACAAGGAGGAAATAGAGCAATAGAAAAAGAGAAGTGGATAAAATCAATAGAAGCAGTGAGAATTATGGGAGGTTGGAGATTGAATAAGTAGCAACAAAGAACAAAATTCTAGGAGAGAGATACTAATTTAGTAAGAAAGATCAACAGAATTTTGAAATCAACTTAGAAAATCACATTACAAAGAGACAATTTTGAAAGAAAAGCCAACAAATATCTGTGTTGACTCCTGTGTGTGGAAAGAGGGATGGTCTGGTAGCTAACGTCTATTTATATAGCTTAATATGTAGATGTAGTGATTTAATACCTCTGTAATTACATTTAAAATTGACACTCATATAATGTTCTGTTTATTCTTCCAGGCTATGTTTATTACAGACTGCCTCGTCTTAGAGTTATGTATGTCCCTGTCTGTCTCCTTTACCAAAGAATGGATTCTTGCAGTGAATAAGACGAAACCAGGTCTTATTCGATTCTATATTATCAGCAGCCCCTAGCACAATGTCTATTGCACACTTAAAGGGTTAACAAAATTTAAAGTAAATTGAATTATTTCAAATGTTATTATCTTCTTCTGTGTGTGTGTGTTCGTATACGTGTGTGTCTGTACGTATCATATGTTAAGTTTTTCTCGAAAATTGCATTTCAGTTTTAACTTATGAAGTAGAAATATAACAATAGTGCACTAAAATACCAGGAGGCCAATTCCGAAAATCTGTTCACTACCCAAGACCCAGGGAGTAATTATCAGTCTATCCGTGATGGGGCCTATCCGCATTCATACTTAGGGAGTAAAGAGGGTAAGTGTGGCTTATAGAATGAAGGCAGGGGTAGCTATGCCTGCTGGCAGGGAGAGCAGGTGGAAGGGAGTAGTGTTGTGTGTAGATAATAAATATAATACAAACTACAATCCTTACCCATTACAAAATTTAAAATCTATTTAGAGAAGAAAAAGACAACTGAAACAACTCAGCAACTATATGGCAGAAGCAAGTCACTCATTTCTTTATATAATGGGAATATTTTGACAATGAGTGAGAGAAGGTGTTACAATTGTTCCCCACAATACAACTAGCTCAGCCTCGTTATCCCCTATTTTTGTTTGGTTATCCCCAGGGAAGATTTCTAGCCCAAATCTTCCTAATTAGTGACTCCTACCTTGTTAGAATTTGAAAACAGTCCTCTGTCCCTGGAACCAGGGATGGCAGAGATTGGCAGGACCAGTAGCCTGCCTCAGTGGACCTGATACCCCGAGAGTCCTTTCAAATATATCGGAGAAGTAGGATTTGAAAGCAATTCATGATCCCTCTTAAGTGAGAGTGATACACACCTTCCTGATACAAATGGTAAAGCTGCTTTTCTTCTCTTTACCCACATGTTGCAATTTTTCACTCAGACTGCAAATGTGTGCAAAGACCAGTGGGTGACTGTGACAATTGTGATTGTAGACAGACAGGCTGCAAGTTGAAAGACGAAACCTGTCTGATGTCCTTGGAGCTCTGACTCCCACTGGCTCTGCTGGCTCTAGCTCTTCAGGCTGAAGGGGGCTGCCACCGCCTAGTCGTTAGTTTCAAATCTCATTATCTTTACGGCAATTTTTGGTTTTTAGATCTAACGGATATCAGGAATTTTTTTCATTGTAGGAGGTAATGGTAGAAAAAGAAAAAAAAGATTTCAATTATTATATGAAGAGGGAAAACTATTTATAGGAGACATTGAAAACTCAGGGGCTTTTAATGTTTCCTTTACTTTTTTACACATCCAAATGAAGACAGTAAGACACCTAAGGATAAAAGGACAGAATGTCATAGTTAAGCAAAGAATTATCTATTTCATGACCACTTACATCAATTGGTTGTGTTCACATCTGAAGTTGCTAATGGATTATGCTTATGATACTAGGCAAAATGAGTACCGTAATAGAGTTTAATATTGAAAATTCGTGAGGCATATTTAAATAATGGGAACACAGGAAGGATGGAAGGAAGGAAGGAAGGAGACAGGGAGGAAGATAGCTGGTTTTGAATCAAAAAAACTTTGGAACTCATGTCTTTTCTTCTAACATATTTAAATCTGGGAATCTGAATTTTCAAAAAAAACAACGAAGTTCACACTGCCAACTACTTATATATAGGGGAAGCCTTTGACAACTGTTTCTGTGTTCTTCTTTCTCCCAAATCTTGCCGTTGTAGCAGTAAATATGAGACATGAGAGATTGTGTAGATAGAAGTTAAGAACATAGGCTTTGGAACCAACTTCATGGGTTCAAATTATAATCAACCTCTTACCTACTGGGTGATTTGGGGAAAATTACCCAGTCTGTCTGTGCCTGTCACCTCATCACTCTGTGCCTCAGTGTCCTTATCTGTAAATATGGAATGTAATAATAGCAATTACCTCACAGAAGCATTGCAAAGGTTAGGTTCAATAATACATCAAAGGCACCCAAACCCACCTGGCATATAGCAAGTGCTCAGTAAATTAGGTACCCCAATATCACAGCTCATTGACCATCTCACATTCTTTGCCTTTCCACTTTAGCAATTTACTTTGTGACCCTTGGTCTTCTATAACACACAGAATGACTTCACTTCCAAGTCCTTAAATTTTGATATTCCTGGATCTTACCGTACCTATGATCTTTCATCTTTCTTACTTCCTAACCTTGGTCTACAACAACTGGGGAATCTACTTTTCACGTAAACAAGGTTAACAGACAAATAACAGATTGAGAGAAGATATTTTTAATCTATATTAACAAAAGAATACGGTACAGAAATATTAATATAAAGGATTCCTACATATCACTAAGAAAAAGACAACTCGATAGAAAAATAGTCAAGCAGAATGAACAAACAGCTCATAGAAAAATATGAAATATCCAAAACATATCAAAAGCCATCAGGAAAAATAAAGCAGTAAGGAAACATTGTATACTCCAGAGATTGGCAATAATCCAACATCTGGATTTACCAAATAACGGTGAGGATATTTGCTAGGAACCCTTATATGTTACTGGTGGGAGTTTAAATTAGTATGTATACACTCTGAAGAACAATTTGGCGATGCCTGGTAAAGTTAAATACAGACATAATTTGTGCATTGGACACCACTCTGTGCCTACCAGCAAACTTTCCCAGACCCTTTCCTTTTCTACAGAAGCCTGTTGTTATTTGTCCAGCCGTTCCTTCCCCAGCACAGTCATGTGCTTCAGTGGAAGAAGATGCAAACCGCAGTTCCAGGATTGGACTTGGTTTTTTCTAAAAGTGATCATATTGCCATTGGCAGTGACCTAAATGCAGCCAATAAATTACAAGGGGAGGTCTGCTGGGGTTATTCTGGGGAAAGGTTACAATTCCTGAGAAATCACCTTAGGAAAAACAGCCTTCCCTCTTCTTCTGAACGCTGCTGTATTTGGATGTCATGTTTGCAAATTCTGCAATCACTCTACTACCAGCCTGAGAAGGAAGCCATACCCAGATGACAAGAGGGAAGAAGGAAGGGAATGGCTCCTTGATAACCTTATTGAGGCTTGAATAAAGCAACCCTAAAAAGCCGACCCCACCCCCAAAGCTGCTTTTAAGTAAAATAATAAATGCTTTCATTTTTAAGCCAGAGTAAATAGAAGGTTTTGCTTCTTATTGTCAAAATCAGACTATTTCTAGGTATATGCCCTACAGAACCCCCACTCAGGTATACAACAGATACACGTATGAAGATATATTTTATAGCAATCTTTATAAAATCCCCAAATTAGAAACAATTAAATTGTCTAACTTCAGTTGAACAGTTAAATACATTTGAATATAATCCTATGATGGAAAACTATAAAGTAATTAAAATGTGTTAAAATGAATACACTTGATCTACTTTTGTGGACATAGGTATATATCAAGAACATAATGTAGAGTGAAAAAAGAAAGTTGCTGAACAATATGGACAGCATACCATCTGTGCAAACTCTGTCAACACACAAAACAATATTATTTATGGCCAATCGGCATGTGCATATGGGGTAAACATGCCAAAAACGATCACTGAGAACACACATAAACGCAGAACAGAGGTAAAGGGTGTAACATGCTAGAGTTACAATGAGAATCTCCTGTGCATCTTTAATAGTTTACTTCTTTTACGGAAGGTGCAAACCACACATGAAGAAAAGTTAGTATCTGTTAAATTAGCTTAATGACAATATCACTTATACTATAATTGTCTGTATGCTTAAAATAATTCATAATAAATTTTTAAAAAATAGAATAAATTTTAAAAATATTAGCAAAAAATACAGAAAGATACAGGAAATGGAACTTGGGATGAGATCGCCTTTCACTATTAAATTTAAACACTTCTCTATTGTTTAAATGTTATAACAAGTATGAATTTCACTTACACTTTCTTAAAAAGAGAGGATTTTGAAGAGAAATAAATTCAGTCTCTCACTATAGCTCCCTTCTGTTTTAGGCCATCAATTCCCTCTTTGTTGTAGCTTCTTCCTTACGCCGACTGAACAATATGGTGGATGGCTGTAACCACCCCCTCATAGGAATTATCAACTTCCCATGTGTCTTTGAGAATTTCACAATGTGTTGAAAATAAATACCAACATAAGAAACTGCTAGAGAACACTCCTGGCATTCCTTCAAATCCTCCCTGATGGTATCCTCCCTAGCTCAAACCAACAATCCAACTTCTCTCTCCCGAAGCCCAGCTATGAAGAAAATAATCACCACAGTGCTAATTTAGCGTGGACCTTAAACCGTCTCTGCATGCTTTGGGTGACATCCTTCACTCCCGAGGTTTGCATTACTCCCTGTACACTTTGTCTCTCAAATGCATGACTCCAGTCTGATCTCCACTCTCAGCCTCAGGCAAGGCTCCAGCTTTATTGTTGGACTTCTCTGTTCACCGAGCTGAACACATTGTTCCACCCAATATGAGAGTGGGCATGGCTGGGGTCAGTCCTAGTAATCTATAAATGGAAGCTGTACATGATGGAGAATCATGGAACACTCACTGCAATTTATTTAAGGATGACCTGAAATTTTTGATGCTCTTCTCATTGAGAGGTAGGATCCACAACTCTTGTTCTTGAATGTGTGTGAATTTGATGACTGTTTTGAGCAACAAAATATGGCAAATATTAACACTGTACCAAGTTCTGAGCCTAAACCTTAAGTCACTGGCAGCTTCTACTTCCTCTCTCTCAGCTCCTTGTCTCTGTGAGTTCTGCCTCCACATCGGAAGTCCAGCCACCTCATGACCACCATGCTGGAGAGGCCACATGGGGTTGCTCCAGTTGCCAGTCTCAGACGAACACAGTCAACCAACCACTACTTCAAGGTGCTGGACCTCTGAATGAAGCCATCTTGGACTCTCCAGACAAGCCCACTGAGTACCACTAGGTGACCTTGGTCAGTGCTCTGTGGGGCAGAAGAATTACACACGGAGCCCTGCTCAAATCCCTGACCCACAAGATTATGAAATATAACAAATGATTTCAATTCACTAAGTTTTGGAATTTATTATGCAACAATAGATAACCAGAAAATTCCCTCTTCCCCAAAGCTGTTTAATGGGCCTCCCAGATGTATACATAGTTCTTACCCACAAAACATTTTCCAATTATTATGAGTCACTAAAAAATAATTATATACTATCTAATTGCTAAAAACACACAATGCATAATTATACAAAATAAAATTTTAAGATTCCACCTTTACTCCCTAATTTCATCCCTTTCCCCATCTCGAAGTTAACTACTGTTCCTGTTAATGTATATTTAGATTATTTCTAGTTTTTTGCTAAATAAAACAGTGCTGCAATAAATAGCCTTGTAGATGTGTGAGTATTCTCTGAAAAATTTAGATTCATAGAAGTCAGATTGCTGGACCAAAAGTTACTAAAATTGTGATACCCAATACCAAATTGCTCTCCAAAAAAATTAAAATCTTTGCCCATTTATATTGTCACCACTATTTTACAATAGTATTTATTTCTGCAAACACTGGCTGCCAATAGATACTAACCATGTAAATTTTCCCACTACGAATAAAAAAGTGGTAGTTTATTGTTTTAATTGATATTTCTCTGATTATCTGTGAAGTTTGTAGCATCTTTTCATAGGTTTATTACTACTTGAATTTCCTCTTCAGTGCATTTACTGTTTACAATCTTCTCTAAAAAGTTTTTTTCTGTTGGATTGCCTCTTTGTGTTTATTGATTTGTGGCAGCTCTTTGCATTCTGAATATTAATTTGTTGCCTGTTCTATATGCTACAAATACTTTTTCCAGTCTGTGGTTTGTCTTTTATTCATTAATTTATTTATTCAAGAGATATTTATTGAGCAGTCAGTGGCACACATTGTTCTAGCTACTGGAACAACGTGAGTATAACACAGTCTCACTCTCTTGGAGTTAACAGTTTAGTGTGGAAGATATACAATAAACAATGGCATGTAGATATAATGTTGTATAAGTGTTATAAAGAATAATAGAGTGGAAGTAAGGGATAGAAAGTGATGAAGTATGCTATTTTATAATAGGGTGTTCAGGGGAGTCATCTGATGACTGAAATGAGCTGATATCTGGAGGGAAGACATTCAAATCTGAGGAAATAGCATGTGCAAAGGCCCTGAGGTAGGAGCATGATCATAGTGTTCCAGAAACTGCAAGGAAGCTAATTTGGCTGGAGGACCACAAGTAAGGACAAGGGTGGTAAGACACCGGCCTAGAGAGACAGGCAGTGTCCAGAAAACTTAAGGCCTTGTAAATTATGGACTATCAATCTTATTTCATTGGGGAATAGAAGCAATTACGAATTGTTCATAGGGGAGTGATGATATCTGATCTCCATTTGGAAAGGATCAGTCTGTCTACTGTGAAGAATAGACTGTGTGTGTGTATGTGTGTGTGTGTGTATCTGTAAAGGGACATCAGGAAGAATGAGAGCAGAAAGATCACATAGAAGGCCACTGCCATACATAGTAGGTTTTTTTTTCATAGTCTAAGCTCAGATATGAAGTGACAGAGAAGTAGATTTAAGTTGAGGATTTAGAAGGCATTATTCTACTTGGAAATGTGAAGGTCATTGGTTACTTTGAGAAAAGGGACTTTAGTGGAGGGATATAAAATTCTAAATGAATTGGTCTCTAGAGAGAATAGCAGAGGAGAGGGACACACAAAGTCCACTCAGAAGGGATTTTGCTCTAAAAACAGAGAAATACAGTAATCGCTGGAGGCAGATATAGGATCAAGGGAAGCTTATTTTATTTTTGTAATATGGGAGATGTTCTTCTAAGATGTTTGTGCAGCAATGGCGATGAGCCCGTGGAGAGTTTAAATTAATGAAATAGAAGAAAGAGAGGACAAGTCCTTGGGTAGACAAGAGGCTATGTGATCAAATGTCCAAGTGGACACTCTGAGCTTAGCTAAGAGCACAGATCTTTCATCCATTTGTAATAAGAAGCAACAAAGCAACACATACAGGTGTAGAGCAGGAGAACTGGTCAATGTGATGCTGGGAGAGCAAGGAAGTTTGTTCTGATTTATTGATTTTATTTTCTTAATGAAATAAAAATATCATCAGCTGAGAATGAGAAGGAAGGAGGAGGTATTGGAGGTTTGTACAGAGAGGGGACTGAGTGAGCTATTTGACTTGGACAGTGTAACTTTGGTATGAAACTCTGCAGGGACAACTGGAGATGTTAAACTCATCTTAGAGTTGGTCTGGTGTTTTCTTTTTCAGGCATGTTTGTGTCTCTAGTTGCATTATTTATGAGTTTATGGCATCTTTAATCACATGGAAAATTTTTTCTCCTTGTGTAGTCAACTCAAATTTGTTAATTTTTTACTTCATGAATTCTCGAATTTGCACCTCCTTAAGAAGGCTCCTCTTCTGCCTTTCAATAATAATTTAAAAAATCTTTCCCTATTTTCTTCTAGTATTTTTATAATAAATATTAACACTTTATTCCATGTGGACTTTTTTGTATGCATAAGTGTCTAACTTTATTTTTCTCAAAATGGATAATACAATGTTCCAACATTGCTTTTCAAAAATCCACCCTTTCTCCTCTGAAATGTCATTTTGGTCATGTGCATGGGCTTATTTTGGACTTCTGTGGTTGTTTCATTGCTCCTTCCTGCCTTATGACCACATTGCTTTGCTTACTGTGGCATTTTTCAATATCTGCTAGTGAAAATCACCATTCAAATCTCATTTTCAAAAGTTTCATACCAAACTTTGGGAATTTTATCTTCCGGATAACAATTATCTTCCAGATGAATTCAATTCAGTACAATAATCACCTTGTAAAGCACCATTTAAAATTTGGAAAGGATTTTGATAGAGATTTCACTGAATTTATAGATTAATTTGTGGAAAACTGCTATTTATCATCTGAAGCCTGTTATTCTCAATGTTTATGTGGGTCAGCTTTTGTGCTCTTCAAAACAGTTTCGTAGATTTTTTTCAATGAAGAAACCTCATGGCATTTTAAATATATTTATTTATGTATTTATGTTTTATTCTGACAGCATAAAACGAAACTCATCTATTGTCTTCCACATAGCACCTTAACTACATTAACTTTTTTGTGCCATAGTTTCCTAGTCTGTTAAAAGAAGATTGTTGTGAGGAGTAAATGAATTACTACATGGTAAACACTTAAAACAGTGCCTGGTGCTGCTGTTATGATTTCTTCTTTTGAAGCCCCGTGATCCCAGATAAGCCCTCTGTGTTCTTTCTGTTTTTTAATTTCAAAATATTAAGGAAGTACAAATGTTTTTGTTACACAGATACTTTTTACAATGCTTAAGTTGGGCATTTAGTGTACCCAACGCCCGAATGGTGTTCATTGTACAGAACGGGTGTTCATTGAACCTGATAGGTGAGTTTTTACCCCTCCCCTCCCCCTTCTTGATTTCCTATGACCTTTACATCTCTTTGTGCCCATGTGTGCCCATCAATTAGCTCCCAATTATTAATATTAGAGAGTGCATGTGATGTTTGCTTTTCCATTCCTGAGATACTTCACTCAGGATAATGGTCTCCAATTCCATCCAAGTTGCTGCAAAAGACATTATTCCATTCCTTTCTATGCCTGAGTAGTACTCCATGGTATATATCAATATATGCCACATTTTCTTAACTCATGAATTGATGAATACTTAGTTTGATCCCACATCTTTGCAACTGTGAATTGTGCTGCAATAAACATTCGAGTGTAGGTATCTTTTCTATAAAATGTAAGTCCTCTGTGTTCTAACTATAGCAAACCCTTGCAGTACCACAAAGGATCATGTACCTGAGCCCTCCCACACATTATTCCAAAGGCATCTTATAAATGTGGCTCCCAGACTTGCAGCTTCGGTTATACAGAAGAGAACTTACTAGGGCAGGATGCCACTGGCAATTTCAGAGAAATGAGAAAGATTTCACATGTCATCATAAAAATATGTAAAAGATTATTTTGGAACTGCCCCACAGTGGCCATTTATATTTGGTATCACATTGTTTTGCATTTTAGATGTTCTATATAATCTAAAAAGCAGATAAATTTTAAAAAAATATTTAAAGGGAAGGTGACTTTGCAATGGATAGCTTCTCTAAATATTAGTATATTTATGTGTACAACCAATAAAGTACGGCTTTTGAAGCAGTATGTAAACAGACAACATATTTAACAACTAAATTTTAAACTATATTATGGTATTTTTTTAGGTACATTCAATACTACTGTTTTACACAATCAACAGAGGTACAAGTTCTTCATCAAGAGGAGGAGGCCATGCCCAAACTACTCTAGATTGCTGTGCTTCTTACCTGATGGCTTGATTCCAGAAGTCCAACACCTATTAGATCCTTTATCTGTTGAAATATATTTTTATAAAACATATTAAATATTCTTAATATCAAAAGCTGCTCACAGAGGCCTTTACTAGACAGGATGCATATATGTTACATGAAAAGTCTTCCCCATCCTCCCTCCCTTTCAAAAGCAGTGCTTTAAACAAAAATTTCAGAAACTTCTCGACTGGGCTTAGAGCTTCTATCCAGTAGCCATTGACTGGGGAGGGAATAAAAAGATGATAAAAAGGAAAATCCTGTCTCTAGCTCCTTTTCTCTCTCACTCTTTTCTATTCTCTCCACATACACATTCCACACACACTGAAATTAGGAAATACAATTAGTTATAGAACATGATAGGTTCCCCTTTATTCATTATTGTATCAGTGTAATGGCTTAAGGGAGGCATTACCAGAGTGTTTCAAACCATTGCATCTCAAAGCCCTGGGATCATTTTTGTCGGTGTATTCTAACTTCCAAGAGTGCAACACAAGCTGCATGGCGAACTGAGTTAAGCTTGGAAAAAAGACAGCCTCTGTCTCTGGAGGATGGCTTTGGAAGAACAAGGTAACTGGGGTACTAGGTCACTGCAAAGCTAACTCTGAAAGTAAGTAAAGCAGACAGAGGAGAAAATAGCCCATGTAATATTAATGCATATTGCATTCAAGAAAGAAATATGCTCCGACTGCGATGTCTCTGTGACCTCGTGCCCTAATTATATGCGCCGTTGGACTTCCACGCTCCAAAACCATTATTAGCCTCTGGCTACTATTTCTCTCTGATATGTTTATTTCTTAAGATTCTCAATTTCATCTTTTTCAGAGACCAAAATCATCAAGATATAAGTATATCTGAGTCACAAACAAAGCCGAATCAGGAAAGAAACAGTAGTGTCTTGTCCTCTGGGCAAACTGCAGTTTGCAAATAACTGAAATCTCATTGGGAAGAAACAGCACTTCCCTCCAGTTTCTTCATTCCCAGTTTGCCAAGGCCTCGGGCCCTAGAGAGATCCCCCACCGCCCCCGGGCAGTG
Source organism: Propithecus coquereli (assembly GCF_000956105.1). Classification (NCBI taxonomy): domain Eukaryota; kingdom Metazoa; phylum Chordata; class Mammalia; order Primates; family Indriidae; genus Propithecus; species Propithecus coquereli. The sequence continues at coordinate 2,011,012 of NW_012145523.1, forward strand.
CCTCTTTTCCCCACTCACTTGGAATGTGCTATGTGAGGATTTTCCAGGAGCAGGACAGGTAAGAGTGTCAGAAAACAGTGCAATGTATTAATATTCCCCTCCTAACACAGTGCAGAGCCCAGGCACAGTGTGTAAACGCTCGGTGCATTTGCCTTTGTGTTTGCACTCATCCGAAAGTCATATTGACCTAACCATTATAAACAATGAAGCACTGTGCTCTGAATGATGATTTAAAGTAAAAATACAGCAGAGGAGACTCCCAAACACCTCCTACTGCATCATGCAATGGTATAATGATCCCCTAAAGCCCAAACCAGCAAATATGCTGCCACAGACAACTGGTAAGGCTCTGCAAAGTTACATTTGCTTAGATAAAAGTTCCATTGACATTTTTATTCGACTTATGGTAGCATATGCTATTTTCTTTTGGCCTTTGTAATTTCTCTGTCATTTAGTTTCTAAGAGAGCCCTGCTTGGCAGGTTTTACAACTGTTTTCTTGAGATTGGAGGAAAATGATGATAACGGTTACAGTTCCACTGCTGAGTGTTCTTCAGTATGACAGTCCTAAAGGAACTGCCGCCTCTACGGGCTACACTGACAGAGCAGGGGAGCCATGGTCTGTTAGGGAGAGAAAGCATGTCCTAAGACTGAGCTCATTCTTATGGAAATTCACCTGGTTTAGGATTTATGTTTCCATATAAATCCATAAAACATAATCGACACTCTTTTAGAACAACTTTACCTTCTCTTGTATAAGGAACAAAAAATTAGCCGTGTTATTTGCTATCTCCCCTGCTCAAAAATGCCAACACGTACTACTCTTTGCCTTTTCTATTTGGTCGAACTAATCAAGAGAAACGTTAAAAACAATAGTGCCTAAAATAACAGGCACTGAGCAAATAGTGGATTGAAAGAAGTAAGAGGGAGATCCACAGAGAAACAAGTGCACGATGAAACACATTGATGAAAACGATATAGTCAGTCTGGTGTTTTTAGCTTACTTAGGTGAAAGTACCAGGAAGATCAATTTTCACTTCGCTGTATGGAAAATGTGGGTAAATAGAATTCAGTTGACAGTAACAATCTGTATACGATTACAGATAGAGAAACGATTAGAAATTGAAAAGTTAGTAAGGCAAGTGGAAGAAGACAAAGAGATACAACAAAATACAACACAGGAAGAAGCTCCACGGGGTACAGTGAGGTACGACGGTGAGGACAGTGGGTGGGGAGGGCTGAAGCTCATAGCGGTTTTCCAGTTCGTCACCAGCTGTCTCGGAAGGCACCGTTTTCACTCTGCAAAGGTTTCTTGGAGGAGGGGAGCTTTTCCATGAAGCATTTGCAGGAAGTGGTGAGGCTGGCTGTCAGAGCAGAATATCACTGGTGAGCGGCAGGGAAGAACACCTGCGTGGCAGAAAGAAATGCAGGGTGGCAAAGGGAGCCGAGCGCAGCAGCTGGAAGGGAAGCCGCAGAGGAACGGCGAGAGGGTGCGCGGTGGCGGTTCCGGTTACTCCGCAGCCGCCTTGAGGATAGCAGGCCCAGCAATAACCGTGTCAAAACTCAATTCCATATCAAGGAGGGGAAGATGTGAGGAATTTAAGTCAAATAAAAATAAAGACCGTCAAGGCGTACGGAGCAATAATGGTACCCTGTCTCTACCTCCTGAATGACATCATCCTTAAACTTCCTTGCTCTCATTCCAAAGTCAGTATGACCATGGGGACCACACGGCAACCTTCACATTTCCAAAATAGCAGCAGATGATGTTAAGTTTCCCATCGGGGAACTGGCAATTTTTAGCCTTCTGTCATCCTTAAGGAAATAATAAAAATAATCATAGCTCGTTTCATCCAGTGCTTCGGATTTGGCAGGCACTGCTCTGCGCACTGCATGCATGAACTCATGCCATCCTCAGAAAAACTCTATGCTATTATTATCCCCATTTTTCAGTTGAGGAAAAGAAGGTGCAGAGAAGCTAAGTAACTCTCCCAGGGTCACAGAGCCGGTAAGCAGGGAGGCCTGGCTGATCCTGAGCCCGTACTCATGACCAATGCATCTTGCTGTCTCCACCAATAGTGAATATGACCTTGGAAAATATTCCAAGGCTGTCATTTTTGACACATAGGTCCAAAATTGCGTTGTTTCCATCTTTATAAGATGCATACACCTGGAGATGGAAGCTCATCTGCTTGTGCCTGGGACCCAGGGAGAGTTTGGCACACTTGTCCTTCACATTTGGTTCATTCCAGAAAGAGCTAGCCCAGTTTCTATGTCTTTTAGAAGTTATTTTCACCTGCTGTCTCTTCCCAAAATTGAGCACATTATAAATTGAGCTCTTTAGAAATCCTAGTTTGTGATCAGATTTTTTTTTTTTTTTTTTTGAAACAGAGTCTCATTCTTTCACCCAGGCTGGAGTGCAGTGGCAAGATCTTAGCTCTTTGCAGCCTCAAACTCCTGGACTCAAGCAATCCTCCCGCCTCAGCCTTCCAAGTAGTTGGGACTATAAGTGCACACCACAATGCCCAGCTATTTTTTTTTATTATTATTTTTTGTAGAGACAGGGTCTTGCTATGTTACCTAGGCTGGTCTTGAACTCCTGGCCTCAAGTGATCCTCCCAACCCTGGCCTCCCAAAGTGCTGGGATTATTGGGCTGAGCCACTGATCCTCTCCAACAGATTTAATTTTTAAAGCGATAGGACCATCTCTTATAGACACCTAAGACAGCTAACCAAGTACCCAGCATTTGCATTTGCTGTATAGATTACATTTTAAACTAATCTGGACTTACTTATTATTACCATTTATTTTCCCGAAGCATGATACTGGGTTTCTGGATTTTCAAATTTGCAAAAAGTGTTCCTTCGTGTTTGTCCTTTCATGAACAGTATGATTCATTGCTGATTTACAAGAGCAACTTCACTGCACGGTAATGGCAGTAGAATGGACGAGGGTTAGGAATATGGAAGAGAGGAAGAAGAGGCTTTGTGCTGACTGAAAAAATATTTATATGTAAATATATATATGGGTATGGATATAAATGAGTAGATAAATATTATCTGAGTCAGTTATAAAAAGACTAATCTTTCGTGAGAGGGAAAAATGTTGATGGGAACACATTTTCTTCTAATGATTTGATAGAGGTCTTCTCGTTGAAGGCAGTACTCATTGCTAAACAGCTCTTGCTGTTCTCCAACTCTCCATCCATCCTTGTCTTGGTAATTTGACAACACAACGTGACGTCTTCTTTTTTGTCTCCAATAAGCTGCAGTGTTTGCTGCTCATCTTCTTTAACAAGAGTTCTTATCCTTTTATAAAAATGGACATCTGAATATAATGGGCAGTCTAAGCCCCTGAAGATATCTTGGTTTGAAGAAAGAGAGAGACTTACAAATGAGGCAATAAAGAATAAATTACACAACATTAAATTTACTAAGTAAGCAAGATAATAGAGTCTGAAAACCAAAGGTGCTGAGTGAGCAAGCTTCTACCCCATTCACAGCTGAGTCTTGATGTGACCTGCAAGCTAATCCTGTCATGTGTAAGATGCATTATTGAGATGACATTCGTTATTGGCATTAGCTATTCAGTTTGTATGACATTTTTCATTACCAACCTTCTCTTTTCCAAAGCCTATAACTCAGTGGTAAAAATTTATATCTTCTGTTATTTTTAAAGGGCCAAATTTGGCATACAAATTCTAGTGCTTAAAATGGAGTTTTATTTCAGGGGGAAATTGGGCTTCATTTTAGTGAGACTCCATTAAATATTACAGAGGGTTGCTAGCTTAACTGTTAAATCTGAGGATGAGAAGAACAGTTGATACCATGGGGAATAATATTTTTATTTCTGTGTACACACTACAAACAGACTTGCAACCATATTAAAATACTGCTCTGGCAAGTTTGGAACCCCAAAAAGATTGAATTTCTTTTTTGGGTGGCCAATAAAGGTATTTCTGGGAATGAGGGTCTAGAAGAAACTCTTAAAGTACAGGCTTCATGTTTCCAGGAGAGCCAGGAAACTTGTAAATATGTAGAGCCCACAAGTGAAAAAAAACAGAGATGAGACAAAGACTTAAGGCCAGGTGCAGGTGTGCTTGTGTTCTTCCAGCAAAGGCAAAGTTGTGTGTGGTGTGGCCTCTCCCCAGGGAGCTGTGGTCCATAATGCTATCCCTGGACATCAGGTCATTGGCACGAGACAGCATTTCTCAACATTTTGATACTCATTACTCCTTTTAATACACCTGGTAATCTTGTCATTCTCAAACTATTCTAGTTTTCCCCACGGTGCTCAAAGTTGAGTCATATTAAAATAGAAATATTAATATAATGTCCACTCCAACAGTTGACTTCTCCTTTTTCTTTACCTCTTAGATTTATTAGGTCCCTCTCTAAAAGCAAGTTTTATAAAAGCTGAAGGGAAAGGAGTTGTAGAGAAAACGCCTTTCACGGTGGCTGGTACATAGCAGATTCTCAAAAATGTTAGTCCTCTAGCTAGGCTGCTAGTGGTAATGGTAAAAGGTGGAAAAAGGAAAATTAGTGTTCCCAGCCCTATTGGATTTTGTACCTACTTGACAATTTTTACTCAATGGACCTGATTATAGGGCTCCAACCATGATGCTGAAAATGCCACTGGACTGTTTGTCCACAAGAAACTCAAGTTGTTATTAACAAAGAGAAGAAAGGCTATCGGGGACAAAGAGTTAGTGGAATTGTTGGCTCTAATATTTTACATGAGGTTATTTTTTCTTCATAGTGTTAATATCCTGAATCTTTATATATTATTATTATTATTATTTTATTTATTTTGCATGCTTGTTTCTCCTGTGGCCCATTCACATGCAAACTCTTTAAGGAAAGAATTGAGTCTTCTTCAGGAAGGCAGCAAGTGTAGTCTAGAGCTCCACGCCCCTGGACGGCTTCATCAGACTGAAGATTAGTCCTTGCTCCATACTGTGACCCACCTCACTTCCCTCTCTGCTGTTTCAAAAAATGCCAAGTACACAATTACTTTCTTAGATTGTTTCAGCATAGTTTGGGTATATAATAAATTGATTCCAGTTGCATTTCAGGTTTGGTTGTGGTCCATTTGATTTGTCCAACAGTACATACTTTTTGGATGGAGTAAATAACCAATAACACAACTTCTAAATAGAGCACAAAATGCTCTATTCAAAGCAATGTACATTGACTGTGTCACTAATAAGTTTTGAACCTATCTATCCATTAAGACCTAGGGCTCTAGGAAATCAATGGCCTATGAACTATAAAATCAAATTTGCATTGTTAGCTATTACTAATTTTTTGAAAAAAATTTTGGCCAACTTGGAGAGACTTCATTTAAAGGTATGTAGTGCCTTTTGGTCATTTTCTTCATTTCTGCATATGGCCTTACTTTAGACCCCAGCCATTTAAGTGCAAATCTGTTAATGAACAATGTGCATTCTTGAGAGCTTACTACATTTAAAAGCTTAAGACTGTCTACTTTCTATCAATATAGCTCCTAGATATATTCAATTTATTGCTCATTTATAGTTATTTTAGAGCTAGAAATTCCTATCCAGCGAAATAATTTTACTGCATTCTCAAGAATTTAGAGTGAAAGAAAACATTGGTTGGATCTGAATAACAATCATCACGTCCGTGCAAATGGAGTGCGTATTCCCAGGCTTGCACTCCGCAGTGTTCTGGGCTTACATCAGCCCCTGCCACCCAGCGACGCTCTGCTTGATGGATGGAGAATCACATTGGAAAGGCCAACCTGTCCTAGACTCAGAAAGACAAAGTGTGGCCCAAATATAGTCATACTTGGGGCCTCCCCGAGGGCCTCCAGAGAAGACACCACGAGTCCAGCCTTCCACACACTGTCACACTGCACCTATGGCCAAAGCCACATCAGTCTTCATCAGGATTAGCCAGGAGGCAGCAGTGACATAAAACAAGACAAGGTCACTGAGAGTGCTCTAGTAAATCAACATCCCACTCACTGGAGCTGTGCTGACAACATTCACAGGAGCTGCCGAGCATTAACCAGCATTGGGATGTGGGACGCGGCAAAGATTGAGTATGGTGATACCCACGTGGGCCTTCTCCTCCTGCTTCCTCCTCCTTCTCTCCCCTACTCTTCATGTTCTCATGCCTCAGTGTGCCTTCGTGTCACAGAGGAAGGCAAGCTCACTCATCCACTTATTCAGCAAACATTTATGGAGCACCTAACGTGTGCCAGGCTCAAAATTAGCTTCTTACTGCAAGGAGCTCTTTATTTAGCAGAAGAGAGTGCCATGGAAACTACTGATAAAATATTGATTTAAGAACTATATTAGAGGTTTTTTCAAAGTGTTGATGACACATAGAAAGGAGTGAGCAGTTATGCCTGTTAGGGATATGGGGTACCAGAGGAGAATAAGAAAGAAGAGGTATCAGCGCAGGTTTGAGAGGGAGGTGCACTTTAGCTAGGCTTGCAAGGAAGCATGGGAGTTTGTTAACTAATTAATTTATTCTCTGAGTGCTATAATGGTTTTTCTGGATGTCCCATACATGTTTCAAACTGAGTTAACTGCCCTAAACCACACGCTGACCCTCGCCCAACCAACTGTCCCTCTTGGTGTCTCTGTATTGGTGTTTGGTATCATTAACCAACCATATCCAGTCTTGGAAACTGAGAGTCAACCTTGAGTCTTCTTTCTCCTTGACATGATCATGTCACATGATCTCCAGGCCAAATCCATTTTACTCAAGAAATGTCAGCTTGATCCATTCCCTCGCCTTCTCCATGCCAAGTCCTTGTCAACTTTCCCCTGGACTGGTTATAGTAGACTATTTACTGCAAGTCACTTCTTAGCAAGGAACAGGGGACACATATTCTCAGCTCTCCAAGGCCCCTCCTCCACTGTGGTGCCCTGTGCTGACCATGCTCCTCTGCTTCTGCTGTGTGTGTGTGTGACGGGGGATGGGGGCGGGATTCACGCACCCATGTGGCCTGGAAATTTCTCCCTTTTGCTTTTTTTCAGCCTCCTTTCATGGCCTTTTCATGTGAAAACCTCCTACTCATCACTCTAAAACAGCTTAAATGCTGCCTGTATAATTTTTCTTACTTCTCTTATCCGTTTGTTTCATAGAACACAACACAATGAATTCAAATAATGAGTTATTTGAACAAGCTGGACACAGCAGGATACAAGTAAAGAATAACTTGATTTTTGTTGTTGTTGTGACTACCTATTAAATTTTCCCATTTGGATAGTTTTCCCCTCTATTCCTCTAAGTAATCTTGGGGAGATCCTACAGCTTTTCTTGTCATTCTCAGATATTACCAAATAATCTCTTCTTCCAGAAATTAAAAGTCTAGACAAATCTAATGTCAACAATGAATTCTATCATTCAACATAAAGTTTATCCTTTCTCCATACAGCTCAGACCACATCGGGGCTTGGAGTTCTGCAGTGGAGACATGAGTGCCTGGTTTCTTCTCTCTTTTCTGCTCCTCTTTCTCCTTCACTTGCTAAATGGCTGACGCATTATTTGGGATTGGGGAACACAGGGGTATGGAGGTGACAGCAGTGAATTAGCAGCAGGGTCATGGTATTAACGTGGCCAATGTGATGTATTCCAGAGTCAAGGTCAATTGTGCATCTTAAGTGACATGTGTTGACTCTTTGTTTCATGGGGATTTGGTGGGGTCTTCAGGAAGACACCCTGCCCTTCCTCTGTCACCCAGGACATCTTACATAATTCCCTGGGCAAGCTGAGCTTCTTCCAGCTGGCCATCAGTGACTTCCCTCCACTCCATCTTCTGGCCATCACGTCCCAGGATGTCCCTCTGATGGTTGCCTTGCCCCACAGATGATCAACTGCAAAGAATCTTTTTTACAATAAACTTTTAATTTTAGAATAGTTTAAATTTACACAAAAGGTGCAAAGATAATACGAAGAGTTCCCATGTACCCCACACCTAGTTTCTGCTATTGGTGACCTTTTATGTTAGTAAGGTACATACGACACAACTAATAAACCAATGGTGATACTTTATTATTAACTAAATCCAGATTTCAGATTTCCTTATTTTTTTTTAATTAAGGTCCTTTTTCTGTTCAAAAATCTCATTCAGGATACCACATTACTTTAGTTGTCGTGTCCCCTTAGCCCCCTGCTGGCTGTGAACGTTTCTGACTTTCCTTGTTTGGAGTGACCTCAACAGTTTTGAAGACTGTTGTCAGGAATTTGGTAGCTTGCTCCTCAACTGGGATTTGTGTGATGTTCTTTCATGATTGTGCTGGGGTTATGGGTCTGGGGCAGGAAGGCCACAGAGGTTGAGTGCCATTCTCATCCTATCTCTAGGAGGGCACTCTGTCAACATGACTGACCACTGTGGATGTGAAATTTGACCACCTGGCTGGGGTAGCGTTTGTCAGGTTTCTCCACTGGACACTTCCTCTTTGTGCTCCTCTTTTCCGTACTGTACTCTCTGGGAGGAAGTCGCTGTGCATCGTCGATGCTAAGGAGTGGGGGGTTATGCGCTCTCTCTCGGAGGGCAGAATATCTACAGAATTCATTTGGGATATAACTTCTATATGGGACATGTGTCCACTCTCACCCCTTTATTTATTTATTTATTCAAATGTGTATTTATATCAATATATATCCATGGATAATTATTTTACATTTTTGGTTGCTATCGGACAGAATCTGTTCCATGACAACTTCAGGCTAGCAGGCTTTTGCAGGTCTGCTGGACCCAGGGGAAAACTCATCCACGTTTGCCTCAGCAAGCAGGGAAATGTAGGCCATTCTCAGCACAGCCTGTGCTTTTGCTGGGACTTTCTAGATAGCCTCATGCCTTTAGATTTTTCAGGCCTGAGTCAGGGCACCAGTTCCCACTTCCCCCAAACTCCAGGGCACACCTATCAAGTAGATTTTTCGAAAATTCCTTCCATCGGCCAAGGTACTCTGAGGATTCTCTTTAAAGCGGTCCTGACTGTGGGCCTCTCTGACCCATTCCCCAGCCTAATATTAAACAGTCTTGAAGGGACAAGTGAGTGAATAGTCACAAAGCCAGCTTCACAGTCTCTCAGCCTCTTCTACAGACATGGCCTGCCATATCCTGGAAATTCTAAGGACAGTCATATTTAGTGTCATGTTATACTGTCATAGTTTGTTTAACGATTTTCAAATTGTGTCCCTGGATGAACAGCACCAGGATCCCCTGGGAACTTGGAAATGCAAATTCTCAGGCCCCATCCCAGACCCACTGAGTCAGAAACCCTGGGACTGGGGCCCAGCAATCTGTGCTTTGACAAATCCTGCACCTGATTCCAATGCAAGCTGCAGTTTGAGGACCATGGCAGTTAGTCGCTATGTTCTCTCCCCGCAACATGACTGGAAGCTCTTTAGAGCCATCAAACAGCCTAGGGCATGACTTGACAGAGGTTAGGGGCTCAAACAAGGAACCAAAATTATATTCTACATTATTCTGTGCTGTTGAAATTGAACGTTGTTGTTTTCTAAGAGTCGTGTTAGCTGCTTGCTGCCGGGTGCCCTGGTGCCTCGTATGAGCTCCCTCGATTATGTCCGTATCTTTTATTAAACTCTTTCTAGTTAAAACTTTTGGAGTGTGCCATCTGTTTCCTGTCAAACTCTGATGGATACAATGTCCCAAGAGTATACTCAGTTCCATGAAGGACCACAAAATGGGATGTTTATTCCAAAGGAGAAAATTGTTAATGGAGTACTTTTAGGCTTTGGGTATTTGAGGATGAAGAATTCCCTATAACTTTCTGAAGAAATAGTAGATTTATTGTCTGTATACTATATGCCAGAACTATGCTAATAAGTTCATTATCCATTATTTATCAAATTCTCATGATAATAAACATGGGGTTTTAATGTTTTTCCATTTTACTGGAAATCAAAGCTCAGAACAGTTAGGGCTTGTATCAGCTTACAAAGCCAGAAGGTGACAGAACCAGGACTGGAGTATCTATCTGAGGACAAAACTAGTGTTCTTAACACCCCTGCAGGCCCCAAGCATCGTCCCTTTGCACAGGTGACTCTGCAAATAATTACTCAGGAATGGAGTTTCCAGGCAGGCCAGTGGGGAGGCCGAGGAAGAAACGCTAAAGATACCTGTAACGTGACTTCCACATCTGTGGATAAGGGCAGAGAACTCAGCGGTGTTCTGAACCAGCTAAACAGTGAAGACAGGACAGGGGGAGAGAGGTAAGGAGGAGTCAAGGTTACTGGTGTGATTACTGGTGCCACAAATTGTGGGCATGTTTTCAAGAGTTAGACTGGAGAGACAGAAGGAAATACTGCAGTATTTATATACGAAAGATGACAAAAATAGACCATATTCCAGCCTGGGCAATAGGGAGACCATGTCTCTACAAAAAAAAACCCAAAAAAATAGCCTGACATGGGGTTGTGAGCCTGTAGTCCCAGCTACTCAGGAGGCTGAGGCAGGAGGATCACTTAATCCCCAAAATTGGAGGCTGCAGTGAACTATGATGACGCCACTGCACTCTAGCCCAGGCAACAGAGCAAGACCCTGTCTCGAAAAAAAAAAAAAAAAAAAGGAAATAAAAAGGAAAAGAAGACCACACTGTAACTAAATTTCAGCAAAGGGGCAATTAGGAGAAACAAATATGAAGATAGCACAGGCTAGCAATGGGGACTGAATGTGATTACCCCAACCCGTCCATTCTACTTGCCAGGGCTTTCCTGGCCGTGTTACCCCTGGGCAGAGGGTGGGAGTCACTAGAACAAGACATAACAGCGTGTCCAGGGACGTGGTGACAGGCAGGGGCTTTCACTGTTATCACGCCAACTAACCACACCTCTCCTCTTCCTGAGTACAAATGAGCAGCCTGGATCTCAAATCCAAGAGTGCAGCAAAGCCCGGCCAGCCATAAACAGTGTCAGTCAGAATCTGTCTTGAAAAGTGCCTTTTAGTGAATGGTTCGTATATTAGAAAATAAACAAGTGCCTGTTGAATAAGCGGGAATGTGAATTGTGACTAGATTGAAACATCGGTTTCTTGAACACAGGGGACTGAAGTGCCGACATTGTCGTCCCAGCCCTGCGCTGCGTGCCAGGCAAGCCACGGTAAACAAGCGCTCCTTATCGCGCTGCAGCAGGAGCGCCAGACACAGTACAGGAGTAAAACCGCGGTCGCTGCCATCAAGAAAATAAACAAGTATGGAAGGAGAATAGTATGGTGGTCAAAGGCTTCTGGGGAAGAAACATTTGAGCACAGACCTAAAGGATTAAAAGAAAACCTGACTCTTCAGAGTATAGGAGAAAAGGTTTTCAGATGCAGAGAGCAGCCAGGGCAAAGGCCCTGAGGTAGGAAGGCTCTTGGTACCTCCAAGGGGGTGTGCCGGGTGGGCACAGAGTGAGCAACAGGAGAAGGCAGGAGGTGAAATGGGAAAGAGGAGTCCGTTGGAGACCATATATGAGCCCTGAAGAGCCCTCGTCTCCCACTCCGTGACTCCATGATTCCATCCCAGGCTTGGGTCTCTGTGAAAAAAAAGGCAGGTGGATGCACTTCCCTTTTTTTCCTGGGAAATCGGGTTTGACTCCTGGCAGGCTGGCCCGGGAGCTCTCACTTGGCAGGTGCAGGCTCCCTTGACTTTATAAACGGGCAGCCGGTGGTCAGGAATTTCCAAGTGTGATTAAAATGGAACTGCCATTGAAATCAGCTTTGGCTGCCTGTCTCTCCGGCCCTCAGAAAGAAGGGCCCCTCCTGGACCTGGCCGGCACACTCGGCGACGCCGTTTGGACTAGATCGAGGAAGGGCTGCCAGGTAGAGAGGAGATTTCAATAACTGTGCAGCCAAATTAGTAATTAGAGTGACTGGGTACTGGGGACGCGACACAAAAAGCCCTATGATCTCTCAATGGTTGAAGTCATTGAGATAAATGGGCTTCGAAGCCAGTGCTTCGTTTTAGAGAATGCACATACTTTATGATTAACTCCAGATGACAACAGTGCCCGGAGACTGACCAAATGTTGCGTGTTGAAATCAGAGAATGCTAACTGCTCAATCGTTTTTTTTGCCAGTTCAGCCCTTGAACGGTTCAAAAAACGGAAGGGTTGGCCAAAATAGCCTAGATCAGCAGAGAAGTACAGATTAAATACATTTTCCTGTGTGGTTTCAGTTTGAATCCAAGGCCAGCAGACCAGATCTATATGATTTCCACTCTTGTGGCTGCACCATGGAAGAGACTGTTCCAGAACCCAGAACAAAGGCAAGGCTTTAAGTAAACGGACTGTCCCTTTTCGTGAGCGTGATGGCGACCCACGGGCAGGCAACGCGGTGGCTGCAGCACACTTCCTCTGCGACTTGTTTTAACTGAAACTGATGGAGCTGTGGAGGCGATTGGGTTTTGCATAAATCATCATCGGTGATACTCTTTCAAGGGTAATCACAACATTAATATACCAAGCAGGAAGTGAAATAATTAAAATTTAGCACATTGCGGCATTGAAGTTTCCAAAATTAATCTAAAGCACCTTTCCTCGGTACAAATGAGCAATCGCTTCCATCCATAGAAACAGACATTCATGCCACGTTACATAGACCATCAGCAAAGAAAATGTTCCACATTTCTTCCTGCATTGCAAATCATCTGCTTTAAATCCTTTCCTTTCTTCTCTGGCGATGCTAGGTTTTTGTTTTTATTTCTGTTTTTAATTTGTTTTACCTGCCTCTGGGTAAATATGTGGCAGAAGATCATGTAAAATAGAAATCCTATAAATCTGGGGGTGTTGGAGAGAAAAATCACTCCCCTGTGACACTTAGGAAGACAACTCCAGCCCAGAGAGTGAGTGTGGATAGGTATAGCGGGGAGAAACCTGTGGTGATGAGCATCTCATTTCAATATATCTGCTTAGAAGGTAATAAAATATCCAGGCTGGATCCTACGGTGAGCCACAGGCGTAAGATGCTTAGTGGCACTAAACGGCTCACTTGCCCTGATGAAGTAAGTATCTGCAGTGCTTTGTGTCTTACAAGAGAATAGGCAAAAATGCTCCCTGTTGCAATGTATAATCTCACACGCAGACAGCTTGAAAACAGCAGTATTTTGCAGAGGACTACACCTCGGTGTCAAAAGGCTGGGAACACCTTGACCTAGAAGCTCAAAAAATACGAATTGTGGTGCTTCCTCTCACCAAGACATTAAAAAGGGGTTCCTTCCAACAGGCAAGACCCTCAGTACCGGAAGTGCATTCCAGACAAAAGCCAAGCCTCCCCAAACTGTAAAGCAGGCAAAGTCTGCCTTTAGTGCCCTCCAACTCACCTTGGTGTTATTTCTTTTTTCCTCAATATCACACCTTCTATAGGAAGTAGAGAGACCCCCAATGTCTGGAGAGAAAAGGAGGTGATGAGTCCTCATCACCCCACTGCAAGAATTAGTTGGACAAGCAATTTCACCTAGACTAATTGGAGAGAGGGACCACTAAGAAGAATCTCCAACGCTGGTATTACAGACACCTGGGAAGGGGAGTTAGCAGCGAGGGATAGGGGAGCACCCCAGTGACTCTTAGATCACCTTATTCAAATCATGCTCTCCGTGCTGCCTGTATAGAAGGTCAGTTCTGGGATGTCATCAGTTGCAGCGGACACTGCCATTTCCTACACTGGGAAATCCTCTGGCAGGTTTGGTCACCCTTGAGTGATGGGACATGTGAGTAAATGCAGAGTAAAGAGACCTGTCAGTGAGAGTCAGGTTTCTCAGGTTACCTGGCCAAGGAGAATTCCCAGCAAACCGGGACCAGAACAACTACTTCCTTTGGAAAACATAAGAGCGCTCCTCATATTATCTTGTGCCTTGTTGGGTGAACTTTTACTCACATATGTTCTAAGTGAACCAGATAGCACAGATGTGAGCAGGTCTCTCTGAAACTGCGTAGACACGATCTGAGCACAGATTGTATCTGTGGAAGTGTCCCTAGACTTTGCCTCGTACATATACCAAAACCTTAATACACGCTGTCATGTTGATTGAAGGCCTATGAAGAGGGGGAGATGGAAAGTGGGAAAGCAGAGGAAAAGGAGGAGGAAGAGGAGGAAAGAGGAAGGGAAAGAAGAAGATGGAAGAAGAGGAAGGGGAGGACAGGAGAAGAAGAGAAGGAGGAAGAGGAAGGGGGGGGAGGAAGAAGAGGAGGAGAAGGGGAAGCGGGAGGAGAAATCAAAGATGTGGAATTGCCCTCAGCTTCACTAAGCACTGTTATCCTGAACATCTTCCCTGTCACCCTAGACACTCGTCTGTCCCCGCCTCCCCTCCACTCCTGTGGTGCTACCCCCTGGCGACACTCACTAATTCATAGGAGAGCCTAGAGTTTCCAAAACTTTTGCCACTTACTTCCAAAAGTAGCCAACGATCAGAGTGGTTTTAACCAAGGGTCTAACTAAGGGTTTTAACCAAGGGACACCTGGAAATGTGTGCGGTGTCCTATTTATAAATTGCTATGATGATACAGCGAGAGACATTTTGCTCCCAGATTTTATTTTAGTTTCGATAGTGTTGAATTTTGATAACTTTGTCATCAAGCATAATTAAGAAAATAACATAATTATGGAGTACATAGCACAGGTGAAACATAATTATTTGGACTCCCAGGAAATGAGCTCCTATAAACAAAGTGGCATCTTGAAGGAGGACCAGGAAACCATGTGTCATCCGCCTCTGATACAGGGGTGCTGCCATCTGTGCTGCACTGAAACCAAGCAAGCAACCAGCCAGCCAGGAAGACAAATGCAGGAGCAGTGGGGATGCAACCCCAGAAATATATCTTGTCCCTTGAGTAGCCAAGGTCATTCCATAAGTGGTTAGATTTGATCGGCCTTCTGAGAAAACATAAAAAATGAAAAGTGCAATATCTTCTCCAGCCAGGTGACCTTTCCCTATTTTGGTCTTCTCTCCCAAGAAAATATAAGGCATGGCTTACGATAAAGCGGCAATCGTGGACGTAAAGTTTTCTAGTCAACAACGTGCAGCTTGAGAGAAGGAGCTGGTACAACACAAGGCGTAAAGTAAGTGTTCGATTAAACAAGTGAATTGAGCTGTTAATTCTAGACCAACCTAGGATTGGGCTGGGGGCTGCCTCCAACCTAGACCTGACCCAGAGATTACAGATAGTTTTGGATTTTTCCTCCCCTAAAGCCAAGGAATTTTAAAAGCTGGTTCAGAAACCCAGTTCACAGGCGATGGCCCCATAGAAGGTGACTAGACAAAATTGGGACAGGTGGGATCCCAGTATGTGTTTGCCAGCAGACAGGATTAACATTTGTGCCAAAATATTAAATAGGAACCTGCTTCAGTTTATGCAAATAGCAGAAGTACAGGAGATATGGAAAAAGAACAGAGTGCCAGGTAGCTTTGGAGCATTTGTTGAAGGCACCTCATGCATGATGCAAATGAGTTTTCCTCTGGGCTTGATCTTCATTTCACCTAGAAAGGAAAATGCCTTTTTATTTGGCTTGTTTACAGTTTTTAAAACTTATTTTGTAAATATTTTATAATATTTAAAACAGTATATAATGAGGACTCTATGCCTCTTGCAGCAAAAAATAATTAATAATACTCAGCACTTAATGGCACTTTTCGTCATTAAATCTCTTTGTAGACATCAATTAAGGGAAAGATACTTCATCTTTTTAAATTTGCTGTTATCCTGGTGTCATTGCATTTCATGAATATCAGTTGCAGTGGAAAGTGAAATATGTGGAATCCGAAATACAAATCTACCAGAGGTTTACTGGGTAGGTGAAAATAAGCCTTTGTGTGCTTTCTATTATACTGTGTCCTTTAGATTAGGTTTGTAAAGAACTTTTATTCACGGCTCTATCTTTAAATCTATTTTTTCTTTGATTACAACTGCTGTGATATGATATTAAAAAAAACAAATATTTCATAATGTATTTTGAATCATTCAAATGTAAAAGCTACACAAATAAAGGCACCAAGCGCACTCATGTTTGTAGAGAAATAGTCTGGTTGGCAAAGTCAAACCAGCCCCCCGCTTTTCTTCCCCAGAAAGTAGAGGTTCATTTGGCAAGTAGGAGGGTTGTGTTTTTTTTAATCTTTCTCCTTCTCCATTTGAAAGGGACAAAATCTTGTTCACCTCCAGAGCCAAACTTCACAGCCTTATTTCAATGGCTTTCTTCCTCCAAAAGTCTTTCCTCATTTTTTTTCTGTTGTCTGGAATTGTTAAGATAATCCCTAACCCCCTCCTACTTCTCATAGAAAATGGCTGCCAGGGAGCCAGGCGCCTCAGCAGCTTGCGTTGTTTCCTTCTTCACTTGTGATTCCTTCTTTCAGTGCCGTCTCGGAGTCTCACTCCCCTCCCACCCAAGTTTATTTCTCCATCAACACCTTGTGCTTCCCTGTCATTACTCCTGCAACTAACTTCTTTTTTACATTTGTCCTTAACTTCTCCCTCTCCTCTGACTCCTTCCTCACAGGAATTCTTTAAATACAAAACACATTTGTCATATGCATCCTTTCTGGGTACTGCTCTGCCCCTCTCTTCTTGTTGGGCTTCTTGCAAGAATAGCCCACATCATTGTCTGTATTTCCTCTTCTCCTGGGCCTCCCAACTTCATGGACAGTGGCCTTTCCGCCCAGCCAAGGAAACCAAGGATCGCCTCACTACGACCTCCAACAGGCGCCTTCCGCTCAGCATCTCCTTCCTGAGCTCCTTCAGTATCGTTCGTTTCGGGTCCTCCACATGCCTGTTGAATGCACCTTTCAGTCTTTTTCAGGTTCTCATCTCCCTGAATGTTAGTGTTTTCAAGATTTCTGCCCTGTGAGTTCTAATCCCTGCCTTCTTTCTCCCTGAGGAACTTCATCTATTTTAGGCTTCAACCAGCATCTGTAACCACAGGTCGAACATATTATGCTCTGTGATGCTCTTTCACACCTTGTTTCGTCTGCCTGGGCTGTCGTTCATTCCTGGGCAGCCTGGAGAACTCCTTATCAATCTTCAAGACTCGGTTCAAGGAGAACTGTCAAATGCCCTTTCTCCTTTCCTACACCCCCTCCCCCGACCCCAACGGAATGAGTTCCTCCCTCCTCAGCACTCCCGTGACATTATATACGTATTTGTGTGTATGTGTGAATGAGTGAGTGTGTGTGTTTAAGTTATCTATGTCTCAAGATTTCTTAGAAAAAGGACTCTAGCTTCGTGATTGCATTCCGAGCACATAGAAGAGTTGCAGTAAGTCAGACCAAGATGACTGCTTCCGATTAGAGGATGAGAGAGAATAACAACGTGGATTCAGTTCAAGGTTACTTTTTCTTTGTTTTACTCTCAAAACAGCTAATGAGCAATACAAAGGACATAAATCAGACAAGGACGCTGGCAATAAATACCACTCCCATTGTTTCTCTTTGTACCTCACAGAGGTATGCTTAAAGTTTGGTGGCATTGGCAGGCCACCAAAGTGAGACATCTGCCATATCAGAGAAACTGATAACTGTGGCTTTGCTACCTTTAATATCCACTGCCGTGTCAGCGCCCAGAAAAATCTTATACCACCATATAAGAAAATAATTTTGCAGTTCAGTTGGGTGAGCCACATCCAGCTTAATGTCCAAATTTCTGACCTCAAAATGTTTGTCGTGCCAACACTGAGTCAACCTTCCCTTGCCCACACTTGTGCTTTAGGGCCTAGGAATTTTCTAGCATACTTGCTTAGCAGTTTTTTCTTGACCAAGACAGGCCCAGATGCATTTCATAAATATTGAATGAATTAGTTAGCAAATGCATTCAATATTTATGTGGCTACCTCATTGAAGTAATGCATTGACTGCGTAATTCATTGCCCAGCCACCCGTTAACAGTGGGGCAACTCAGCTCCACTGGGTACGAGCAGTAAAAGTTTCTCATCATGGATTACATGAGATGAGTAATTATCTGAGACAATCCAGGGACATGAGTCCAGGAAAACTGATTGAGTTGGAGGAGTGGAGTCCCCTTTTTCTACCTCCCACTGTAATTCCAATTTTATATTTTGTTTCAGATTGCTTCCCATCCAGTTGGATAAGGTGATAACGTGAATGATGGCTTATTGTGATTCCATTAAGAAAGGCCCTTTTAAAGGATCTGAGAGTAGAGTGGATGTGTATATATGAGTGTGTGTGTAGTGTGTAGTGGGTGTGTATGTGTGAAGTTCATTCAGAGAAACTCAATTCTGTTTAAACTGAACTTTGTGTCCTAAGAACTCTAGTTTATATAAGTATCACTTTGCATACAAAATAGCAGTATAGCTACTCATCCTTCGGAGAGGATTTGATAACAGCTCAGTCAATTGTCACCAGAGATACAAGGGAAATATAGGTCCCTAAATAATAAACATTGATGGAGGGCATTCTACATGCCAAGGACTATGAAAGACTATTTTAGACTCAAGGAGTTTACAAATATGTTGATGAGACAAAATATGCATGCATGAAACATTAGGAAAGAACATACTGAATCATGTATTAAGTTACATGATTCAGATCAAATGCTGTAGAATGGGAATGGTGTGAGAATGACGTGGCCAGCACATCATTAGAGGAGCAGATTTTCTGAAGTCAGTTCTGGATTTAAGTTCTGCCTCTGTCAGCTAACCAGCCGTAGGCAGGGCTCAACAGCCTTCCTTATCTGTAGGGTGTTGCGTCTACTCTATTGACTTGCCAATTCTGCACCCTCCAGAGTTTTCTTCCACGTATTGTCAGCATCAGACAGATTCGGTGAGGCAATATGAACACATAAATATTTAATCTGTTTATAATTATTACAACCAAATTAGAGGAAGATGCATCTCTTCCAAAGAGGTTCTTATATACTCAGGCTTAACCCAGCTCCTATAAACAAAATCCAAAGTCACTCCATTTAAGATTTGCTACTTTGTCATTCAAACTCCTCCCAAACCCATTCTTCAGTCTTCCCCAATGGTGGAGCAAACATGATTGCACGTTATTCTCCATTGATTACTATTTATTATTTTCTTAAAAGTGTAAATTTATCACCAGGTTGCAAAGCCAATCGTGTGAAGACCAGGGAAGTGTTTTCCAGGAGGAAAAAGCAGTAAGTGCAAAGCTCTGAGGCAGAAACAAGTGGAACTTGTCCAAGGAAGAGAAAAAAGGCTGGTCTAGCTGGGACATAGTGAGTGAGGGGACAGTGATAGGAGGGGAAGATCACACAAGCCAAGTTAGGAAGCATAGGTTTCTTCCGAGAGCAATGCAAAGCCATGAGTGGTTTAAGGCAGTGGGGTGACATGATTAAAGTCATGATTTCAAGGCTCATTCTTACTGCTGCATCTTCGTAAGGGAACCAGAGTGGAAGCATGTAGACCAGTCAGGAGGCTGTTTCCATATTCTAAGTTGGAGGTGATAGTGCTTAGGCTAAGGTTATAGCCATGGACTTTGAACAAAATGGAAGGATTTGAGATACACTAAATATAAATTTCTGATAAGCATGACACATTTAAGGAATAGAAAAGCCAGTGTTACTGAGGAAGTGAGCAAGAGGAAGAGTGATGGGGAGGTGAGGTCTGAGAGGTAAGCAGGAATCACATCAAAGAGCCCAAGTTAGGGAACTTGCTGTCAAATTTGGGAGAATTTGTTGTCAAATTAGACATGGGGAGCAAAAGGAAAGAGATGAACCAAAGGTGACTCATTTCCAGGTTTAAGGTCAGAGCAAATTAATAGCTGGCAGTGTCATTTACTAAGACAGGGAAACCCTGGGGAAAAATTCATGTTGGAAAACGAAATCTAGAGTTTGGTTATAGACATGGTAAAAGAGTAATAGTAGCAACCTCGTATGATTGTTGGGCCAACTAAATGACCAAATACATAAAAAGCACTTTCCCAATGAGCCTTGTACATAGTAAGAACTCAAAAAATATTGACTGTTATATTTATTATCAACATTATTACTCATAGGACTATCTTCATCAACACAAGAACTTAACAAAAGGTGGCTCCATTTTTCCACGACCTCCCTATCCACAGTGCACGATGCATTGTGTAGAAAACGTCCACTTGTCTTCCCTCCCTTATGCCCATGCAATCAATTATTTTGTGAATGAAAAGGAAGTGAAGCAGAGGCAAATGAAATCGACAAAGCCCCAATGCATCTTATTTTTTTTTCTATGAAGATTAAGAGTTTTTGACAGATGGATTACATTCTTTCCATCATTAGTTAAGCCCATCTTAGTAAAAATTCTTCTCAGGAAAATGTCTGAGAAAGGCAGGTCGATTTGGTTATGCAAAGAGCTTTACTTCACATAAACTCAGAGTATCTGTTTGAAAGAAATTACGGGTAGAAGAGGAGAGCAGGGAATTCCCCACCTCCCTCCACATCTGCCCTCAAATCTGCCCTTACCGCCACCTCCAGATGATAAACAGTCACCTTCTTGACACATTCATATACTGAGAAAGGAGCATCAGTGCAGAAAATAATTGCCACACAGAACACATCACTTTCAGTTGCCCTCAGGATATAAAATGCACCGGACACCCTCTGTGAGTTGGACGAGGGAAAGCAATTATTTAGATCCATGCTCTTTATCAACATCCCTGAAGCAGAAAGCAAAATGAATAACTAGTAAATGGATGTCACTTCCAGACACTGTGCCTCTAAAAATAAAAGCTAAAAAGGACACACATCTATCCTGAGTTTGGTCCTGGATTTGCCTTTGCAGTGGGTAGACAGCTGTGGGTCTAGTTGGCCATTCTCACAAAGAGCCAGAAAGGAGGGACACACTCGGGAAATGTCTCTGCAGCTTTCTAAAGGCCAGTGGCTCTTCGGAATACTTGCATACCACGCGTGACCCCTCAGATAGTCCTCGTGGATGACGGTCCTTTCACGGGGTTTGCCAGATGAATTTTTCAGGGTGATTCTGATGTATCTGAAATTTTAGGTCTTCATGTGGTTGATACAGGCTGATCGCTCATCTGCCCTGCAAGAAGCTAAATTTATCATTTTTAATTGACAAGAAAACTCTGAATTCAGTCAAAGCCAAATGTGAGAAGGACTGAGAGTCATTGAAAATGCTACTAGGAAAGGTCTCCTTCCCAAAAGGGCATTTTGCCCTTAAGGAAGCACAAATGAGGCAGGCGTATTTGGGACTGTTTGCTGCTTTATGCAAATGCACATTTTTTTCCCACATCACCTGTGCATCATGTGAACTGACGTTTCCTCTGGTAATTGTGCATTTTCTTTCAGCAGCAGAGGAAATGTTCATGGAAAAGGCACAGTTGTCAGCCCATGATGTAGTGCTTTTCAGGAAGCTTGTTCCAGGCCCCCCAGAGCCTGATTTGTTTCCTGGGGGTCATACGTTTTTCTTCTTCAGATGAGAATGCATATCCCAAGCACGGGATTCCATAAAAGAACTAACATCTATGAAATCTAGTAGCCTAACCTTTAAAACTGGGCACTAAAGTAACCAACAGCAAAAGGAAATAGCGTTGAAAACAGCCCCGGGCTGCCATCCATCCACGGATGCACAATGATGCTCTGCACGTCACAGTGACAACAGCACAACGAGGGGCAGGCTTAATTTGCATATTTAATATAGGATTTAATATACACGTGTGAGCAGAAACAAAGCTGTAGGGTTGCATATAGCAAGACAAGGTAGAGTATAAGCAAAGGAAGCACATTAAGAAATCATTGTGCTTCTCTTTTTTTAATTAAAGAAAAAGATATTCATATTAAAGTGTTAACCTAGGTCAAAATTTTTTTTTTCCAGGAAGCTAACTAACTATGCCAATCCTCTTAGTTATAATCATGCCAATCAGGTGCAACGAAATCTCCAGAATGCCCGCTTGTGCCTTGTTCAGTTGAGAAGAATGTATTAGATACACTTCAGTGTGCTGAACTAAAGGTTTATTTAAAGCTATAAATAGTTTTATGCTCAGATTATGACTTTTAAGAAAGACAAGAAAGAGATCAAGTAGGCAGTTGCCTCTGACCTCTCTCTGCGGTGATCCTCTCCCAAAGTTTTGTGAACACAGCTCTTCTTTGACATTTCAAAATTTTATTCCGGGATCCAGTTCTTCCGCAAGATGGGGTCTGTATCAGCAAATGGCACCAGGAATCTAACAAAAGAGAGACCCAAACAACAGCGGCCGCGACATTTCCTAGAGGCTCTTCCCGGCCAATTATGGCCACTGTCCAGGCTGCAGTTTAGAAACTGGGTGCATGGAGGAAATTACCCAACTCCAGAATCCTACATTTTTTTCAAAGGGGGAGTACTGGAGTAGACAGGGACAAAGGATAGGCACCCTCCACGGGCATTTAGACCCTACTTGGCTCCACTCATTGTAAATTATGGCCCAGTGAGAGTCATTCAGGGAGAAATTGGGAGGAGGGACCCTCCCCCAGGCCCTGCGGACCTGCACGAAGTCTCTGAGAAGCAGCGGATAAGAGCTGCTGTGTTGTTTTTCTTAACCCAAGGCACATGTTTCCCGGCTGTATGCTTGCTCTGTCCTCTTCATTAAAGCAAAGATCCTGTCAAATGCACTCAGTGGAAGAGGGATTAGCAAACTAGAGCTCACGCACACGGTTCTGGACCCAGAGGGACTTCGACAGAACCCTTCAATCCATCCATCCATCTGCCTTTAGGAAGAGCTGCGGGGACATTGCCTGCTTTGTTTTTTTAAAACAGGGAAAGTAGTTCCACAATGTGTCAGTGGCTTTAATCCACGTGCTCCTTGTTTTCTGTGGTAATAACTCATCGTGCCAAAGTTCTGCTCTGTGACGCTGAAGGTTTACTAGGACTCACGCTGGCTTCTGCTGAATGATCCCTCTGTGAAGTCCCTTGTTTAATGTATTTGTATTAAGCCACCAAGATCTTGAGCAACCGGTTTCAGTGGAGAACATATTTCCTGAATCAATTTCTAGGCATTTGTTTTGGATGTTATAAGGGAAACTGAAGGGAGTTATTTGTTGAACAGGATGGCTTTGACCTGCTCAATTTCCTGGAATTGAGAAAATTGCCTGACGTCAATCACCTGACCTCAGTATGATTTCTGTTTAGCATGAGTGGAAAAGTCTTAATGAAACTGATCTTTGTGCTGCTGAATTTAAATGACTGAACTAAGGTGTCACTTTCAAAAGTGAATGTTCAAATCCATATGGCTTTTGTGGCCATGCATCTTGCTGCTGGAAGTTAGGGTTAAAGCCCGGTCACATCTGCAGACCAACAGGGGACACATGGGAGCCAGTTGCCAAGTGAGAGAATCCCTGTTTGCCAGGTGGAGTGGTGCTAGGATGCAAACAGCCCTGACGGGGATTTTATTTCCAGGCACACTGACAGACCACTCAGCGAGGTGCCACCGTGCTTCACTCCACCTAGATCATCATGATGAACCTGAGAGTCTATCAGGCATGGGGCCCGACTCTCCCATGAAGCCCTAAGGGACCAGGACCACACAGCACCCTCCCTACTTGGGTCCCTATTGCTATGGCTAAGAAGGAAAGGGGAGACAGGCTGAGGTGGAGAGACTATTCCAGAAATTGTGTCTGAAATGAGGTGGTGGCACACTGCCATGAAGCATTATTGAGGCTATCAGACATCAGTGTCTCGTCTATAGGGAATAAAGCCAAAGAGATCTTTGTGTACAAACCGTGCTATCTGGTTTTGGAACCCTTCTGTAGACAGAGCCCTAAACTTCACAGAACATGCCAGCAGTCAAAGGTTCCGTGCACCAAATTCCTATTTCCCTACTTTCTACTGATCTATTCTCTATTCCATTGCAAAACGTCCAAGAAAATCCAATGCTTTTCTTCCCCCTTCTTCTCCAACCCTAATCCTAGCTTGCAGTTTATCTTTTCTGTTTGTGGAATGCATTGGGCCATAAAGTACCTAACTGCTGTGCCTTATATGTTTTCCTCTTGCTCAGGTCACACCTGTGAGTACCTGTAGCCATAGAGCAATTCTGAAAATCTGGGTATAGAAAAACCCCTGAAAAACCAAGGTAGAACAAGTTAATCCTTGTGTTCATGTTTGCTCACCCAGTACTTCCAATCCCCCGTACTTCCTGGGCAAGCCCATGGCCAGGACTGAGGACTGTGAGGAAGTGCCCCAGTAAACATGAACACGTATGTCCTGGAGTGAACATGTATACCCATGAATGCTGGGTGGGGAGGCAGCTCAGAGATTGCTTTTCTTTTTCTTTTTTCTTAGCAAGGCCCATCACTTCAGAACTCAGGGATTGTTTTAGCCTAAGCCAGAAGAGTTTATGCCCTGGAATGCCTAGGAAAGTTCCTCCTTGAGTTTGGTCAGAAAACGTGGATCCCGAGTGAGCCGCACTCTCAAAGTCAAGTGTGGTTTTACTGCACTTTCTAATTTCCAGTGTGATTCATTTGTCTCAGCAACTGGACATCTGTGTCCACGAAATGGAGGGTACCCAGCCAAGTGTGGGCATGTTCTGATGAAGTTTGGAATTTGCGCAACAAAGTGTTCATGCTCAGCTGAATTATTGGTAGACAGCAAGATGCTGCCTAATGAAAAATATCCCGGAAATCACAGGATGTGTTTTCCTGGCATTGCCAGTGACTAAGCAGTTTACCTTTGCCTGTTATTATGGCTGAAAGATAAAGATATGAAATTGCAGAAGGTGTATGAACACATTATTTTTGAATTGCTTTTTTATTTTAACCCTTCTAGAGCTTCTTTTTCTACTTCCTCATTTTGCCTTTACAACTTTCTTGTGAGCAGGGAAGACTGGTATTATATAACTTTCAAGGAAGGAAAATCACACACAAATTGTTTAAAAGAATTGCTTCAGGGTTCTATAACTCCAGTTGGTCTGTGTCTCAGAGGGATCCTGGCAGGAAATTGGGATAATTTAAGTTTAATAAATGAAATGATTACCATGTTGCAAGCAAGGGGTAGGAAAATCACTGGGAATAGTGCAAGAGGCTGGGGCAGGTAAAGGCAGTTTCTCTTACCATCTCTAGGCCTGAAGGAGCAAGAAGAGGTAGCAGATACCCAAGGGGACTGGAAAGGAGCACAAACTTCAGTCAAGGCATGCAGCCAGTCCAAAACCACCTTTATAGAAGAACCCCAGGAATGAACACCCAACCTAACTTTCCTCCATGTCCTCTCGGGCCTACTTCTTCGGTCTTCATCCCCCCATAACCAAGCCCATCGCTATCAGTATTAAGCAAACCCATTTGAAAGCAAGAAGGCGAGGAAGCCTATGAACAGAGTCCAAGGAATGGACCCGCCGGGGAGTACTCCTGGGAAGGTAGACTCTACAAAATATGGCCTGTAGAGTCGGCCTCAGAAAAAGCCAAACCTTGTGGTTACTATTTCATCTATCATTCACCATTGTATTCTAGAAAACTAAAGGCAGGTGCATTATAGAGAACTCACTCTGCCTTTGTTGGTGACTGAATGACTATATCCCCTGGTATAAGCCTGCCAAAGGTGGGCTTCTGCTTTCAGATCAATGCAATTCAGAAAGCATGTTTGAGTTCTGTGAAGTGAGTACACACTGTTTAAGTTCTTATGAGAAATGCATTAATTAATACAGTTCTGCCTTTTCTTACTGTTCTCCAAAATATTTACTATGGATGGTCTTATCCCTGACACACACACACACACACACACACACACACACACACACACACACAAGTACATGGGGACACAGAGGCACAGGCATATGAACATAGGTACACAAAGGCATGCACATACATGCACACAGGCACACAGTTAGGCACATAGGCACACACACACATGCGCGCACACACAGGCACACGCACAAAACAGTTCATATAGGAAGACAGGAATGAAGTACAGCTTGTCTTTCTGGATCAGATGCCACAAAGTTAATTTTAGTTGGAAAACTCCTTGACAGACTTCCAGGAAAACGCCACTTGGAACAGCAGAGCTCCTATTAACATCTGTCTGCTGTTTTCTCAGTGACACCAATGTCAGTCTCTAAGTTTCAGATCCTCAAAAATTCCTCTGAAATTGTCACCTTGATGAGGCTCATAATGGCATACAAGCAGCTGCTACTGAAGGAATTGCTACGTATTTCGTGGTGGGGGGGAGGTCAGGGAGCAGATAAGTAGATGGATGGATGGATGGAAGAATGGACAGATGGATGGTTGGGTGGATGAGTGGATAAATGGAGGGATAAATGGATGAATGGATGGATGGATGGATGGTATTAGATGGAAGATGTATCTATAAGAATTAACGAGGGGGAAGGATCTACCTAGCTCTCCTCTCATTATTTGCAGTGAAAACAAGCCTGAAATCCCTCTAAATCTGGAGGTAAAGGAGACCCTACCTGACACCACTGCAGTCAGAGAGGGAATATATTATAGAAATTAAGAACATGGGCTCTGGAGTCAGAGAGTCCTAGATTTGAATCCTGGGCCTTAGTATCACTTTCTAGCTGTAGGACCTAATCTGTGCCTCTGCGATGCCAACTGCCTCTCTGCACGGAACTGTTCATCCTGCTGCAGAGTTGGCCTGCTCTTCTGCTAGTGAGAACAGGGACGCAATGGAAGCAACAACTATGTTAAGGCATTACAGCGGTGAACATTACCCCATAACACTCAAGTCATAGTACTCTGACAATCAGTCTTTTCACTAAAAACTTAAATCGTGCCTGGGCACAACTTTTCCAGAAAAAAAAAAATATTGAAGTAGGAGTTGCAGTCAAATGTCTGTGATCAGATTGGTTAGAAAATGAAATAATTTTTGAAGAACTTTATTATTTATGAATGATGCATATAGGAGGTAGCAAGCTGTATTGAGAAATTATAAGTTAGAAACCCAGATGAGGTATTTCCTGTCTTCATGACTCTGAGCGATGTACTTAACCTCTCTGAGTCTACTGCAGATGGTGCAGACTGGTTTTGCTGTGGACAAAGCCGTACAGCAAATTTGATTCCTTTGGATCACACATTGTTTTAAACACATGTGAACTAGGATTTTAGAGTTGGGAGATTACACCAAAACATCTCAATTTCTAACCTTGAAAAGGAAGAAGGTCTAGCAACACTGGGCCTATAACCCCACGCAGCGCCCATTGGGTGGAGCTGAGTCAGGGCTGGCCCCTCTGGGCTGGGAGTGTCTTCTTCAGGTCTCCAAAGCCCCTGCAACTCTCTATTGGCCACTGGACACCTTCTCTTCAGTGTTATCTTTTAGTTCCCAAAGCTCTTGGATTTGTAATCTCTACTGTCATCTGTAAGAAGAAAAATAGTGTCTAAGCTGGGATTGTAAAAAATAAAGAAAATCAAATAAATGAAGGGCCCAGCACATATTTGATACATTATAGCAACATGATACAGGTCATTTCCTTTCTCTTCACTGGTCACATATTCATTCAACAAACGCCGTGCTCACTGTATGCCAGATAATGTGCTCAGTGCTAGGGATGAAAAGATAAATATGACACGGAGCAAAGTCTAACAGCCATCTGAGCAGCCTTCTGCCTCCTTCCAACCTGTGCTGCTTTCTTGAGGGGATCCAAAAGAGATAAGAACATTTTGAAGGAGTCTAAAAATGACTCCTTTAAAAATACTGCACAAGGTAAGCCTGGAGTAAGGGCATCTCCTTATGTGGTTTTCCAAATCTGTTTATTTTCCCAAATTAAACACATTCTTATAAAGTTTGTTTACATTTGTACTAGCAGGGGCAATTACAGATCTTACATGGCAAGAGTGGGGCACCTTGAAGAAACACCTTGATCCTCCTTCACTGACTACGAAAAGATAAAAATAAAACCTTGTCACCAAAGTCAGATGGAGGCAATGAATGGAAAATGGAATCATAAAAGCCCAGAATATTAATTACACCTCAATCTTTCTGTTAATATCAGGCATCCCTGAATTGGGGTTTGCAGAAATTCACACGCGCTAGAGTCCCCCGGAGAGCCACAGTGCATGGTGGAGCACGTTAACAAGACACGATACACAATGCACTGCACACCGTCGATGCTAACGTCATAATACGACCTCTGCTCCCTTCCCTGCTTACCTGTCCTAAGGCTTTTCTCTGCTTACTCATCAGCTTGGCCACACTTTCATTCTTCTCAAAATCTGCTATTTCATCATTTTATCCTTTTTCTGTAGGTTTCTGAGACAAGTTTGTCTGTAGGTATAGTTGGCCCCAATAACAAAGCTAAGATGTCCATATTTCCAGAACATGAATGTTGGGCCTTAGACCTTATGCTCAAATAATATATTCTTTCTTTTACAAAATTATTACAGTGTAGAGGAAAGAATATACGGCTCTGAGGCCAGGCAGACCCAAGTCCAAATCCTTGTTCTCCCACTATTTAGCTTCATGACATTGAATAAAAGACCCAATCTCTCCAAGCAGTTTTTCCAAATGTTACATAGTTTGTGGCAAAGATAATGAGTAAATTGCATGAGATCACCAGAAGGCCTAACACATAGCAGGCACTCATAAGGCTACTTATCCATCATCAAATGAAGTGTGATTATTGATTTTATATCATAATAGTAATAGTAAGAGCTAACCATAATATTGCCTAATGTAGAAGCAATCAGCTTGGTGATTTCACATATACTCACTAATCTTTACAAGAAACTATTTGCTATTTGAGAAACCTTTGCTCTGAGAGATTAAATAAATGCTGTATGTGAATTAACCTATTTAATTCTCATGACAGCCTATTATTATCCTTATTTGTTAAATAAGGAACCTAAAGCACAAAGAGGTCAGGCAGCTGGCCCAGGGTCACAGTTAGTAAGTGGTGGAAATGGCATTCACTCCCAGTCCAGTTCTGTAGGATGCTATTAACTACGTCATGAACAAGGGAAAAACAGTCAAGACAGGACTACCCCACCCTCAATACACTTGTACTCACATGCACACAGACATTCAACACACACATGCACACACAGAGTCCAGGTGTGGCTCAACTCTAGAACTGTGAGTCCCATAGTGAGGCTGGGGACCCTACAGAGCATCCCACTAGCACTGCCACGTTAAGCCTTTCTAAGATCTTTTGAATAACTGATCAAAACCCTGGAGGACCCCTAGAAATGAACAGACTTGCTAAATCCCAACACCTGAAATGGAAGAACTGTGCGTCGTACGTACCTACTTTTCTCTCCCTCTTCCCAATACGCTTTACGTACATTCACAGACATCTTAGGGGAGCACATTTTGAAATGGAAAACCCAACCTTATAAATTATATTTCAGTTCCATCAAACAATTGGCAAAACTCACTGGTAAGAAGGTCCCATGATGACATTGAACATCCTGGAGTCCCACTGAGGTAGAGCTTGGGCAGATGGTCTGCCCAGCGGGAGTGGAGGGACCCTATGGGCCACAGGATTCTGAGGAGCCAGGACACATGGTGGAGGAGAGATGTGGCAAGGAAAGAGGACAGGGACGTTGAAGACATCTCTTCTCGCTGGTAATCGCTTGTGCCAGGAGCATTTTAATCCAAGTATGCTTCCCCTGATATAAACAAGGCAGAGTCATCTTTGAAGATGATTCAAGGATTACCAAGACATGCACCCGCCCGCCCCACCATTTTGCAAAAGACCTTTCTCCCTAGTGTTGAAATGTCACAGCTAGATTCATCTTTTTAGGCCCTCTTCTTTTGCAAAAGCATTACCGTCTTCAATGAGAGAATGGATGATGGAGGGATTATCATCTGTGTCCAAATAAAAGGCAAAACACAGGCAACTAAGAGTCACAGAGGAGATACAGGAAGAGGAGAACATGCTTCAGAAGGCTTAAGCAAAGTTTCAAAGAGGCAACCTCCAGGGAGCCCCTCCCACCCTCACTATGTCCTGTAGCCTCTTCCCAACGCACCAGCATTGCTTCCCCTCCCTGGCCGCCTTACTCACAGGGATGAGCTCCCTTTTCCAAAGAAAAGCTGCTCAGGGGAGAATTCTGCACTCATCCACCCTTGGATAGAAATGTCTGATAAGATGTAGTGTTTTTGCTCTTTGGAAACACTGACAGTTCTGAGAGGGGATGAGGCCCTGTGATAAGGAAGTCTTTGAGGGAGGATGGATTTCTTTGAACCAAGCTGCCTCCCAAGGCCCTGAGGCCAGGTGTGTTATAGTCATAGTTTGCATACCCCCTACTCTTCCTGACCACAGCCTGCTCCTTCATCTCCCATTCCCTCTAGAATGTTCCTTTGCATTTGTTTGGGTGATGACATAAAGTAGGCAGCACTTCTGTGGGCTGGGTGGAGGTGGGCAGAGAGCCGGCCATCCTGATCCATCCTCCCCCCAGCTCCCAGTCCTTCTGCGGGAAACATCAGCACAGGATGGTTTGTGTAACCGCATATCTGAGGACACAGTGAGCTATATTCTCACTAAAACATTACCGCAAACTCCCTTGCCAGGTTAGCTGCGGGAATTGACCTGGGATGGCAGGGGAGGCGAGAAGTGGGAGGAGGAAGCTCGCTCACGCAGGGCAGGGCACGGAGGGGAGCTGAGCGTAAGGCCAGCACAGGGAGGAAGGGGGTGCGAGGAGGTGGCAGGCTGGTCAGGGCCCTGGGGACACCTCTGCCCTAGAATCCAAGGAGAAGATGGGACCATCTGCCCTAGGCAGACTGTGGTTAGCCACATGACACTCCTCAGTGAGTGCCTGCCGAATTCACTTGGATTGACCTGCATCAAAATTCTAGGGGCCATAAAAAGTTTTTGTTTTGTTTTGTTCTGTTTTATGAAATAAGCTAGCAGAGGCATGAGCACATACCGGTTTCTTTCCTTTCTGCTCTGTAAGCCCAGCCATGTCACGGAGATCTGCAAGTCATATGTCACAGGACTCTCTGGTGCTCAAGCAGTTTGTCTAGAGAGTCTGGGCATGGACACAGGTCCCGGGAATGCAATTAATAACCAGCAGACAGTCTGCTCTTCAGGTGACTCTCTGTGCCTCCTGGGAAGGAGCTGGAGCATGAGAGCCGCCCAGGGCAGGGCAGTTGAGCAGGCGCGGCTGCTCCACTGGAAGCTGCCCGCTGGCCATCTGCTCTTGGAGCCAAAGCTGCACCAGCTATGGAGAGTTGGGTGCTGTGTGAGCTCCCCAGCGTGCTGTCTCGGGGGATTCTCATCTGCCCTCTCCACCTCCACCGGTTACCCTGACCTGCTTTTCTGGACTGGGCGCGGAGGTTGTGCAAAGGTGTCAGAGTGAGCAGAGAGGTTGAGCCCTCACTAGGGAGACTCCTGGGGCAAGGCAGGCCTGCAGGGTATTCTCTGTCTGGAAGCCAAGCAGCCACTGGAATCCACCTTTCCTCCAGCCCAAGCCGTGTTCTGCAAAACTCTCTTCATCCTTGATGCTAAAGCTCTGGTCAGCAACCCAACAGCCTTGAGATCACCTGAGAGCCTGACAGAAATACAGAAGCTCAGGCCCACTCAGACCTGCTGAATCACGATGCGCATTTGACAAGATCCACGAGTGATTCATATGCACTCGACTTTGAGAAGCAACAGCTCTGAATGATCTCCTGATATGAACAGGGCAGTCATCCTTGTCTCAGGATTTGAAGAATGCCAGAAATACAAACCCACCTCCCACCCAGTTCTCACTAGTATCAAATTTCACAGACATTCATCCTTTTAGATTCTCTTCTTTTGTCTAAGCCGTGCTATTTTTATTATTAATAAATTTCAAATACTGCCTGGGAGGGAAAACATATGGGATCCCTCATTTCTTAATCAAAAAGTAAAGAAATGTTTATTGGCTCATATTAGGTGCCTCTACAGTGTGGGATGCTAGGAGTAAATGTTTTTAGTATAAATGAACCACTTTCCACTGGAGACAAGAGAGCCAGGTGTTAGAACAGCAGCCTTCTCTCTAGAAGGAAGCATTATTCAAGGGGCAGAAGAGAGGAGGGACCAAGACAAACAAGTGCTGCTCTCCACCCCTCCACTCCTTTGTGGTTGGACTGAACTTGCCTGTCAGAGCTCACCCAGTTGTTGAGTTGATGTTTCCATTTCCATTCAAAATCATCCTTTGTCAAATTTCAGCTTAATGGGAAAAGCCAGTGGCATTTTGAAGACAAGATGTCCAGGTGCATATTTATTTTTAGAAGGAAATGGACCACAGCACATCCATTCTGCAAGGAAGAAGCAAGCCGTGGCTCTGCATACTGAAGCAGTGAGCAAGGCTCAGAGGTAGAGAGATCACACTCCTCAAAGAATGTGCCAGTGGCCCCAGCTTATTTATTTTCTCCCAGCTAATAGCACAGCACCGGGTATATAGGACGTGTAGAATTAGCACCGACACCAAACACACTGGAAGAGAAAACAAAACCTCTCCTCAAGATTTCTGACTTGGTTCAGGTAGCTATGAATGAATAGCATCTATGTCAATTCCAAAAACATGTGTGATGCATGATGATTTGTTTGCATTTGCCTTTTATTTTATTAGTAACTGAATAGGTCATCTTTGAAGTAATAAGGCAGCATCATCTTTGTGATCTAATAATAGTTATAATCACTATTGTAAGTCAGGAAGGAGTTACTGACTCCTTACTCTGTGCCAGGTGCTACTATGCATGCTTTACAAGTTGGGAGGCAATGCTCACATTGTCACAAATGATGCTAGCCCTGGCACTGACTGCCTTTTCTCTGAATTATTTTTTCCAAGATATTTATATAGCAAACAGCTTTGCAAAATTGATGTAGTGTCTCCCTCCAGAGCAAAGAACATTCCTGCTTGCTGTCCAGTATTATAAACATAACGTCTCACTCAGGAGGAATGGGAAGCACACTTACTGCCCGCTATAAAAGATTCAGGTTCCCTAAGCTGCGTTCTTCTGTAATGCAACTCACTGTGTGCACAGCTGTTACTTGGCCTCTTTGTGTTGCCCTGTGGGAACCAGGGCTTGAGGCACTAGCACACAAGAATGCTGAAACTCTGGCTACTGCTTTTGCTGTGAGTAACAAAGTCCTCAGTCTCTGACCCAGGAGTCTCATGTCTTCTGCCAGCATCCATGTAACTGTGGCAGGCTAACTCATTAGATTGCAAATGGGGTTAAAATCTCAGACCCTTCTCTCAGTTCTTGACAGAAACAACATCTGGTTTAATCCTCTGAATAATCTTGGGAAAGTACTACCATTTTTACTACATATAATCACAGTTATTATCACTAAATTTCACTGACATATCCACAGGGAGAACCAAGACTGAAATTCCAACCTGAGAGAGACCTCACTTTCTAGGAAGTGTTGTCTTTTTACATACCTTCTTTTTAAATTGCAAATACTGCTGACAAGGGTAGTATTGTAAGTTAGTATTCCCAACCCCTTATATGGCTTAGACATAGAAGTGAGCCTAAAAACAGGATGCTGAAGGGGTAGGAGCAGAGGGATACAGAAAGGAGGGATGAAAGACACACCTTTGTTTCCCTATTTTTGAATAGGGCTGGTCCAGTAAATGCCCTACTCTCTCTTTCAGGGAGAGTGAAGAGGGTTCTGTGAGTCCATAGACAGGTTCCTCTGCAGGCTTACAAGGGGGAGTGTGTGTCTGAGAAGGAAATACACCTGTTCCTGTCCATTCTGCTGGCCTGGTGCATGTGAGGATGTGTCACCTCATCTGCGACACCTTGAAGCCACAGTGCCCTGAAGTGTTGGCATAAATGGGGCTCTGTGATTTATTGTTTGAAATAGCCCAATTAGCTCAGTGCTTTCCTAAAATTCAGTACAGCAACACTTCTACACAGGTGGAGGGAGACAAGGCATAATGAGGGGCTTCAATATATACTCTGTGTCTCACTTCCAGGCTGTATACATAGCCCTGAAAGTGAAGTGGGAGGCAGGCCTACATTTACTTATTCATTCAATGAACATTTGCTTTCTAGAAATGCTTTGGTATAGAATTCAACAGGAGATCCAGAGATGACTGAGACACAGGAATTTATCCCACCTAAACATTTGCAATTTAATAGCAAAAATAAAAACAAGTACTCCAATAATAAAACACAGCAAGATAGGGGTATATATAGCATAAAAATCAACAAATCAAGACCTGTTGTAACCCAGGCCAGGAAGTAATTACAACCTGACCTGGGTCTGTCTTAGAGGATGGGTAGGGTTTTCCCAGACAAGGATGGGGAGGTGGGTTTTCTGTGTTGGGGGGACAATGTCGGCAAGTGATGGGGACCTGCATGGGTAGGAAAGTAAGTAGTCATAATCAGCCAGCGTGTAAAGTCCAGGAAGGTGCTAGTGAGAACTGACTCTGAAATGCAGGCTTGGGTCACATGGAGGAAAACAGTGAATGCCAGGTGAAGGGTTCGGGGCTCTATTCCAGCAGGATCCCAGAACCATTGTAGGTTGTCCAGGGCAGGGGACATCATCTGACATTACAGATACTGAAGGCACCAAAGAAGCAAATGTTCCCATATATAAGATCAAATATTGGAAAGAGGCCTCAGATCAGACTTCAACAAAATACAGAATTATTATTTGCTAAACAGAAAAAGAGGAGTTATTCTTCTGAGGTGTTGAGGGGTAGTGACCAGCTTTTTGCAGCATTCACTTGGAGATTACTCATCCTCTTAGAGCCCAGTTTCAAACGACATTAACCAAGCATCTGTTACATTCTTGTGTGTGTGTGTGTGTTTGACTCCTTCAAAGAAGATTTAATAGCACTTCCATTATCCACTATGTAATATAATGTCAGGTACCAAGTAGGTGCTCAATAAATGTTTATTTAATAAATTATATTGAATGAAGGATAAAATAAATTATATCTCTAAAGACCAGACGCTGTTTAATATCTGCAACAGGTATAAAAATCTAGTAAAACCATTCACTCTGTTTATGGTTGAATGTCTTTTTTCAGGACTAATTTTTTTAATAGTCTGGCTATAACTACACATGTATATTTTCCCAGAAAATTTGTAATTATGGCATTTAGTATCAGAAAGCCAAGCTTTGCTAACACTTCCATGTGCCTGAGACATCAATGCCAGACATATTGGCCTCATTTAAACAAACAATAATTAACCTAGTCACACAAATTGTAGTAAATAGAACTAAATCTTCAAAATCTGATAATTTCTCTCCCTGCTGTTATGTATTTTATTTTGTATTTTTTCTTTACCTGGAACATATGTCTGTATGTGTGCATGCAGGCCTCCAGAAATAGCTATGCAATAAGGTTGTAAAGAAACCAGGGAAATCATTAAGTCATAAACATGACTGTGAATCTATAGAATTCTTCGTCACATCGATTAATTCAGAAACATCAAGAGTTACATGCCTTTGAATGCTGAAACTTTCATCAATAAAATAGTGAAACTGTTAAATCTTGGCAGACAGGTAGAAAATGTGGTTCCTCGAGTAGCGCCTGTTGAAATTTTAAATAGTTTAATGAACTTAAAGGAGAGCAAAGATTCATTCTCAAGAGTATTGAAGTTATTTCATCTGCTGTAGAGGTTTAATTAATTACTTCTCTGATTTCCCCGAACTTTTAAAATTGATGTTTCCGCCATTGGTTCCAGCACCAGCTGACTGTGTTGCCTGCAGCAGGCAGATTCCCCAAGGCCTGCCACGGAAAAAGCCACCCCCCCCAACTGAGAGTTCATAGCCAGGTTAGCAAAGACCCAGGGAAACAATGGGCATCTCTTGATGTCTTATGATACAGTTTGGAGGGTGGGGAAATTCTTGGACAGGCTCTGCTTTCATTTGTGGATGAACAGTCCATCCCCATGGGGGCAGAAGGAAGGAAAAGGGCAGGCCCCCTAAAGAGTGAGTGGCACAGAATTCTCCTTGCACCAGGAGTGTGAGGGTCAGGGTAGTCGAGGGACAGCCAGAATCTGGGATCGAAACTTGCTTACTAGTAGTGTACCTGAATAAGTAACCTCACCTCCCTGAACCTCAGTTCTGTCATCTGTGAAATGGAAAGAATGAAGAGGTGTATGTGAAGGGTCTTATTCTAGGATACAAACACCTCTAGTCCTCACCGTTAAATCACTACAGAGAAAACACCTGAATCCAGATGTTTATAACAGGAAGTGGCAGCGAGTTCCAGCCAGCGGGCATACCCTGAATTATGATGGAAGAATTTAAGCTGGTTAATGCAAGGAAGCTGAAACTTTGCTTTCTCCATTAACTCCATCTATACCTCTATCCGCTGCCTTCTAAAAACACGTGATAGTGGAAGGAGACAAAGGGAAGGCATGGAAAGAAGGAAAAGGAAGCTGTGGGAAGAAAAGGTATAAACTGTAAATACTTATGTGTCTTCCTGCACGAGCTTCATTTTCTCTTCTTCCAAAGGATGTTTATTTCAGGTACATGAGTTATATAGGTTGGAAATGTCATACACAAGAATGTATTGCTGATTTGAATGTTTTATATTAACACATCCATGCAATTTTACACAGGTGAATTGACAGGTCGTTTAAAAATCTGGATGAGAGAAGCTCAATGCATTTTGTCAAAGCAGCTGCCATGTGGAGTGATTTATTCTTAAGAGAAAAAGGACTTTATTAATAATGTTCATTCCATCATTTTAATATTTTAATTATGTCTTTCTTTAATGTTTTCTGGAATAAATGAGTTTCTTGACAAAATTTATTAAATAAAGGGGAACGCCTCACCTGAGCACGACATAATGAGAATTCTGATAAACCGTCATGTATATGGGGTGTTTTAAATGAAGGGGGTGCCCAAGAGAACTTAAGTATCTGCTCTTCCCTGTAATTAGATGTGATAGAACTGCACTCCTTAAGAAGCTCAGTAAGTGAGCCACTCCCTGCTGGTGCTCTGTGGCTTCACACAAGCACTGCGTGGGTGCATGTGACGGTGTGTGTTTGCTGGAGAGAGGGGAGGGCGTCCCCAGAGCAAGAAATGAAAAGACTTTGTAGTACCAGGCGTCAAAACAACAGATGCCTATTCGGCCATTTGGTGATTCCTGGCAGTCAGCAGTTGGGCCAGGACCAATCTTTCAAGTTTCTGAAAAGGAATACCTGAAGGATTCCCGACTCCAGTGATTCTTAATTCAGGTAAAGAATCTCCACAGAGGTCACTAATTTGTGTTGTTCTCGGAGGAGAAAGGAATGAGAATCGTTTCCATTGGAAAAATGAATCGCCAGAGTGTGCACAGCTCACTAGGTACAGGTGTCTGCATCTCAAGAAAGACATCAGCAATTGTCACCTTTCACAAAAGGGTGAGGGACAGTAAAAGGAAGATGTTCATTTTCAAAGTACACTGCAGAGGTTAATTCACTTTGCATTCTTAACTTTTCTGAAATATAGAAAGATGATCAGCATTTTACTTATGAGAAAAGTTCATCAAAATAATAAAAAAGCCTACGATCCTATATATATATATAAATACATATATACACACATATGTATGTATATATACTTATATATATGACTGCATATAAAACAGAAATATATACCTTTATACCTGTATATGACTATATATATACATATACAATGGAAGCTTTGAAGTTTCTCATTCTGCTTCCTTATTTAGTAAATCTATATCTGTATGATATTTGCTAATTATTTGGCAATTATTAGGCATATTTGACCAATATGGACGGCCAAACTGATGACTTATGTCACAACAAACATCCTAAGTTTCAAATGACCTGCATTTCTGCACACATTTATTTTTAAAAATTGGGGTCTCCAGACATTCATTCCCTTATTACCATGTAGACAGAAACTTATGTGCATATTTACAATGCTCTTTAAATTAAAGCTTCTGCTTCCAGCTAAGCCACATGCAGCCAACGCCCAATGATCAGATTACTCACACAGAAATCGTATCGTAAATGAAATCCACAGATAATCTGCAAACCTGATTTCAGCCAATGGTTTCAGTTTCTCCCCTCAGCACGTCTCTTATGAAAGCTCCTCACAGGTTGACAGGCATTTTCCATCCTTGCCACCCTCTGGTGGAAGCACTAATAAGCAATGAAACGGCTAAAGCACAGTGCCCAGGAGGAAAAGGAGGCTGAGCAAAGGCCCTGAAAACCCCCCAACTGCATAACTGCGTCCTGAACAACCAACCATCGACAGGAGCTGCTCACACAGAGTGCTTTCCCCACACTCCCGAGCACACCGGGCAAAGACTGAAACCTCACCATTCTGCATACACTTGTTCTGAAATTGCTTGACAGGCTGCATGAGGAGGTTAAATCAAAGTCTGATTTGCTATCACTGCCAGTCACATTCCCTGGTAGCATTAGCTATCTTTAAAACATATTTCCATGGCAACTGGTTTAAAAACGTATTTCACTACAGAGCCTTTTCTGTGATGAGAGCCAGAACAACCCAAATGGCCTTTTCTTGTCGGTGCCCTTCGCCACCAAGAGAGCCAGTCTGAGGCAAACAGGGATGAGTGGGAGAGCTGCGAAGGTACCAGGCAGTGAGCTTGTGGCATCCTGGGCCATGCCAGCCTGTTAGCTTGCCTGAGTCACATTCCTTTCTGTGGGGCCAGCCTCCTCTGCCTCCTTCCTGAGCTTCTCTGAACCCACCTCTGCTGCTGGAAGTCCAACCTCCTGCTCCTGGCTAATTTGTCCAGGCCTGCCCCAGATGCCAAGGCCAATCAGAATGTGATTGTTTCACAGGCTTTGGGTAACACCCTGTTTGCTCTATGGAAAGAAAGAAGGAACAAACACTCAGGTACCTCGTATTTCGTAACTATTCAGCCTTTTCATAATTTCCATTTCAGTCTTGGGTTAAGGCTTAATCCCAGGATCCTGACACTCCTGAATTCTTAATCTTTTATTAAGGGAAATCATAAATTTTCTGTTGAGGTAGCTCTTAGGACAAGACCTGCAGTGACCCTCTCTCAGGGCCAAGGGGGGACATTAAACTGCTGACTGGAACAAGGTCTTTATGTGGATTACATTGGCA
Organism: Propithecus coquereli; assembly: GCF_000956105.1. Taxonomy (NCBI): domain Eukaryota; kingdom Metazoa; phylum Chordata; class Mammalia; order Primates; family Indriidae; genus Propithecus; species Propithecus coquereli. The sequence continues at coordinate 2,049,844 of NW_012145523.1, forward strand.
GAGGGGGCCCCCAATGCGGTGATCTGGTAGAGACCACTCACCCAAGTGGATCATCCCCTACCTATGAGATGCTGCATATTCCCACTCCCTCAGTGTGAGACATCACTGTCTAAATGAGATGTTTATCTGCAAGCATTAATCCTTTTTGGATTAAAGCAAGATAGGTATGAAACGATCAATGAAGAAAATACTCAAGAGAGTCCAAAAATATGTCAATCAGCTTGGAAAGCAGATTTGGGCCCTGAAATGCTGGGGCAAATACAATTTACCAAGAAAGACAAATCTTGCATGTTCTCCACCGTATGTGGGAACTAAATATTAAAAACAATTGATATCATGGAGACGCAGAGTAGAGTGATGGTTACCAGAAGCTGGGAAGGGTAGCAAGGATGAGAGGATAAAGTGGGGATGGTTAATGGGTTCAAAAATATACTTAGATAGTTAGATAGAATGAACAATATTTGATAGCACAACAAAGTGACTATAATCAACAGTAAGTTAGGATATACTTTAAAATAACTTAAAGAATAGAATTGGAATGTTCCTAACACAAAGAAATTTTAAATGCCTAAAGTGATGGATACCCCAATTACCCTGATTTAATTAATTCGCATTGTATGTCTGTATCAAAATATCACATGTACCCTATAAAGATATAAAACTATTATGTACCCATGATAATTAAAAGTAAGGAAAAAAATAGCGTTTCACTGAAAGGGAAGTGGGGGATTAAAAACATCTAAAATTAAAAAGAAGAGTTTCAGGTTGGGTCCCCACACAGCAGGATGCATCAGGCTCGGAGGGAAACTCCTTCACGACAGGTTTTCTAGAAGGCAGAAGTGTTACCTCAAACACTCTGCCCAGGACTGGGCTTGCCCCGGCTTTCAGTGTGCCCTTCTCTGATTTAGGCCACATCGATACGTGGCTGGTGTCCATGTCAGCTATCTTCATGATAACTATTGATCACCACCATAGATCACTCACTCAGCAATCTTCATTAATCATTAAATGGTTGGAATTAATAGAGTAGCCATTTGGAGATCTATTTGTTTAATGTGCATAGCCATAGTCAGTGAGTCCACGGGGAGCCTGAGTCTTCGATCTCTCCCACCACCGTACACTACCTCAGGACTCCTGGAGCTGTTTTTATGCGAGAGTGTGTATACTTGCTCTGCAGTCACCGAAGATGTCTGACTTCTCTGATTGCAGTGACCATGCCCATGTATAGGAGGATAGCTTTGCATGAGAAGTTCAGTAAAAGCAGAGCACAGCACTAAAACATACATACAGTAAAACTGAAATTTAGGGTGCCCAGGAAACTTGCATTAATTTGAACATCAATCTGGAAATTGATATGACTCAGAAGGAACCACAGTGACATTTAATTTTAGATTACCTATATAGCCTTTATTAATTGCATGAACAGTATTTGAGGGTAGATATGTAAAATGCATGCGAGAGAACAGTAGTTTTAAGTAACTTCCAGATTCCAATTTCAAATGACGGATAAACAAATTACAAAGCATTTTTATCTCTTCATACAAGATATTTCTATTAATTTATCAAAACAAGTCCCCTACAAACATTTACTGGACACGCTTGGTTATCTGGGTTCTAGTACCAGGTGTCCTTGGATAGCAGGAAACCCAGAATGTGGCTAGACTTAGTCCACTCCTAGGCTGGGAACTACCGGGGCATGTGAGCTGGGCTGTGCGGAGAGCCCACCAGGAGTTCATTTACGTGGGTTGATTCTTGAGGGCTTTTAGTTGGAAAGGATCCACCCTTACACAGTGAGTGACGGGGAGGATGAAGGCATGAGTCTTTTAGAATCTGTTTCTCTGGCAGCCTCATGGAGATTATTTGAAACAGAAGCTGAAGGAGCTGTTTTCAGCAGTAGCTCTACAAGGCACTGGGCTCTTGTCTCTTTGGATGATTCATTAGGTGATAAGATGTAAGGAAGGGTAAGGAGAAAAGTATTCCTCCTTCATGAAGCACCACGTGATTTCACATCCCCAGTGAGAGAAGGACAAGGTGGTTGCTATTGGGTGGTAGTCAGGATGCGTGCATGAGCGCATGGGACTTACATACTTGGAAGTCCCCCCAAAAATGATGGACAAAGTACAATGTGGGACCAGACAAGGTACCCTGCGATAGAGAGGAGTGAGGCTTAAGGATTCAGCCAAATAGAGCTTATTACAACAAAAGTGGCATCATTTATATCCATAAGCTGATATTGCCATGAAACATTTGAGCTATCCTTAAAAATAATAAAACTAAATCTGTTTGTAAAATATTTGCAAGGGGCATAGCATGGTGAAATAAACATAGGCTTTTGATCAACACTGAACTCAAACTCTGATCCTGCCAATCATCACATGTATGACTTTGGGCACGTTACTTAATGTGGCACACTGCTACGTGTTCGCTAAAACCGTTTCCCCTCCCTACTAAGCACCCACTTGATCATGTCTTTCAGTCCCTCTGACAGCCAAGAGTGTCCATGTGACTAAGCTCTGGCAAATGTACCAGGGACAGAAGTGATATATGTCACTTCCAGGTCTGGGCCGTTAAAACTTCTTGTGCCCAGGAAGCTTACATTAACTTGAACATCAATCTGAAATTGATATAACTCAGAAAGGGCCAGGCTGAAATCTAATTTTGGCTCACCTATAAAGTCTTTATTGATTGTACAAACAGTGTTTCTAGCAGGAGCATTCAGATCCAGCTGAAGACTCCAAGTCTTGTAAGGTTAGTGCCCAGAACCCTGACTGACCAACAGAGGGCCATTCCCCAGCCAAGAGCATCTGTATCAGACTCTACAGGAGCGGGAAATGTTATTGTCGAAGATTGGGATTTATGCGATACAACAATTACCATCTTTTACATTAGCTAATCCATCTGAATTTCAATTTCTTCTCATTAAAAAAGAAATAATTGTATCTAACTTATAGAGTACTTTATTATAGAGTCTGGCACATGGTAAGTGCTAAATAAATAGTAGATATTATCATATAATCTCTTTTTAGATTGCCCCTTTATTTAGATATACACCTCTGTCTCACAGTTGGTGAATTAGTGTTTCTTTCCCCGTTATAAGGAAAATATATTTATGAAATCAAAAAACACAGCATCAGTCTTGGAAGGGAAAAAAGAGCAATCTGATGAACTACTGTGAGCATCATTTGCAAGATATGTGACTTTGGATACTACTCTTAAGTTTGACAAACTTCAGTTTCCTCATTTATAAAGCAACTATAAGAACCCATGCCTCAGAGAAAATATGAGAGGATAAAATGAGGCAGTAAACATAAAAACATCTTATAAACTTAGGAATTTCATAAAACATGTGGTATTATTATTACGAATTACCATTTTAAACTCACAAAACCAAATAATACAAACGTTATTGTCCCAAATGGCATGTGATTTTCCACTGGGCTACCAAAGCAGGTGCTTTTTATTGTAATGCTTTTAATGTGGGTGGGTATGTGTTACTAACATTACCTTCCTATTTTCTAATGTGATTAAGTTGGTGAACTAACAGCATTAATGTATCTGAAATTTCCTATTTCCTTTTTATTTTGAATGAGGAAAAAAGATATTCGTAGCAGTAAATCACGTATGCCCAAATTGAATCTGGTGGATCAGGAAAAAGTAAGATCCTTACTTTATTTCTGTTATTGAAATATCCCTTGGAGAGAGATGTGCTGGGAGCTGGAGCTTTATTAGAATCGAACCAAATCCTGGCAGATGTCAGTTTAGTAAGGCCTGAGGTCCATCTTTGATCCACTTTAAACTGCTCAATATATTCTCTTAATTTTAGAATGTGTAATCTTTGAAAACTCCTCGTATGAACTTTATTACTGTGAATTGAAGGTTACCAAGAAGTCCAGCCTTCCTGGAACAGTGTTTGGTGTGTTCCTCACATCACCACACCATGTCCACACACAGGTGCATATTCTTCTCCACTTAGGGGTTTGAAATTCTGAATACTTACTACGTGTATGCCAGGGCCCTGGGGGATGAAAACTACAGTTCCTAATAGATCCCCTAAGATCTTAAAGGGAATCGAGGAAACTACCAGGTGGGTGGTATTTGGAGCTGTGTAAAGGAAAGCGAAAGGAAACACTTCCAGTTAATAATTCAACAAACATGTATGGGACCTTAACCAAGTGATTACGGTTCACGTCATTAGCAATGCCATGCAGATCTCATTCACACGGGGTATGATGTGATGAGAAGGGCGCTGCGCCGCTGTGGTGTTTCCCCAAAACCCACCCCCGCCGTCTAATGATGAGTAACGCATCAGACAAACTCAAATTGAGGAACATTCTACGAAATACCCGACCAGTACGCCTTAAAGCTGTTATTGACACGAAAGACAGAGAAACTGTCACAGGCCAGAAAAGAGTGGGAGAATACGACAGCTAATGCCATGTGGTACCCTAGATTGGATCTGGGAACAGAAAAAAGGCATTAGGGGAAAATCTGGTGAAATGCAGATGAAGTCTGGAGTTCGATCAAGAGTAATGCGCAATGGCGGTTTCTTAGTTTGACAAATGTGTCATGGTAGAGTAAGATGATAACATTGGGGGAAACTGAGACTGAGTAAGAGGTATATGGGAGCTCTTCGTACCTTTGTACATAGAATTGCCTTTGTAATTTTTAAGTAAATCTAAAATGCAGATGAAGTCTGGAGTTCGATCAAGAGTAATGCGCAATGGCGGTTTCTTAGTTTGACAAATGTGTCATGGTAGAGTAAGATGATAACAT
>NW_012145523.1:2055339-2058758 GCF_000956105.1 Propithecus coquereli
AACAGAACAAAACAAAACACACAAAAACAGAAGAGGGTGTTCTATAAAGTTAAAAGAACTACTCTGTTCCATAAGTTCTTCTAAAATGTCAAAAAAAAAAAAATTACCCAAAATACTCACAATCAGATCCCAAGCAAAGCTATTATGAGATAAGAATAAGGAGTAGAATAACACTCATGCAGACGATACAAGCACGCTAGAAAGTCATGCTAACCAAACAGATCAAATTTGTAACTTGCAATTTGAAAATGAGCTAAAAGACTATGAATAACTCACATAAAACATGAAAAAAAACCCTCGAAATTCAAAAATTCTGAAATGAAGTGACAGAACTCAGCAAAGAATTAGAATAAAAAAAATCATTTTGAAATGAAGACTGTTAGAAGGAATACAGGAGAAAATAAGCACAGAAGGCAAAAAGAAAAAATTATTTAATAATCAAAAAAAGAGGTGAAGAAAGATAAAAATTTCAAAAGAAAGTGAAAAAGAAATATAACAAATAGTAAAACTACAATTCAAGAACACTAAAATTAAAAATATATGAAAGAAAATACTCATTGAAATAGCACACCATGAACCTAATAATATCAACTCAGAATGACCACCAACAAGGCACATTCCAGCAAAATTATTAGACCTTAAGGATTGAAAAAAAGAAAAAAAGTCCTTAGGGTATCTAGTCAGACAGAGCAAGTGACTTAACAAGGAAAATTAGATTATTATCATGACACACTATGCCAGAAGGTGATGGAGTAACACATTTACATTCAAAGAAAGAAAATAGGAACAAATGTTTTATATCCAGCTGAACTGACTTTCAGGTATAAATTGCACAATGTGTTATAAACATGCATCATATTTTTTCCACGAGAATTTCCTGAAGAACCTTCTAGAAAGTAAGTTTAAGACAATAAAAATGACTGGAGACATTGACATAAGGACTAATAGTACAATAAATATGTAGTTTCCTGAAGAATTAAGATTAAATAAGGGCTAAGAAGTAAATTACAAAAAAAAAAAGAGCATCTAATGTCTTTTTGCTTTGACAACTATAAAAATATGAGGGGGAGAATTGGGAGAACAAATGCAAAAAAAAGTAACTTTTCACTAATTGTATTGATGGTGATGGTATTGGTGTTGCTGTTCTGGATTGTTAAGGGGGTAATGTGATAAAGCAAATGAGTTTTTACAGGATCTTCCAATTCTACCATTCCTTCATCCTCGGGAAGCAAAATTTCCTGAATTAAAGAGTAAAAACCTTATAGTCTTAAATTTTAATTGGAAATGTCAAAATGAACATGTGAGGTATTTTATCTTTTAAAATTTTTCTATATTCTAGCTCTGTCCACTAAAAAAGCATAAAAAAATGACAAACCCAGTAGCAATGAACATCTCTTAGTACCAGATTGTGATCCTGAAATACCATTTCTTACTAAAAGAAATCAGGCTTTGGGGAGAATGACTGATTTGGAGAATGGTCCTACAACATCTTTTCATAGAAAATAGCAGAAGCTAGCAAAAAATACTGGGACCCAGGATCTAACTTGAATAGGTTCACACTGCACAAAGAAGGAACAATTTGTGCTGCGGAAAAGCTAATAGTTGGAATGGATTGAACCTGTCAAATACGTTGAAATTCATGAATCCATGATGGCACAAAAAAATTGATCACCTTTGGAGAATGATAGGGACTAAGTCTATTTATTTCCTTGTAAATAAAGGGATAGTATCAACCACATATCCTCCCTTTCCCATAAAAACTCTACTAATGAGTAAACAAATAGCAAATGAAGAGATGTGTCTCTTTATAGAATTATTCCAGCAAATTACATGAAATGAAAGAATTTGAAAATCACTATTTTGCAACCTTCAATGAATTACTGTGTCTAGGCATTGAGCATCATCAAAAGAGAGACAAATAGACATTTTATGCCTCAGGATGAAAGCACATAACATCATCTATAATCCTGACGATGTTTGTTGAGATTGGACTATGTCATAGACAGAATAACGGCTTCCAAAGATGTTCACCTCCTAATTCCCAGAACTTGTGAATGTGTTGCTTTTATATGACAATAGGGACTTTTCAGATGGAGTTCAGGTAAGGGTCTTGAGACAAAAAGACCGCTAGTGGAAATGTGCTGGAAAGATAGAATGTTGTCAGAGAGGAGAGGCATGAAATTAGGATTATGGAGAATTGCAATAGTTGGTGCAGACTCTCAACCAGGCCTCCCCGAGAGAATTAAGCCCTAATGCCTTAAGTTATCTAAAATATGTAATCCATTCACTCCTTAGAAGAGTATGTCTTTCTAAGTCTTAAGCTCAGGTAATGCAAATTGCAGGAAATGAGGAGCTCATTTCTCATCTCCTCTCTGTAGTTTAAGGTGGTGCCTGGGGCACTAGTGATTTTCTGGGACTCCCTTTCTGTCAGAGGCCTTTCTCTTGTGCTCTGCCAAAGACTTTAGGAAAGAAAAGAAGAATTATATGGACCACCCTGATTGGAATTAACACGATTATCTCCAAAATTACTGTTTCCCCTGAATTCCCTATAGGTAAATATTATAATCCCTATTTTACTAAAATACAGAGAGATTAAACAGCTGAGTCAAGATCATAATGGAAAGTCAGAGGCAGACGGATCATAGGGGTTTGAGCTTCCCATATCTCAAGGGCAGGGCCTGTGGCTGCCTGGTGCAATTCCTATAAAGCACTGCCCACACTAGGTGTTCCTTGAATGTTGACACTACACCTTGGTGTAGGTAGTGTTGAGAGCTGCCTTCATGGTGGATTTGAAGGGACCCTACCCATCTGCCAGCCTAGTTCTCTTCCAGTCCCGGTACAGTGTCTTTACATTAAGTTTTGTCTTCAGCATATCTCTGTTGAGATGCAAATAAGTTTCCCTGGAAGGATAGCAAATCATTCCCCTTTGAGTTCAGCATATGTCATGTAATCATATTGTCAGAGACAAAAAGAGGAGTTTGAATCATATCTTCTTAACTTGAATCCATGGATCCAAAACTGTAAGCTCTACTCATACTAACTCTGCTCTTTTAGTATTAAATTAAGTCATATTTTAATCCTGTAAACTCTGAACAGCTAAAGAATTCAGACTACTTTGGGTATATCACCTAATTTTTAAATGATATGATTGATGGTTGTTTTCTAATTTGGAAAGGCACAATTTGCGTTTCTTCTTAGGCGTCAAGGTTGGAGAGGCCTTTTATTTGTCAGGATGATAAACTTTGTATGCAAAAGGTTACAAAGGAAGAAGCAAATTGGTGGATTGACATTTTAATCTAATTTAACACAAACATAATTACAGGTATAAAAATCTGAAATGGAAATAAATTAGAATTATGCTCCTGTTATTTTGGATTGTGTTTCCAAGGGCCAAGAAAAAAAAGAAGAATCTTTTGACT
>NW_012145523.1:2059471-2074312 GCF_000956105.1 Propithecus coquereli
TATAAAATAAAATCATATGGAAAATCAAGACGAACCTTAACAATTAAGAACAACAAATGACATGAGTCGCAATTACTCAACATCAGCTAAGCAGATTTGAAATGGAAGCAGTATAATGTCACCTTGAGGCTATATTTTCCTGGGCACTATTTTGACTGTCCTTGGCACATGGTTTGGGGCTAAAGAGAGCAGAAAGGTTTATAGACTGAGAACAGAGACAAGGAACCAGTGGGAAGGGGGAGAGCAACGGGAGTCCTACAGAGCAGGTCTCAGGAGCAGGAGCCCTCCTCCCTGGGCACTCAGACTCTAGCTCCCAGGAAGGAGTGGCAGTCACAGCTACAGGGACAAAGTGTGATTAATATCCCGGTTGACACCTTGACACCTCGTTAAGCTGAATCAGCTCAACTTGGGACTTCACCTGAAGACTGACTCGCTTTCCTATTAAATTTATATGCTCTCTAGGAACTGCTTGGTTTTCCAGCACTGATTCCCAGACACCAGTCTTTGCACACTGTGTAAATAGGAGACTTCACGAGGCACACCGCACACCACAAGGCCTCTTTGCTGCCTGGCACTACCCCAGGTTGCTGATATGGGGCAGCAATGACCTTTGTGGATGGCTAGCCTTGCCTGCAAATGCAGAAGGAAAATATCCTTCTCTTCTGTGATATTAACTAGTGGATCAGTGTGCAGATTCTGGAGTTGGGCTGGCTAGACTCAACTCCCAGCTAAGCCAAGCTAGCAGCTGTGTGACTTTGGTCCAATTGCATAAACACTGTGTTTTAGTTTCCTCATCTGTAAAACAATGGGGAAGATACTAACAAACTTAAGTTGGTACAAGAATCCAGTGTTAAGCTCTTAGAAAAGTAACTAACACATAAGCCCTCAAAATACATCAGTGATTAAAATGTGCAAACTTCAGAGAATATCCCCTCTAAGAGTTGCAATGTCCTACATTTTGGTAGTAAGAAGAATCTCATATCCTCTTAGTAAATTCCTGATGCTATTTTCCAAGAAATACAAGAATCTTGGCAAAATTCTAATATCATTATCAAGTAAAATATTTGTTACCACTGTCTATAAAATATGTATTATCTTTTAAAATTTCGATAATTAAGATAAGTAAAAGAAATAGTTCTCCATGTTACCTAACCTAGTAGTGGTAGGAACAACTTTATAATTGTCATTATATAAGTGCCATAGGCAAAATCTTTGTGTAAACATCAGTTTAAAAAAGGTTATCCTTGTGTATACTATTTCTCATTATATCTATTTTCAATCCTAATACTTTCAACTCCTACAACGTAGAACAGCAGTATTCAAAGAATTTATAATTTAGTTGAATAGAAAAGGCATGTGTAAGTGAAAGTTAAATAATAATACAACAGTTCAACAGATGTTAGATTTCAAGAACTATTTAGTGAGCATCTATGTGCAAGGCACAATTTATAAGAACTCTGGGGATATAATGCTGAGAAAATAAATAGCAGTATCTGTGTTCTAAGGACTCACAGTCTGGTGAAGGGGACAAGCAGGTATACAAATACTTCTAATTTCAAGAGAGACTCTGTTGAATGCTAAAGTAAAAGCTATCGCAAAGTGCAATGGAAGCAATAGGAGTAGTGAAAGTCTTGTTGCAGCCACGAGAAAGGGATGTGGAGGAGAGAGGAGAGTTTCCGGAAGAGGGAAGAACATAAACAAGCACACAGCAACAGGGATGCCCAGGCAGGTGTAAGACTTCTCTGTGCCAGAAGGGCATGAGGGAAAATAATGGTAAAGACAGATTGAGCTGCAGTGTAGACAGCTTTATGTAGCAAACTGAGCAGGGCCGATGTGATTCAAAATGAAGTAGGGAAGCGTTGAAGGTTTTTAACCAGAGCAATGGCATAATCAGGTATATCTCTAGTACAGCATGTAGCAAAGACCAAAACATGAGTCATTCATTGTGCTCTTTTTATTTATCCAATCTTAAAGTTTTATGCTGGAAATTGTTAACTAAAAGTGGCATTTTTGAGTTACTTGCCACCACTTCCTGGTATCTGAGTAACAATGATATGACAAGCAGATACCGTTTAAGTAGTTTTATGCTTAAATTTTTTTCCCTTGCATTTCCATTAGAAATCAAACGAAGGATTTCATTCTCCTAAAAATGAGCATGAATATGAATAAATCTTATCATATAGCATAAGACTATATTATAATATTTGATTTTTTATCCTGAATCTATGAACTATATATATATATATATATATAAAACATATATAGTCTACTTTTTATAGTATATATAAATACATATAAAGAGAGAGAGTCTACTTTTTATAGTGCTTAAATTTGACCCAATTTCTTTGGACTTCCTTTGTATCCATTGGTCATTGTCTTCTTCCTATTAGAATACACAAAAGTCTTCCAGCACCTCTATTCTTTTCTCTCCCCTTTTACAACTCCTAGGCCTGCCACAGCCTTTATTAATGGTCATTCCGAGGGGAATTCATCTCCAGTGGCAAGCTCTGAGTCTCACACACAATGCTGGTTTGTGCTTCTTGAATACACGAACCGACAGACCCTGTCTTCCCAATGGAATCTGTCAAAGAAACATACATCTCTTAAGCGTCATTAGGAAGCTGGCTCTACAAGCTGAAACTGTAGACATCGAGGTGTCTGTTCCCTTTATAGTGATCCTATTCTTATCTCAAAAGGCCAGGTCTGTCCCCTGTCACCTGACTAATTGTATAATTCCACCAGCTCCCATCTTAGGGAGCCCATCACAGGGCTTTTAAGAGTCCTATAAAGAACAATTGAGAGTTTCTTTTTCCACCTCTTGGGGGAAAGAAACACTAAGGGCTTATTTCATCTAGAAAATATGCAAAAATAAAAGACGACTCGGCCTTCTGACAACTTAAATTCAAGAAAGCTAGCATGGTTTTTTAAATGCAGAGTTTGAAAATATTGATAAATGCCACCAGTGGAGACACAGCCCTCGTCTTCTGATCCTGCACATTTCTTTGTTACAATACAAACTGGAAGTGGATTATTACTACTTTATTACTTTGATCACTATGCAAGTGGGCAGCTGATCACTGTGTGATCTCATGGAGTGTGGGGGAGAGGAGTCCAGCACAGAAATCCGCATGCAACTTGTACCCCACCCCTTGACCCCACTCCTTCCTTGGCCTCTCCTTTATCCAGCTCTTACCTTTCTGCACAGCACACTCCATCACGCAGGATCAAGTAGGTCCCTGCACATATAGAGGCAAGTCGGCAAAAACTCTGAAGCCCCCCACCCTCAGTCACTACCCTCTCCAAGTACGAAGAAGAAATTAAGCCAGGAGAAGTGAAGAGATTTTCTAAATTTTAGTTCAACAGCTTATGCTATCTGTCTGTCTTTGCTGCATCATCCGTGAACTCTTGGGTAAAGTGAAGAAGAAGTATGTACCTACTAGAAAGACATACTGAAGCCACAGACCCCTGGTGATAAGTGGGCAGTGACTAACCTGGTTACTTGATATACGTGTGTCTGGCCCGTATATCCTTCACAGACTCATGTAAGTGCTATCTTAGTCCGCAAACATTTACTATGTACATTTATTATATCGCAGGCATTTTGTTAGTGGCTGGGAATACAGTGATAAATAATAGGTCAAGGTCTTCTCCTTATAAGAGCTCTCATTGTAGGGGGAGGAGACACATGTATTAGAATGATAACACTATCATTCACCATGCAACGTGATTTGTCATGACATATAAATGCTTTAACAGTTACTGATGCTGTGTCCTGGGGACCCAGGGGTCAGAATGATTAAGGGAGGTGTCAGTTAAACCATTACAGGGGAGGCAACAAAATAATTGGCCTTTAAGGAATGAGTAGCCTTTACCAGGTATTATAGAAAAGAGCATTTCAGGAGAAGGAAACAGAACACGCAAGGACTCATAGTTACAAGAGCAGATGGTATTTGGGAACAGAGCAGATATCAGAGGAATCCCGGTATACTAGTACACAGGGAAATAAGGAGGTGAGCACTGATGAGGGAAAGACTGTAATGTAGTTTCGATTCCTATGAATCTAGATTTTTGTCTCATAGCTGCAATCTTTTCCACCAGAAATAATCTTTTTTTCCTCTGAGTCCCCTTAGCAGATTATATGTTATTTGCTATATTGTTGGTGTGAAGTCATTTGCCTGCCTTATCTATTCTAAAGGATATAAACACATAAAGGCAGAATCTATTGATTATTTTCTGTATCCTCACTGTATGTAATACAGTGCTGTAAATATAGTAGACAGTCAAAAATTATGTCAAATGAATGGTGTTTCTCAGTTCTGGATTATAAAGACAGTGCTTTCGGTAAGTTCCTTAAAATACATGACCTCAAATGTTTCCTCTAATGCGAATAAGAAAGTTTCATCTGGTTGGCTCAAGATGATCCTGTAGTCAAAGGCCAGAGAAGAATGGGAGTTATGTTCCAAAAATGCTGACCTAGGGTTAGAGTTATCAAGCACAACTGTCTTCTTATTGAATCCTGAAAGAGCCTGAAGTCTCTAGCAGTTATAAAAATCCATCTCACTGAGAGAAAGGATCCTTTCTTGTTATGCTTTAAAAGGTGTGCTGAGAAGAATAAGGTTAAATATAACCGTAACTAAACCTAAGCGTGGTTTGGTGATACACATGCAGAAATAGCACTAAATCAACAACAGAATAATATCACTACTGACTTTTATGTAATGCTGACAAAGGCAGCAGCTGACAATGAATGTTAGAACTGATGTCAGCAAAAGATGCTGAATTTTTAAGCCCTAACACATCACAGGTAAGATGGTTTTATGCCGGAAGTGCGTTCCCTTGTAGGAAATATTTTTTCAATCCTTCCAAATTTTAGTTCACCCAGGTCATTCCAGCAAATCAAGATCTACTTGCTATGAAAATGAAATAAAACATAGACAAGTTCAAAACAATGAGGAGCAAATTATGACGTGCTCTCTGGGTGAGAGGAGAACCTGTACTGAGGGCCCAAGACTCAAGCAGGGCAGCTTGGGGAGGCTTTTAGGAATTAGTTCAACACTCTCATTTCGTAGTTTAACTTTACATGTAATCTTCAAAGTGGTCATTCTTGCCCTAATCTTACAATGAGAATTTCAAGGCTCAGAGAGATTAAGTAACTTGCCCAAAGTTACACTTTAATAAGTAGCAGGTATACCTTTAAATCTTTGTTTGTATGTTGCAGTCATCTTAATAACATTCTGTTGGAGCCTTCTTTCCTCCCCCATTTTTATTATGCTTTCTAGGTCTTGGCCAGTCATTCTAATGGCAAAGGGTAGAGAAATCATTTGACTTTTAATTAACATTTTTAATTTCTATCTCAACATTTAAGACCACTATGATATTCTGGTAGTAAGAAATTGAAATTTTTCCTTCATTTCTTTCTCTTTTCTTTACATATTTTCACTTCCTTTCTCCCTTTCTTTCTTCCTTTTTTTCTCTTTCCTTTTTCACAACTTTTTCAACCCAGATATTCCAGAAGACCATAAAAACAAGAATGTATGTAGATGAAATAAGGAGCAAAAAGAAATATTCCTTGCCTTTATTTTTAGTTAATATTTAAATTATTCCAGTAACAAATAACATAGGGGCACTGTTCTCACAGAGAAGGGCTGTGCTGGGTGTGGCATGCCTTTACAGCAGGTATACTATTTTCTTGTAATACCAGGTCAGCAGTCATGACCAAAGATCATGTGACTAACAGCTTAGTTACATCCCCGTAGCGCCAAAACTTGTTGCTCATTCATGTTCCCAAATGCTTTCTTCTCTTTGCCTCCACCTGGTTCTTTGCTATCTCTATCTTTGGAAGCTTCTCTTCTTCTGTGTAATCTTTAAATGTTAGAATTTGCATAACTTGGTCCTTGACACTCTTCTTCAAACAAAATAGAAGATCTCACCTTCCTCCCAAGGCTCGAATTATCGCCATATAACACATTAACCAAATTTTCATTCCTAAGTTGGGCCTTTCTTTGAGACACGTAAATGCAACTTTTCATTCTGTTTCCTCCTAGATTTCTCACAGATACGCCAATTGAACTTACTGAATCGTCATGCTTGAATTTGGTCCTCAAATCCGTTTCGGGTTCATCCTTTCTTGCGTCCGTATATGACATCTTCCACCCAGTGCTCCTGACAGCAGTGTAAGCGTCACCCCCATTTCACTCGACTCCCTGTCTGAAGTTCCTAATTTACAAAGACTTAGAAAACAATGCCAGGTTATTTTTATCGCTTAAAATAGCTGGAGGGAGGCATGGTTGGCAGTGGACGAATGGCTGGACAACATCAGGACGAGAACCCTTCGTCCTCGTTACCTCCTTGCTGCAAGATGGTTGGTTCCCCACTCCAGGCATCGTGTACCTGGTACAAGCGGGAACAAGGGGAAAGACATTACCAGCCGCTCTGTAAGTTCGATTGGGAAAGGAGAAGTTTTTCAGAATCTCCACGGTAGACCTCTGCTTCTGTCCCCCCAGCCGGAACTCACTGCGCCCTCCTCCGGCGCAGCTGCGAGGGAGCCACAGAGCAGCAAAGGCGCAGGCAGGGCCGGCCAAGCTAGAGCACAGAGCGGGAAGCATCGGGCAGATGCCGGGTCTGTACGGGCTAAAAGCTCTGCTTGATTTTCCTTTCCAGCGGTCTGGTTTCCCATGTTGTTCAGCTGGCGGGGGTGGGGCGGGGATTCTCCATTCGCCTTCCGGATGCACTCTCTGTCCTTCCCACCCTGTACTCTGCCCTTGGAGTCTGCCCACTGGGGTGCATGGGGCGGAGGTGGGGGCCAGCAGCATTCCCGGGGAGCGGTCTGGGTATTTACTCCCCGGGCTGCCTCCACGCTGGGCCTGGGCTGACGACCACTGCTTTCCTCCGCTGTAATTTCCCTGCTACAGCTAAGCTCTCTTCAGGGCTCGGTAGCTGCTGTCTCTTTGCCACCCAGGCCACGGGACAGGGAAGACACAGCCCTCTGGTCGCTGGCACTGGCGCAGTTCAGCATCCACAGTGGTTCAGTGTCCACACCTTTGCAAACAGCCCTTCATTAAACCCTCTGCAGTCATCCCCTCTGAGTGTGCCATCTGCTTCCTGCCCATACAGTAATCAATATCGCAGATACCACAGCGTCTTAGCATTCGTATTGCTTGTGATAATTCTACATCCCGTAGAATGGCATTGAGGAATCTGGCTGGCCGTGAGCGTGGGAAAGGGAGCAGCGATCGCCCGGCTGTAGCGACTTGGGCGCTAGCAAGGGTATGAAGCCAGTGAAATGCCTTTGCAATTCCCTTTCCTGCCACCAAGCTCTTCAATCCCTAGATTGGCAGATAACACATCCTGTCAGTAATTTTTCTTCAATCGAAAAACATTAACTATCAATTTTTCTTACTCATCAACCCAGCACCTGACATACATCATGCCAGTAACAAATAATGTTGGGGCACTGTTCTCACAGAGACAAGCTTTGCCGGGCATGGCATTCCCTTACAGCGGGCATAGGATGTCCTCAAAATACCAGGTCAACCACCTAGTTTTTCCTTCTAAAGCTCAGTGGCCAGCAGTTTACTTTACATCTCCATAGAAACAAAGCTATTGCCCATTGCCATCTCAAAATGCTTCCTTCACCTGGTCTTTACCTGCTTCTTGACTATTTCTACTTTGCTGGGCTTCTCTTCTTGTACCTAATTTCTAAATGTTGAAGTTCTCATAACTTCCTCCTTGGCACTCTGCTTTAAATAAGAGACGATCTCATGTTATTCCCGAAAGAAAACTAGAAATTTCTAGTGAGGGTCACGACAAGATGCAGCCAGACACTGGCTGGAGCACACTGTTCCTGAAACCCACTATTCTTTTCTGAGGAGCAAATAAACTTCTTGTGCAGGCTTCTTGTGAAAGGGCTCTCCTTCCAACTTCTCCAGGGCAATACAGTGTTCCTTTGGAAGCACATGCTTTTCAAAATTTCCTGAAGTCTCATGATACCCCTTTTGATTCCTCTCTACCCTGCCTCTGCTGGTAGGTTTGTCTCCAGCCTGGGGTTTCTTTCCTCTTCACATTCTTCAACAGCTTCCTTGGGGGACAAGAGGGGGTGGCTCCTGTGTCCCAGATCTGAATGTGCTAAAAATAGGGGTGACCAGGGATATTGATCCATTTGCACAACATTGGTTTTTGTCTACACAGACTATTACTGCCAGCTATTAATTGGATCTAGATTTTCTGTTTTCTTTTCTCCCATGCTTTGTATATTGTTGTTAACACCTTCATTTAATAGGAAAAAATATCAAGTACATTTCTGGAATTTGACTGCCTCATCTCATGGCTGCTGTGCCTCTAGCTCCCTCTGTTCCTCATGTGCGTCCCCTCCCCTGACCAAAGTTTTAAATTTGAATGTAAAAATCTGTGTCTTTGTTATTATCCTAGATATAGTGGCATGTAGCGTTTCTTTTGGGGAGGAATCAAATAATTCCTTGGGAATAATATAAATGTTGCAATGAGAATTTTTAAAACATAATTGGTATAAATTTTTTTCATAGGTTTCTCTGCCAGTGAATAAATAAATTGTATTTCCTTAAGGCATTTCTTAGTATGCTGATGAAAATTTCAGGGTACAGCCCTGACACTCACGATAATGAAATACATGAGACCAATTATACTGCTACACTCTTGCTGTATCTTAGATTTAATTTAAACAACTCACAGCCACAAAAGTGGAAAACATAATGCACTGGTATGAAAAAGTACACTTTTTAAAAGGGGAAAAGACTTTGCTAAGGAGGTTAGAGTATTATTTACGAATAAAGTAGGGTTATCTTTCATTGACTGCATCAAGTGATAGGAGAGGAAGTGACTTTTTATCAGATTACTTTTCTTGTGATTTCTTGCCTTCAAGTATGGCATTTCAAGGCACGCTAGAACTCTGTGGGGCTGGAAGAAGTGATCAGGTATACCCAATCAACTCTTCACTCTATGATAAGGAACGGGAGGAGCAGAAAGGTCAACTGCTTGACTCAGGTCATGCACTTTTGAATGCTGAGACCAAAACCTAGAACAGCTTGGCCCAAAGTCTAGCCCAAGGCTTATTTACAGGAGATAGGCTTTGAGTACTTGATAAAATGCAGATTCCTGGAATCTACTACTACTATAAAATGCAAACATTTCAATAAGAATTTCTAGGATAGCAATGAAAAATCTACATGTTTTTAAAAATTTCCCTATGGTAAGTCTTACCCACACTGATATTTCACAACCACTTTCTGTAGCCTGGTGTTCTCCACTCCATCTGTGTTTCCCACTTAGCCTGGGGACTGGGTGGGGGTGCAGAGCAGACACCCTTGGGATTAGGTGGTGATGTGGGGCAAGGCAACAGAAGCTATAGAATAAACAAGGAACATCGGCCTGCAGGGTCCATATCGTGAAGATTTGGGAGAAATTTTATGTTATATTAAAGCAAACGTTGCACATAACAAGGTGGTAAAGGAATTATCTACATAGACTTTTAAGCTTAGATGAAAACTTTCAAGAAATGTGGGGTTGAATTTCAAAGCTTCAGCTTCCAGAGCACAGTGCTTCAGCTGTCTCTGCCTTAGGGGCACATTGGTGTCATTTTTTACCTAGACTTTCTCAATTAGAAATGTCTTAATTAGTCACTGCCATAATAGTCTCGTCCTCTGCTGAATTCTTCCTGCATTAAAATTGATTTAATGTTTTTCTTTAAAGTAACTTACTCTTTTTACATAAGCTGATCCTAAATAATTTTGCAATGTGTATATGCCAACACCAATGCTCCTACACCACTTGGGGATTATAGGATTCAATTCAATTCTGATACTAGCTATGCGGATTTGGCATAGACCCCACAGATAAGGGGCTCAGTCCCAAAAGACTGTCCCCATTTCAGATGCCAGCCACAAGTCCTGGGTGACCCCAAGCCACCTGCACTTCTGCCCAGCTGGCTATAATTTTGGGGCTTCCTGCAACCCCCTCAGATTTGGTAATTTGCTAGGATGACTCACAGAACTCAGGAAAGTGCTAAACCTACAATTACAGTTTTTATTATAAAGGGTACAACATAGCAAGGAGACATATAGGGCAAGATTTTCAGGGAGGGTGCCAAAGCTTCTGTCCCAGCGGTGTTAGGGTGTGCTACCCTCCTAGTACGTTGACATGTTCATCAACCAGGAAGCTCCGAAGCTTCATTCAGAGATTTTATCAAGATTTCATTACTTAGGCAGGATTGATGAAATTATTGGCCACATGATTGAACTCAGTCTCTAGCTCCTGTCCCCTCTCTAGGAGCTAAAAATTCCAACCTTCCAATCATGTGGTTGGTTTTCCTGGCAACCAGCCTCCATCTTAAGGCCATCTAGGCCAGTCTCATCAGCATAAACTCAGGTATGGTTGAAAGGAGTTTGTTATGAATAACAAGAGATGCTCCTGTCACTCAGGAAATTCCAAGAGACTTTGAGTTCTATGCCAGGAACTGTAGACAAAGATAAATAAATAGATAGATGAATAGAGGGATGTAAATATAAAATTATACCACAGCGTGATCACTATAAGGTTTTCCTAATGTGCCTTTAAGTATGAAAATATTAAAAATGTCCGCATGCCTCTGTCTGCATTTTCTTTGGCTCCAGTAATGGTAGATATACCCACTGCATGTTGACAAATCCTGCTTTGTTATGTCCCTAAATACCTAAAAGGAAAATCTGTAGTTTGATGCATTTGTTTTGGCTTTAAGGTAATCTATTTAAACTCCTATGCCTAAGCAGTAGACCAATTCTCAATTAGAATTTTGATTATATCAGATTTGGCTTAGCAACCCAGGATTATTTTTATAAGATATAAATACTTTTTGAGGGGGGATTATACAAACAAAGAATCACTAAGATTCGTACTTACACATCTGAAATGAAATCTCCAGCATGCTTACTATATTGTGAGATCTTTGAGAGCAAAGACTGTCTTATTCTTATATCTCCAGAAACTAAGGGAGCATTTGGCACATATTGAATGCATAATTACTATTTTTTTCTAAAAATATGATGTACCAGCCTATTAAATTGGACACTCAATATAAACAATTACTTTGCTTTGGTACCCAGATATGTAGCCAAATTCAAATCGCCAAAACAAAATGATAATTGGTCCTCACACCTACAGCATTTAGCTCTTCGAAGGTTAATTGAATTAAGCTGGAATAACTAAGAGTTGCATTTTAGACTGCAAATAATAATAATAATTATTACATCCACATTTAATGTCAAATTAACAGTTGTTTTGACAACCTAAATGATAATCACATTTTCCAATCAACTATGCAGTAACTTAAACTACTACTAGTGACCTGAAATATCAGAATAATTCTTCTGTATCTTGCATATATTTGTTATATAATATTGTCTTGTTTTGACTACATAAAACTGTGGATGACAAAGTTAAATATTTCTCAATAAATTTGAAACCACCTTGTTGATTATGCAAAAGAATGTCCATGTTTCAAATTAACCTTTTGATTTTTCCAAGTATCTATCTCTTCTAGAATTGTTTAGAAGAAGCTATTTGACATAAATCAATTTATTCTATTAAACAGACTCAAAATATAAGTTAAATCGATTTATTATTTAAGATGAAAATTGTAGGCAACACAATTTTAAATGAGCATATTATCTATTTTTTAATAGCTTGACTGATAGGTGATATATAAGCAAAAGTATATAATTAACCTAAAATAATAAAAACAGTAAAAATGAAATCAATCATAATTTTAGTTATCATTTATTGAATGGTTACTATGTGTCTGGTGGTGGCCTAAGCACTGCTGCTGACCACTCAACTACATAAATTAGGTACCAGTTTATCCCTATTTTGCAGAGTCTTAAAGGAACTAAGTGGTCCCTCCAATTCACTCAGTGTCTAACCGGTGCAATCAGAAATATTAAATGGAATTTACTATTTAGGTTATTTAGGTCAAACAACCTAAAACAGAATCACAGACTTGTAGGGTGAAATGAAGAGCATTAAAAATGGTAATTACGTAGGTAAATTTAAACAAATGTCGACTATATAAAATAATAGCATACTGTAAGCTTTAATATATACAGAATTAAAATATACAACAATAATGCTAAATATAGAAAGGATATAAATGGAGTTTAAGTGTCTTAAGAGCCTCACATTGTCTAGGAAAATGTAAAAGAACAAATTTATACAAGGCTTTAAAAATTAAGCATGAATGTTTTAGTTTCAGGTATCAATTAAAAGAATAATAAAAATAAATCATATAACTAGAAAGCTAATAGAGTGGTGAAATAGAATAATAAAAATTACCTGATTAAGGGGAAAAAAGCATATAGAACAAAAATAAAACAAATAATAAGTGGTAGATTTAAAGCCAAATATATTAGTAATTATATTAAATCTAAAATGACTAAATTCAACAATTAATAGACAAAGATTGTCAAAGTGGATCTTAAAAAAACTCTATGTTGTTTACAAGGGATACACTTTAAATATAAGGACACATAGAGGATGAAAGTGAAAGAATAGACAAAGATATATTATGCAAAATTAACCAGTTAGCAAAATGGCAAAGTAGGAGCTATCTGGTTTTACTCTCCCCCACAGAAAGCCAATTAACAACTATCCATTGAAAGATTATTACTCAGAATATCCCAGAACGCAAAAGCAAGGCTGTGACAATCCCTTGAACTACAGACCAGAGAAAAACTAACAAGAAGATGGTAACAGAAATAGTTCTGCTTAAATGAAATGCGCCTGCCCCAGACTTAGTAGGTATCACATGCAGAAATGTCCTTTCAACTCACAGCTTCTGCACTGGAAAAAGCGATTTGGAGATGGACTTCCAGTTTCCTTATCATCCTGGGTCACTTTGCAAGAGACACGTTCCAGCCTCAGCCCACGGGGAAGCATTGCAAGTGCTTGCAGGGCTAAAACACCTGAGGCCAGCTAGAGATAAAGAGAGGAGAAGAATGACTTAATGCCTTTTGCAACAATCCGGATGGAACTGGAGACCATTATCCTAAGTGAAGTATCTAAAGAATGGAAAAACAAACACCACATGTACTCACTATTAAATTGGAGCTAACTGATAAGCACACATGTACATCGAGGGAAGTATAACTCAATGGAAATCAATGGGGGGGAGGACAGGGAATGGGTGAAAACTCACCTAATGGGTACAGTGAACACTATCTGGGTGACAGGCATACTTATAACCCTGACTCAAGCATTACAAAAGCAACCCTTGTAACCAAAAAGATTTGGACTCCCGTAATACTTTGACATTAAAAAAAAAAATTGTCAAGAGGGTATATCTCATGTTAATGGTTTTTACCACAATAAGAAAAGAAAAGAAAAAAAGAGTGTGGGTGGGGCTAGCAGTGGCTAGCACCTATATCTCAGAGACTGCTCTCCATTCCAGCCAGAGGAGACACCGTATCACAGAGGCTGTTCAGTATCACCATGCTGCAGGAAACATGGTCCACAGGTCCACTGGGCATGAGTCCCCAGTTGGCTTTCCCACAGATCTTAGGTATGCCCCTCTTGGGTCTCACCAAAGCCCATCCAGGTTAGATGCCACACAAACCTCAGAGCCTTCATGAGACTAGCAACAAACCTGGGTTTAGGGCACCATGTAGTACTGGAAAGGAGGCAGCAATCTTGGACTAAGGAAACACAATGTGAATCTGCACAAGATCTCTAGACAGACATATTGTAAAAAGACCTACACAAACAAAGCCAGACAGTGAAGACTGCAGTAAATACCTAAACCTTCAACATGTAGATATCAACATACATCAATAAGAATCAAAAGCAATCTGGGAGCTATGACTTCATCAAATGGACAAAATAAATTGCCAGTGACTGACTCTAAAGAGATAGAGATATGTGAGCTCTCAGACCAAGGATTCAAAATAGCTGTTTTAAGGAAACTCAAGTTAACTCCAATAAAATACAGAAAAACAATTCAGAAATTTTATCATAGAAATTTAACAAAGAGATTAAAATAATTTAAAACATCAAACAGAAATCCTGGAGTTGAGAAATGTAATGAATGAAGTGATATTACAATAAAGAGCCTCAACAGCAGAATCAATCAAGCAGAAGAAAGAATTAGTGAGCTTGAAGACAGACTATTTGAAAATGCACAGTCAGAAGAAAAAAAGTTGAAAAGGAATGATAAAAGCTTGTGGGCTCTATGGGACAGCATCAAAAGAGCAAATGTAGAAATTATCAACATTCAATAGACAGTAGAGAATGGCAACAGTGTAGAAAACTTATTCAGATGAGATCAGGTACATTTGGGGTGGTATGGCTGCATTAATAGATGGTTATTCAAAGAAATAAAAGCAGAAAACTTTCCAAACCTGGTTAAGTTATAAGTAGCCAGGTACAGGAAGATCAAAAGTCACCAATCATATTGAATTTAAATAAGACTATCCTGAAGCATATAATAATCAAACTCTTAAAAGTCAAAGACTGAGAATATCCTGAAAGCTATAAGAGAAAACAAGAAAATAAACTATAAGGGAGTTCCAAAACACCTGGTAGCAAACTTCATAGCTGAAACCTTACAGGCCTGGAGGGAATGGGATGATATTTTCAAAATGGTGAAGGAAAAAAAAAGAAAAACCAGCCAAACAAGACTACTATACCCAGCAAAGCTGTGCTTCAGATGTAAAGTTAGAGATAAAGACTTTCCCAGACAAAGAAAAGCTGAGGGAATTCATCACCACCAGACCTGTATTAGAAGAAATGTTAAAGGAAGTTATTCAAACTGAAAGAAAAGGATGTTAATGTGTAATATGAAAA
>NW_012145523.1:2075968-2111863 GCF_000956105.1 Propithecus coquereli
AGTAAAAGGAAAAGTTGGAATAATTTAAAATGTATATGCTACTAACAGCATAATTCCAAAATATATAAAATAAAAATTGGCAAAATATAGAGGAAAAAGGACAAATAAAGAAATCATAGTGAGCAACTTAAACATATCTTTCTCAGTAATTAAAAGAACAAAAAAATTACTAAGGATAAAGAAGATTTGAACCACATTTGTCAAATCTAATCTCATTAATTTATATTGCATCCATCATCTACTAGATCTACATTCTTTTGGAGTGCACATGGAATATGTACCAATATAAACCGTAACTGGGCCATAAGGCAAGCCTCAATAAATTTTGTATAGATTGAAATTATATAGAGAATGCTCTTTAAATCCACTGGAATTAGGCTAGAAACCAATTTTAAAAGAGATAAATGAAAAACTAGCAATTTTTTAGAAATTAAACAATTCACTTCTAAATGCCCCATTCTGATTCAAAGAAGAAATTACAAAGGTTAAAGTATCTTAATCTAAATAATACTTAAAACACAATGTATTAAAATTTGTGTGATGTGCCTAAAGTCATACCTAGAGAAAGTTTTATAGCTTTAAATATGTCTATTAGAAAAGAAGACAAGTTGAAAGTTAATGTTTTAAGTATCTACCATAAGAATTTAGAAAAAGAATGGCAAATTAAATTAAAGAAGAATGTTGAAAAATTAAATAAGGATATATGAATACGGACAAGGCATTAATTAAATAATGAAAAATGCAACAGAAAAAAAATCGATACAGCCAAAAGTCAATTCTTTGAAAGGACTAATCAAATTGGTAAACCTATAGCAAGAATGATCAAGATAAACAAGAAGGCATATTGTTTCAACAATATGACTGAAAAAGAGGATATCACTAGAGATTCTGCATCCATTGAAAGAAGAATAAAAATGTATCATACATAATTTTATGTCAATACAGTTGAAAATTTAGATGAATTGGGCAAATTAATTGAAAAATACAATTAAAAACTGAATCAACAAAAAATATAAAATTTGAATAGTCCCATACTAGTGAGTAAATTGGCTCCTTAATGTAAAACCCTAACCTCCTCCCACGCCCCCATAGTTTTTTAACTCTAGGCTTACATAGCTTCACTGATGATTTTTTCTAAATAGTTAAAGAAATAATAATACTAATATAACACAAATTCTTCCAAAAAGTAGGAAAAAAGTAAATATTTTCCAACCCAGTTTATAGGGCAGCATAAACTTAATACCAAACCTGACAAAAGAAAGAAAATTTTAGATTAATATTATTTATGAACAAAATTGCAAAAACATTGAATAAGATTATAGCAAATAAAATTCAATGACATATAAAAAGGATAATATATCATTAGCAAGTGAAGTCTATTCCAGGAATGCAGGGTTGGTTTAATATTAGAAAATCAATCAATATAATTCATCACATTATTAGACTAAAGGAGAAAAACATGATCATCTGAATAAATGCTGATAAATCATTAAATAAAATTCAGTCCTTTTATAAAATTTAATCCTACTCTCACCAAAGTAGGAACTAAAGGGGGGTTTCTTAATCTGATCTGATGCCTAGCTAGTTGGACTTGAAATTCTCCAAGAGCCATCTGGTTTCTGTAGGGGTAGATTCAGTGAATTAAATGGAGATATGATAGGGACCACCACCCTTGCATCCTTTAGATTTTAATGGGAATACTAATCTCTACCATTCACCCTGAGGTACAATAGTGATTTTTCTTTGCTATCTTGACTAGGGCAGAGAGCAGTTTCAGAGGGTTCCATTTTGCTTCACTAATATGATAGCTCCTACCCAAGGGCAAAGAACTACCCAATATAAGGGTTACTCCAACAAGTGTATCAACTCCAGTTTTATACTTAGGGGTTGGGGAAATTGCTGTCACTGGGTTTGTGCATCTAGTAGTCCCATTGCAAGCCAGATTGAGGTAGGATGCCACTTTTTACCTGGTCAGTATGTGCCTCCACCCTAAAAAGTGGCTGTGTTGACACTTCATGTCTCTGGGTATCAATGTCTATTTATACCTTTTGTTCAGTAATCCTAGAAATATCTGGGTAGTCCCCCTTTCCCAGAATAAAATTACATAAGTAAATGGCCATTGGTGCCTTTGGGAAAGAATTTCAAGAAGGATTGAAGTATATTCTTGCTGCAGTATTGCAGTGTTTTTCTCCCTGGGAATATGGCCATCTCTTAAGTCAATGGGTTCCAAATCTAGAAATTGGTTTGGGTCCATAAATAAAGTAAGAGATCCTGATTCCTGATGTTTTTATTGGGATAATTGTTCTCAGCCTTCCACATCTCCATTATTTCTTCTTCTGGTTGTAAATGTGAAGCAAATTTCTTAATGTGTGCCCATCTCCTTTGCCTCTAGGGATACCATGTTCTTTGAACCATCTCCACAACTTCCTGCAGTTAGTGCTTTGCAGGCAAACCCTCTGATCTTGCTAGTCATTACAGTCATTATGGCTCTCTGGCTTCCAGTGGCCTCTGTTGCAGCAGAGTCTGATCACCCATGGATGGTAATGAGTCCAGCTCTGTGACCATCTCTTCTACCCACCTGCAGAAGACAGCCTGCACAGAACTTCAGCAATGCTGATGCCACTCTCATCCCTGCATTCCTCATGGCCTTGGTGGATGAGATGTCTTCTGGGTCTTTTCATGGAAATAATCCCATGGTGAGTCTTTCAGCCTCGCATATATCCTGAATGTATATTCAAGCACATGGAGATCCCTGAGCTTTTTTATTCTTTTCTCTGTCATCTTCCATGGCACTCAGGCATTTTGTCTTCATCGGCCAAGGCCACCACTGTGCCCAAGCTTCTTAGAATCACCCTAGCCTTAAGTCTTTCACACCCCCTGGGGTCCTTGCCAGGATGGTAAATCTTCTGTTTCAAAACACTACCCCCAACTCAATGAATTCTTGCTAATTAAGTCTTACTTTCTAGCCCCCTTGATCAAGCACCCTCAAAATCTATTCCCAATGGTACTCTCCTGGCTACTTCTAGGACACGCTAGCAGATTCTTGCAGCTCCTTTAAACTAAAGTATCCTTTCCATGCCACTTCCAACACATTTCCAGCAGGGTCCCTGGGATTTAACCCTACTTATTTGCCTGGCATCTAGAAGATTAGGCGGGGCAGTTCCTGAAGGGGGCACCTGCTGCCTTGCAGGGGAAAGGCCCCTGCAGTATCTTCGCGGAGTAGGAAAGCGTTAGCCCTTAGGAGGGCTGGGGGCCATCTCTGTAACCACGCTGGGTACAGGGGAGTCTGCTCAGAAAACACTCTTCAGGGGCAATCATCCGGATGTTCCTAACCCATATTTCAGGGCCTCAAGTTTGTTTGCTGTGTTGTTGTTTGGTTCTGGTTTTTTTTCCCCCATCCAGGGCCCTGTCCTTTGTGCAACAGACCTTCCTGGGCTGAGTGTTGAAATGTCTAGAGCTCTCCAATTCTAATTTAGTCATATGCCTGCTGCTCAGCTGTGTCTGCTCTTTCACTGCCGGACAAGCTCTGGTAGCTTGCAAAGTGGCCCTCGAGTTCTTACATATCCTTTAACTCTTCATACACCACCCTCAGTTCCTCATTATCCCTCTGCAGGTGATCAGTACAACTTTGGAATAACCAGATAACTCCACCGTCCTTCAACATTGCTCCCCCAGTGCCTTTCAAATGTTGGAATCATCGCAGCAGTAAGAGTGTTCCCTCCCACCAGGATGTTTTCCCAGGTTACCATCAGTGAAAGTTTTAGCAGTTGGGCCACTGCCTTGTGCCAGGAACCATCTGTGTCCTACATACCACTCAGGGGCCTTTCTTGCAAGCCAGTTGGCAAGCAACCTGGTCCCCAAACTCCGTCATACCAACTGCTTTTCTGGCACCAACTGTGTCAGGGAGGGTCCTCTAGGAAGCAGATACCACAACAGAATTAGAAATGTGAGAGGTTTGTTAGGAAAAATATCTGTGAAGGCTAAAGGGGAGAGAGAGCTGGTCGGAGACCCCGAAGCCACAATGCAGGTCTGACCTCCATTAGGAGACAGAGACACAGAATGAGAATTTGGTCAGAAAAGCCTCAGACTGCAGCTCAGCTCTGAAAAGATTTTGGCCATACCTGTGGGGAGTAGGGGGCAGAACAGAGAGTGTCCATTAGAGGTGTCCTGCGTTTATCAGGAATGGGCTGGTTACAGGCCCTGGCCATATGTGGTCATTTTGGGGAGCAGCTCAGAAAGAGGGTTATGTTGGTGTGAACACTATAGTGGGTCCCGAAAGTACAGCACCTGGAGGCTGTGCCATAACTCCACTTTTCACAACAGGTGCTCTTAAAGGGAATCTAAATGAATAGGGCATTTGAGTGCTTAGAATCTTCTGTATTCTGACTTAAGAAGTAGTCACACATGTGTGTGTATTTTGTGATAATTAATTTAGTCTTACATATAGGATTTAAGTACTTTTGTATATGCATTTTATGCAAATGTATATGTTATGCAAATTTACTTTAAGGATGTCGGGTAAAGAATCGAAGCCACTGTTCTGAATAATTCTACCTAAATATCCTGGGAGCAATCCCCCCGCTGGAAGCAACCACATAGTGAATTATAAGTAGTTTGGTTTTTATTTGTATTATTCAGAGAATTGCCTCATTTCTCCCACCACATTCTGTATAATCTCAAAATAATGAGTTATTTCTTCATGCAATATAGTAACTGAAGACAAGAACTCCTTTTTGGAATCACAACATTTTTAGAACTTCTAAGCTTCTTAAATATCTATTTTTTTCACGCATGATTTTAGTCTATACTGAAGCACCACATTTAATGCATTCTTCTGGGGTTTCTGCCCAGGCCTGAGGTCTGACTGCTTCTGGGATGGAAAGAGAATAGCTGTGATTTCAAGTCCTGTTGTGCAAAACCTGTAGCTGTTCAAGCACCTGAGATAGAATTTGGATCAGTAGCCTGGAGTACTGGCCAAGCTACATCACCAGTCCTGTTCATATAGTCCTGTTATCTGTCTGCTCTGACAGCCACAACTCAGAGTCTTGCTCTCAAAAAGAAAAATCATAATAATAACTGGGAACATAAATAGCACGGTGTGAAATTCAGGACCAGTTAGAAAGCAGTTACTATATTTGGAAGCAGCCTCCTTTCGTTTTGCCAGTTTGGGTTTAGAATCTCCTCTTTAGATCTCAAAAGCAGCTGTACTGTTCCGGTCATGGCTTTTCTCTCCAGAAGGAAGATAAAGACATATTCACAGAAGTGAGAACATTTTCCCCCTTTAAAAAAAGAGGAAGTAGGAAGTAAACTTGGAATTTTCCAACTGTGAACTCTATGTGAATGATGTCAAAAAAGAAAATGTAGAGAAACCTAGGTGGAAACAGAAGGGCAATTGCCTTTTTTATTACCATTGGACATTCTGCCATTTTCTTTTTCAGATTTCACAAATGCTTCTTAATTAATGACTATATTATCAATAAAAAGTAAGAAGTAAAAAAGAATTGACTTTGTTCTGTCTTGAAAAATGACCCCCAGGTCCCATAAAATGAAATTATAAGAATTAGCCTTCTAAAGTATGTTTTGATGGAACTATTTTTCAAAATGCGATTAGAAAGTTGTAGCTAAGTTAATAGTTAAGACATAAATTCAACACAAGGTTTTTAGAAGGATATTTTTTCTTGCTAACAAAGCCACATTATTCAAGATTAATGTGACAGGAAATGTGCTCTATTTCTGCCCTGCCTCTTTCAGAGAGATGTTTTCAAAGCTGGCTGCTATGGGCTTCCAGGACAGATGTTAGACACATGTTTTTAGGCATTTGTTAAATGAAGCTGCACATCATGATCTGGCCCCAGTAGAAAAAGTGATGTGAAGGAGCGTCCTTCAGTTGACAAGGGAAGAAAATTTTGGAAGAAAATTTGCAATATCCTAAAAGAAATTTCATACATCATTGAAAACAAAGGAAAGTAAAGCTAAATAGATTGGAGTTGGAGCTCTTTTTTTAATCATGTCAGCCAAAAGCGTTCCAGTCAGTAGTCCGAACACACCACAGATGAGGACAGATTTACCACTTGACTTCACTGAATAACAATCTCAAAGCTTAAAGGAATCTTTGTAAAGGGGAAATGGTGGAGCTTAATGCATTCTGATTTTTTTCTAAAGGCAGTGTGTTGCTTAAACATGAAGTCTCTGAATATAAAATGTGAAGATAAAGAAGAAAATCTTGAATAGACAGTGAATTTGGAAATAGAAAAAAAAAATCTGAAATAGTGCCTGGGAAAGTCGTGGAGTCTTTCTAGAACGAGACCACAGAAAGAAAGAAATACCTAGGGCTTTGGCCTAGAGCTGTATCTATATAACAAGACTGATTCAATTATTCTGTGGCTGTTTCCTTTTTTGTTTAAAATAATCCAATAGCTGCAAAATCAATCTGAGACCTTCATGGTTTATGTGATCCAATTTTCAGGACAGAAACGAAAATGATAACCAAACTGCATTTGCCGATAAAACCATTTCTATGATTAAGGTAAGTGGAAAATATTTGTTGTTGCTCTTGTTTAATTTAAAGCCCTTTCCTATCAAATTTATCTAGAATACATACAAATCAAATTAATAAGCAAATGATGTCAACTTCTGTTTTAGGTGGTGTTCTAAAGAAACTGTCACCTCCGATGACAGTTGCAAAGCTGACTGCTACCTGGAATTGATACTTTATTTTCCATGAACATTTGTAGCATAATCTGTATAAAAGTAGGGTGAAATAATTAAGTTGCATCTCTTCCTTTTAATGGAGTATACACATTTCATATAACCTGGGAGTGTGGAGGAGGAGAAAGAGTGTTTGTGGGATATGGAACTGAAAAACAAAGTAGGTATTTCCAGCTAACTCATAACTTGGCTGTTCATCTTTTCCCCATTGAAGGCGGGGAAGGCTAGGAGAATGTTTTCCCAGCAAGTCATGAAAAATACAGATATTTTAGCTGAAAGCACCAGGCTCACTAGAACCACACTCCAAGTCATTCCACCATGTATTCAGATTTTAAAGAGTAGGGATTAAAAACATGAGCAATGCAAAAAAAAAAAAAAAAAAAAAAACATAGCCCATGAGATTTGCATGATACATTGCAAGACAGAAAGTTTGTATATGGAAGAATTAAGCTTAAGCAATCACAGAAGAAGACGTGAAGAATCCTCTCCATTAATGTATGAGCTCTGAACCTTGAAGATGGTCAACACAGTATATGTGGATTAACTTGGAAGCAGAAAAAGATGAAGCAGGACCTGGGGCTACAAAGAAACAGAGGGTTGGGTGAGAGAGGCTAATCAAGCAATCGTGAATGCAGGATTCTATCAACACCCGATTGAGAGGAAGCTATTAACGTTGTGGTTATACCTGCATGGAACTTATCATTGCCGTGAAGACGTGTAGACTTGCACGTCCACATGCCACTCCAGTTTTCTGGCAAGATTACAGTCTTAGCAACAACTGTACTAAAATTTAGCCAGCTCAAAGTCCCCACCAGCATAATTATGATATTGGCCCCTGTCCCTCATGGTGTCCTCAGTTGTTTTTAGGAATTCCCAAGCACACTGATGTTCTGAGGTAGTCACCGCCCTCTGCTGCACTGCTGCTAAGTGTAAAAATGAACTCTGCTTCCCTGTCACTGCAGTGGGCACAGCCAGCTCCTGCACAGCTGAAACTCTTCTAAGGGCTTGCAGGTGTAGTCACTGCATTCTTTCAGAAACAGAAAGAATGTCTTTCTCCCAAACTCTGGGTTGCCTGAGTCTCACTATAGTACTGTGTGTGCCCTGAGTCACCAAGGCCTCTTGTCAAATAGCCCCTGTAGCTTCTATGGGGTCGGACAGAAACAGCCCTGTCCTCATCTCCCCACTCACCATCTCTTTCTGCTCAACACTCTTATCTCCTTCACCCCTCACCCCCCAAAATCCTCTTTCAGCTGAAATGAAACAAGCCAGGAAAAGCTGTCATGCAAGGGGTGGAAATCCATGAGGAATGAGGGGCCACTGGCCTGGCACACCCAATGGCTCACTGCACTGTTGTCGCTGCTGTGGATGCTATAAATAAATTGCTCTCAAAAAGATGAGTCCTATTGGATATTGGTCTCAGAAAGACAGCATTCCCACCTGTGACAAGGCACATGCCAATTGTTTGTTTCTAGAAGCTTCTATGGGCTTTTGCCCCAGGATATAGAGGAAGAGACAATACTGCTGCTCACCACGAAGAAGGGCAGGTCGGGGATGGATTGGGCGGGTTCACCCTCAGTTGTTGATTCAGAGGAGTGTGGAAAGCATGCAATTGGAGGGCTCCCTGAAGCTGGCTTCTTTCTTTGTTATTTTAAATAAGACACGAATCTGATAAAATCTTGAGATTTCCACGCAAAGGCCAGGGAAGAGCAGGAGCTCTGGAGATCGAGAATCCTTGGGGTGAATGCTGGCACCCCCATTCAGTAACAGTGTGATATTGGCTAATTCACTTGCCCAGCCTATCCAAGCCTTGGTTTCCTCATCTGTGAAATGGAGAGAAAATAATAAACTAGAGCTGTCCATGAAGACCACGTGAAATAAAGCTGATCAAGGGTTTGCCTCAGATACGGGAAGCTAATGGTAACTGTGGGCTGCCATTGTCAATATCAATACAGACTTCAACACGGGAAAGCCTGGACCTGATGCACATAAATGTTAAGGTTTCCTGTAGAGAATCTGTTCCCTGAAATTTGTCTTTAGATGAAAGTTGGAGCAGACACTAAATACTGTCATCTACAAAGAGGAAAAGATAGATGCTGCAGGTATGGCAGCGAGTTGCTGGAGGGCTGTAGATTCTGATAGAAAGAGGCTGTGGGAGCCCGACCCGGACCACAGCTGGAGCAGCTGATAGGGAAGAAAGGAAAGAGGGCCATCAAGGCTCCCTTGCAAACAGGCTTCTATAAAGTTCGACTTCATATGAAAGCAAGAGGAAGAAATCTGGTTATATCTAGAAGGCATAACCAGGTCTGATTTTAAGTCAAGAGATGTATAAAACCGGGCGTGGTGATTCATGCCTGTGATCCTAGCACTCTGGGAGGCCGAGGCGGGAGGATGGCTTGAGGTCAGGAGTTTGAGACCAGCCTGAGCAAGAGCGAGACCCCGTCTCTAAAATAAATAAATAAATAAATAAAAAAGAAATGTAATGAAGTCACATTCAATGCAAGGGAAACTGTTGAGCACGGCATCAGCTGGGAGGCAGCGAGTGGCTCTGTGGGGTGTGCCCGGAGGGGAGAAGCAATCCACTGACACTACAAGGACTCTCTGAGATGCAACTGACTGGCTTGGCTGGGCCCACTTCATCCCCTGAAGATGATTAGGGAGACGTGAGCAGGGATGCGGAAGGAACACAGACACAGGCTTCACAGTCTCATTGAGTGTCCCCAGGGAGCACCCTGATGAAACAGCATCTTGTACTTCTAAAGGCACTGCATGCATTATGCAGGTGCTCCCAGCCACCCGAGAACACCGAAGTCAGCTTGGTTACTCATCAGCTCAGCTGAACTTTACACACTGACACCCTAGCACCTGCAGAAAACTAGATTCCTTGTGTGGGTGGAAATTGGGTCACATGGAGAAGCGGCACAAAGCCTTTTCCGAGGCAGTTACAAGACGAACTGAATAGAGCTGAATTAAAATCAAGCGCCACTGCTTCCATTTTGCAGATGATAGTCTATGACTGGAAAACCAATGATGAAAAATAAACAGAGACATATAATGGGGGAATATTTTGAAAATTATGAATGTGAATTTTTCCTCTGCCTTTCTGAGTTTATGATCTCTACCCGATTTGGCCCAAGGCAACCATCTGCATGGGAAATTAAGATTTGTCCCAGAAAGAATGAACAGGGATAGACTGAGGTTATATTTTGCTTCTGACACTTAAAAATGGGAACTTTCAGCTACATAAAGCCTTACTAATATTCTAAATTCCTTTATTGTCTCTGCCGGAGAATTCCACTGAATTTATTCCTCCATGACATAAAGAAAATGCTCCTTCTAGCTAAGTTCTGGCTAGCAGAGCAAGTCAATAGGGTATGCAGTTCTATGGTCCACTAACGATATTAGATAGTAGAAGGGCACGTGGGTACCCAAGGCTTAGGAAAAAAGCAGTAAAAGGAATTGAAGAGGGAAGGCCATGACATGTGTGATCTGATTTGTTCCTGTCCTGTCTTCAGCCTAGACTAGGTGTGCACATTCGATAACTGACACTCAGGCTGAGGGTAGATGGGGGCTTCTGGAACTACAGAAGAATACTGTCTTGCAGCTGCTCTGTGCCAGCTCTGTTTGCAACCATACCCAAATCAACTCTTTGTTTGGCAATGGTAGGCTTGAGTTTTGGCTTCACGGGGCCACCTATGGTTCCCAGTAGCACAGACAAGTCTAAGGTGTACCTGACAATCTGGCTGGGGCCATGGAAGAGCAGTGCCCTCATTGGGGTGAGGCAGTGCTGCATTGAGGACATGGTCCACGTGGGAGCCCACTGGAAGTTACCCTCAGGACTCAGAGGGCTCACCCGACCCATGGGAGAGGAGTTGGGGGTGAAGTCACCTACAGAACACAGCAGGCACCAAGACAAGGAGGAAGAAACAGCAGCCAGAATGCAGCTATTGAGGCACACAAGACAAAGGACATCACTCTAGAAGCCCAGGAGTCAAAGGACAGCATGTTCAAAGACGGTGAGTTTGCTTCCGCTATGAGATCTTGTAAGTCTCACCATTCCTGCCACATACACAGATGATTTCTTGAAATAAAGCTAGAGGCTAAGCAGAATACTGACAAATAAATGATGAGAAAAACAATGTTTTTTTTTTCCCTAAAGGATTGAGTTGAATGTGCTTTTAAATTGCAAATCAGATTACATTTTAACCAACATATTAAAGTCAGCTGTGAATTGTTTCAATTTGTTTGTTCCTAGGTAACCAGTAGTAGGAAAAACAGATTAGTTACAGAAAACATGAAAGAGCTACATATACTCTGCACAGTCCAGCTAAAGGGGGAGCGAGATTTACAGTCCTGCTCTGTCACTAAATCATATGAGAACTAGGAGAGGATAGACGAGCAAATAGACACACCAGGCATTTGTGCCTCACCAAGAGGAACCCGAGTAGAGTGATTTATAGCAATAACGTGGAACAACAAGGTTAAATGTTGAATCTGTTCCAGCATGTATTTTTTGAAAGAACACATCAAAATGGAGTGAATGTCACTAATTAACTCATGCTAAGAGGCAAGACTGATAGCAATAAAAAAATGCTCATGTTGAAGTCCGAGTGAGTGACTAAGCAGCGAATAGGTCTAGTACCTGACTCATGGGCTCAGTTCAGGAAGTGGCATTTGATAGTGTTTCTCAGCCATTGGTTATGTGTAGGCTCCTGTATCAGACATCTGTTGCTGCGTAACTACGGCATAACTCGACGCTTAAAATAACAAACATTTACGTCACAGCTTCTGAGGGTCTGGAATGCAGGAGTGGCTTAGCTGGGTGGTTCTGGCTCAGGGGCCTCTCATGACGTTGCAGTTAAGCAGTGAACCAGGGCCTGCCGTCATCAGAAGCTGGGGCTGGAAGATCTGTTTCAAGGATGTCTCACTCACATGGCCACTGGCAGGAGGCTCTAGTTCCTCATCATGTAAGTCTCTTCACAGGACGACAGAGCAGAAGGTCTTCACAACATGGCAGTTAGCTTTTCCAGAGTGAGTGATCTGAGAGTGAGAGAGAGAAAGAGAAGCATGCTGTGTTTTATGACCTCATCTCATACCATCGCTCCTGCAGTATTCCACCGGCCACACAGACCAATATTAATACCATGTGGAAGGAGATTACACAGTGAGTGAATACCAGAAGGTGGGAATTATTGGGCAATGTCTTGAAGGCTGTCTACCACAACTCCCTTTAAAAGAAATTCAACAGACCTCCAGTGTCGGTACAGATTATTTGTGCTATTTGAAATGGCAAAAAAAAAAAAAAAAAATTCATGAAACTAAATACAAACTTCTTCGGCATAAATAAGTTGTACAAAAATATACTATAACTTTTTTAAAGCTTTGCTTGCTAGTTCAGAGTAATTAGGCCTCATAAAATCCAAAACTTTGTCAATCCTGGGATGCAAATTTTAATAAAATTTCCCTTGATAACTCTACAACTGTCTTGTTTGTTCACTTGAAGATAAGTTTCCCATTGCAGGGTTATTCAAACTTGAGTTAAATAGATATCTAATCCACTTACTGCTAGAATCAACAGAAAATTCTGCACTGCTTTTTTACTGCTCCACTTTTTGCTGATGAATGGTTGCAAGTTTGTCTGTGCAAAAAATGGAATCTGCATAATACATCTGCTTCCAACACAAATATGGTGCTGGCTGCCACAGCACAAATTCTTTGGATTTCAGCATGCTATATTCTGTAGGCCCCAAAATGATTCTTTTCTCCTATCCCCCTTCGAATTTGAACCACTGTATAATCTTTCTTTTCAGAATGCCATGATATCATTTGCCTTCACTTGGCATAAGAGATCGTAAATGAAAATGCAAAGCAGCTACTGAAGTCATGCAGCAATGCTCAATTTTAAGGCAAATCACTAAGTGATACACGACATGCTTATATTAATTATTCATTATCACAGAAATAAGAAAAAGTGACGACAGCTTGTTGTATACTGATAGAAATGTTTTTCCAACATGTAGCTGTGTCCTGAGGTTGCAGTTTATGCTGAGACCCTCAGTTAGGGTCTCAGTGTTCATTTACAGACACATTGGCATGTTACCCAAAGAGAGGGGTCAAGAAAGTACCACTGGAGAGCACAGCTATGTCCCTGCCCCTAGCACGTCTCCATTAGTCTTGCAAATGCGAGGACCATGCCTAGACCCAGGGCTTTCTCTTTTGACACTCTCTTTCTCATATTATTTCTGCTGTCTAGATTGTGAGACCCTTAGTTCTAACCAGATGGTGAAACACCACTTCAAAGGCATAACCAAGGGGGCAGAACAGCAGTGGGCATTAGGAAACTGTTGCCACCATAAACTTGGCTTGGCATTGGAAAATAATATCCATATGTTGGAGGAAATTTTTGAACCACTTGACACTTTACTTCCTTCTACCATCCAGAAAATAATCTCTGGGCCTGAGAGCTTCTTGACAAAGAATTCCCTGGCTTTGACACTGAGCATGGTTTCAAAGATGGTGGGGAGCCTCTGACCCTGTACATGTGGACTCTCAGCCAGAGGCTGCTATGTTTCTAATGGTGTATCAAAACTCTTTGCTCTGGATCTGCAAAAAATGAAGTTGGTATTTTAATGGGGATTGCACTGAATCTGCAAATCACTTTGGGTAGTATAGACATTTTAACAATGTTGATTCTGCTGATCCATAAGCATGATATGTTTTTCCATTTGTTTACATCCTCTGCAATTTCCTTCCTCAGTGTTTCATAGTTCTCCCTGTAAAGGTCTTCACCTCCTTGGTTAAATATATTCCTAGGTGTTTTCTTTTCTTTGTTGCCATTGTGAAGGGTATTGAGTCTTTGATTTGATTCTCAGCTTGACTGTTGTTGGTGTATAGGAATGCTACTGCTTTGTGTACATTGATTTTGTAACCTGAAACTTTGCTGAATTCATTTATCAATTCCAGGAGTCTCTTGGTAGAATTTTTGGGGTTTTCTAGATATTAGTATAAGATCATATCATCAGCAAAGAGCAATAGTTTGACCTCTTCTTTCCTCATTTGGATATCCTTGATTTCCTTCTCTTGCCTGATTGCTCTGGGTAGGACTTCCAGCACTATGTTGAACAGAAGGGGCAACAGTGGGCAACCTTGCTAAGGAGGAATGCTTTCAGTTTTTCCTCATTCAGTATGATGTTGGCTATAGCGTTGTCGTATATGGCTTTTATAATATTGAGGTATGTTCCATCTATGCCTATTTTGTTAAGAGTTCTTATCATAAAATGGTGCTGAATTTTGTCAAATGCTTTTTCTGCATCTATTGAGAGGATCATATGGTCTTTGTTTTTGTTTCTGTTGATATGATGAATCAGCACAATTCACAATTGCAAAGATGTGGAAACAACCCAAGTGACCATCAATGCATGAGTGGGTTAATAAAATGTGGCATATGTATACCTTAGAGTATTACTCAGCCATAAAGAAAAATGGCGAACTAATACCTTTTTTAACAAGCTGGATGGAACTGGAAACCATCCTTTTAAGTGAAGTATTGCAAGAATGGAAAAACAAACACCACATGTACTCACTACTAAATTGCAACTAATTGATCAACACTCATGTGCACATGTGGTAGTAAAATTCAATGGAAATCAAGCAGGAGGGAGGGGGGAGAAGGGGATGGGTAAATTCACATCTACCTGGGTGATGGACACACTTAGAACTTTGACTCAATTTGTACAAAAGCAATTCATGTATCCAAAATGTTTGTACCGCTGTAATATTCTGAAACAAAATAAAAAACCAACAAAAAAACTTCCTGCTCATCTGAGCAGATAAAAGAATCCTCACAAAACAGCTTCCCTTCAGTGCAGAAGGCCCCTTAGCTACTCCTCAGATAAACCCTGCAGAAGGAGGGTCCTGCATCGGCTTCTCTAGTGCTGTCTGCTAGGCTCACTGCAGCTGATACCAATCCCAATACTGGAGAGACACTGTGCATGTGGTTTTCCTGCTCATCCCCTCTTTCATTTGCTGTTGGTGGATGAGTATACACGTACTCATTGAAAGAGACAGGCACGTCAAATCTCTCACACACAGTCGAGCTTGCACCCACTTTAGGCCTCTGTCAGAGTGCAACTGCAGCCTCCTTTTCTCCACGGAGAAAGCTGCCTGCCTGCTCTGCTCTCTTACTAATCAGGATTTTGCCTGGGGGTACTTTTCACAAGGACTAGAGAGAAAAAGCTGGGAAGGAAGCAATGTATGCGTGTGCCGATGT
This sequence comes from Propithecus coquereli, assembly GCF_000956105.1. Taxonomy (NCBI): domain Eukaryota; kingdom Metazoa; phylum Chordata; class Mammalia; order Primates; family Indriidae; genus Propithecus; species Propithecus coquereli. The sequence continues at coordinate 2,090,943 of NW_012145523.1, forward strand.
TGATTTTGCTCCAGTCCCTTTGCTTTTTAAAAACATTCTTTCAAAATCCTAAAGATTGTTATGGGGGAGAAATGGCTGAAGACAGAGAAACTACTTTGTTAAGAAGTCTCTTGGGATAAGATTGACTGATAAGGGTCCAGCTCATGGTGGGGAAGTTCCCAGAAAACCATTTGACTGAAGGTCATGTTCATTCTTTGTGGCTGAACTGCTGCAGGGAATCCAAACTAAAGCTTAACAAGAAGGATGAGCAAAGCCTCCCAGCAGCTGAGCCAGACTGGGGCACCCACAGCAAAAGCCAATCTGCCAGCAATAGGCTTGGATCCCCTGCGCAAAAATTCCATGCAGCTTAGTGACAGTCAGACTCCCCTTCCATTGCTAATGCAAATGCATCTTATACATGCCACTGTGGGGATCATTAAAAGTGAGCTGTACTGCTCTTGCTTTAGCTGCATGTCACCTAGGTTGGAAGGAGCCAGCAGTGTCTAGAATCACATTAGACCTGAAGCCAGGAAGTAGTTTAAGACATTACATCATGAGGTTGTCAAGGCAACTGGCCAGGCTGCCTCTCTGGACTCCTGTGGTCCATGATGACAGGTCTTCCGGATGAGGACTGAGCCACAGCAAGGAGCACGTAGACGAGTGGCCTGCAGTCTGAGGTACAACCGCTAGCAGCCTCTATGCTCAGCAAGGTGACACTCGTGCTGGGATATTGTTGCTGGTCTCGATCACATGGTGAGGCGCAGCAGTCCAACAATCCTTGCCGACCTCTGTGAGATGGGAATGACTAGACTATCCCGGTGTCACCACCCTGACATCTGAAATAGGCTGTGAAACTCACAAAGAACACCTTTCACTCTCCAAGAGCTCCAGGCTCCAGTTTCTTTGTCCATTCTAGAACAGGATCCTATGTCCTAGGGCTTTGTAACTGCAAACTAGGTGGCTTTAAACAACAGAAATTTATTCTTTCACAGTTCTCAAGACTAGAAATCCAAGATTAAGGTATTGGCAGGGCCATACTCCCTCCAAAGCCTCTAGGGCAGGATCCTCCCAGTCCCATGCATTCCTTGATTTGCAGCAGCCTGCGTCGTCAATGGTTTTCTTCCTTCTGTGTTTGTGTGTCTATGGCTTCATGGGGCATTCTCTCTGTGTCGGTCTGTGTCCAAGTTTCCCTCTTCTTATAACACCACAGTCATGTTGGATTAGGGCCCACCCAATGACATCACCTTAACTTGATTACATCTACAAAGACCCTATTTCCAAATAAAGTCCGATTTGCAGGTTCTGGGGGTTACGACTTCAACATAACTTTTGAAGGGGGGGACACAATTCAACCCACAACAGTCCCACTCTTCACTTTGCACTAAGACAAGTACACACAGGACTTGTGCAAGCCTGCAGTAGGAGAGGCCCCAACTGAGCTGCTGAACAACAAACCTGCAAAATACAAGATCGAAAGTCAAACCAAAGCCAAGCTCTCAAAACAGAACCATTGAAGAAATGAAGAGCAACACTGTGACCGTGGAAATCAAGTCCACTTAGCAACTCTGAGCCTGCCAATAGCTTCTATCATTGCTCCTGTCTCCTCTCCTGGAACTAAAGGCAAGTCTGTGGGATGAGGAGCTTGTCAATAAATTCAACTGAGAGGGGCTGCCCTTCCTGTTGAAGGGAGTCAGAACGTGCCATCCCAAAATATGCTACTTTGGCATAAGAATTATTTTGGGCTGAAGGCAATTGAAAAGAAGCAGACATAAGGAAAATCTCTGTCTTCCCTTTTTCTACTAGGAAAGGCAGGAGGAGGATTCATAATAGCAAAGAGGACTCTAGATTCTTTTCTGAACTGCACCAGACAAATCTACATAACAAACCTTACTCATCAACCCTAGTCTTCCAATATTTTCCCTGTGTGTTTACCTTTCTACAATATGCTGCCCCTAGAAGCTCAAAGTCCTTTTCCTTTGTGTAGCTACTCCTCTAAAAGAAAATAATATTGTTCTTTAGCTAAGATGTTATATAAGCTCAAATTCTAACCACCCCTTTGAGGTACTCATCTCTGTGTACTCCCATGTTTGGGCATGATGCACTTGCTTATAAACTTCTGTTTGTTTTTCTCTTGATAATCTGTCTTTTGCCAGACCAATTTACAGCGCACTAGCCGGAGAACCCAGGATGGGTACATGGGAAAAGATTTTGTTTTTCCTCCCTGCACTGTAGTCAACAGTAAAGCATACAGAATGATTTCCTGGCTTTCTGTTCAGTATTCCTCTCCAAGACCTCTAGGCCAGGCAAAGATTTCTCAGCCCTGTGATCCCTCAGCCTGAGCAGCCTTGGCATGATGTGCTTGCCTTCGTTCTCTTTCAATAGATGCTGTTCTTGTAGGGTTAGCACAGAGTTTTTGCATTGTCTTAATATCAGGAGCCCACCAGAACTCTTTGGAAAAGTATTCTTCCTGTGAATCAAGGCAACAAGGTGGAAAATTCCACTCTCAGAAGCAAGAAATATTCTAGGCTGTGCCATTCCTCTCCTGTGCCTACTCCCAGGAGTGCAGAGAGGAAGCTCCAAAGATTTTTGCCAGAAGCTAACACTATGCTGCTTGAGACATCACCCTTAACGATTGGATTAAGGCCACTATGAAATAGCAATTTTCTTTCTGGAAATAAGGATGCTGTTAACTTCTGGTGAGAAAAGATTAATGGACTCTCCCAGAGTTGGGAGAATGTGATTTCCACAGCCAACGGAAGGGTGCAGAAACAAGGAGAGATTTGATGTCCATGCCAAAGTTCTTTCCCATGTTCAGGGATTATTTCTTCCATACCCTGAAGCCAACTTGGTTGCAGGAAAACTGTGACTATCATTTAGTTCCTTGCAGGATGTTTTACATAGATATCTCCATCTTCCTAGCTCTCTAAGGAGATAATGTAGCGTAATAGCAAATAACCCAGCTCCGGGGGGTCTGATGGTTCAACTCAAGTCCACCCTCCCATATTTCACCTCCCTATCTGGCCCTAGGCAAATCTCTTTCTGCTGTAAAATGGGAAATCCAAATTCCAACTTCATAGAGTGGTTGTGAAGATCAAAAGTGATAACCTATAGAAATGCTCAGTAAATGTTAGCTCCTAGTTTTAGGTACTAAGTATAGAATTCCTATTTTATAGGAAGGGTATCTGAGATTCATAAAGCCTAACTAACATGCTTGGTCACACAGCTAACTGTAAGAAACAGGATCCTACCTGAGGTTGTCCGACTGCAAGCTCCGCCCCCCTCAACCTTGACTGTGATGCATGATGATGCTGACGATCTGGGCCAACGTTGCCCTCAGGGCTCCCCAACCTCCATTTTCAGTTCAGGCTCTGGCCTTTCAGTTTCCTCCTGGGAGTCGGGTACCCTCGTGGCTTCTCCTTCAGCCCAGAGCTCAGGGCTCCCCTTTGGAGCCCATCTTCCCCAGAGAGCACCTCATGGTCAGACCAAACCTCTCCTCTCTTCAAGATGCTTTCCTGGGAATCCCTTCTGTCAGCACTGCCCTTGGCTTTCCACAGTTGCCATACATGTCTGCTAAAATCTCAGCAGCTGTTGGTGGCTTAATTCATTCAGCAACAGCACAAAGGACGGTATTACAAGCCACTATGGGGCAGGCGGCGTGTTGGCACTGCTGGCTGGTATCATCCAAGTTTATAAAACAAGGCCCCAGTCCTCACGGAGTCTACAGCCTAGAAAGGAAGGCAGACACGAAGATAATGAGCTCTCACTGCCTAGGGACGGTGGTTGTGAACTGGGCTGATCATCAATAATACGCTGTGGAATAACCAAGGTGGGGATGAGCTAGCTGGAAGATTAGATCAGATTTCACCAAAAGGACATGCGGCAAAGCATCCCGAAAAGAAGAAAGAGCAAACGACTGAGTGAGCCTGGAGGTGTGGGTTGCCCAAGAGAGAATGACAGGACAAGGCTGCACATGCAGGCAGAGGCCCAGTGGACAGGTCCTGGGATGCCTTCTGCGTAACACTGTGTTTTTCTCCCGTAGGGCAATGGTCTTCAAACTTTAGCCTGCATCAGAATTAACTGAGGTCTTGATAAAGCACAGGTTTCTGGGCCCCACCTCCAGAGTTTTTGACTCAGTACATCTGGAGTGGGGCCTGAGAATTTACATGTCTAACATTCCCAGGGCACCCTGAGGCTGCTCCTCCTAGGACCACGCCTCAAAATTATTGCAGCAGACAGTGGGATGCCATCAGTGGAAAACCGTATGCAAATGTTCACATCTTAAGTTGAGGCACTGTGGTTTACCTCTAGAAAGCGGCTTGGGAACCAGTGGACGTGCTCAGCTACCTTCTCCCGGGCTACCTTCTCACCTGTCTCTGCCCAGGACTGGGCCGCTACAGATGCTGGGCAATGCTCCAGAGTAGGGTGCAGATACAGCACCCCACTTTGCTCAGCAGCAACCCTTCATGAAGCCAGAACCATTTACAGGCATTATGCTTCCTGCAGAATGACACTCCAGCCCATGCCCTAATGCCACCTGCTGGCTTAAGATCACCGCCTCCCCTTAGGGTCCCACCACTCCCAAAGTAATTGCGAACAGTCTCTGGGAATATTTGGTGCTGCCATTGTGTGTTGTTGCTGCATGTTGTTGTCATTGTGAGTAAGAACTAAATGCCTCAGTTCAGCTTTTCCTCTCAGAACTGCTCGGATCAAAATCAACTGTATTCCCCTTTCCCAGTGGAAAGTAACCCATGTTTCACATCGGATCTAAAATTCCCCTAACGAAGACAAAGAAAATGTCATCTTGGAAAAGATTTGTGGTTTAGAGGTTGGGAAATAAAATTTAATGACTTCTACATACCTCTGTGATCTCATGTCTTTTCACTGTCCCTCTCTTTCTGCCTAACCTTGTCTCCTTGACATTCATCTGACATGCCAGGCATGCCTTGGTGCTTTGCACTGGCTGTTCCCTCTGCCTGGAATGCTCTTCTCTCAATATCCATGTGACTCACTGACCCCCTCAAGTTCTGTTGGTCCTTTCTCATTGAAATCTCTCTGGCAACCTGTTTAAAATACCAGTCTCCCACCCCAACACACAAACATACACACACACACACACACACACACACACACACACACACTACCCCCCTAAACTGCTTTCTTTTTCTCCATTGCCCATATCACCATCTCTCACATGTGCTTCACATAGTGCTGATCTATTTGTTCCTAGTCTGTGTCTATTTCATGAGGATGGAAGCCTCATGAAAGCAAGGATTCTGGTCGAGTTCATTCACTACAGAATTATCAACCACCTAGAACAGCATTTGGAACACCTGGTAATAGATATTCAATATTTCCTGAATAAATTAATCAAATTGGTTTTCCCACACCCTGGTTTCTAGACCTAGGTTTGCTCAATAACCTTCTTGCCCAGGATGGCCAATCAAGCTACTCTATGTCCCTTATTAATAAAATGAGAATAACATCTGCCTCACCCAGATGTTGGGATTTGGGGAGGATAAACTCAGATCTAAATTATCAAAAGGCTCTGAGATTATAATTGCAACACAAATGCAAGTTATTATTTTTAATGATTTTCAAATTTCTCCCAAAGAATATAACATGGATATTCAAAGGAGACATTGATAAGACCAGAATTTTTTTTACAGAAATACTCAAATAGGCAGTTTTTAATATTTCACTGTGTGTTCATAAATAACTCTTTGTATATGCTAGAGAAAAATTAAAAAAATGAAAGCTGCCAACAGTGAAGAAAACAAATAGAAATAAGTCAAGTGTAAGACTATTCAATGGAGTGTGTTTGGTTAATGTATAAATGATAACAAGTGACATTAAATTACAAGGCAATTCAGGGGATGTTTGCTCAATATCATCTGAGTAAAGTAATGGGAAAAAGCAAATATACATCAATTTTATTAATATATATAATTCAATAGTCCCCAGGCCTCCCCAAACTATGGCTTCAATTGAGATCCTGGTGACATGTATTCATAGATTCTGTTGGCAGACATGATTACAGGTCCCCATGTAACTGCAGGCCATCGCAAAGACTTCACCCATTGGCCTAAGAATCCCTGGGGTATTTCACATCTGCTCATGATTATTTCAGGTTTTTGTGCCTCAGCCAACTTGTTAATGCCCATCACCCACAAGTCCCTATAAAAGGTGCCTTCTTGGGGAGCATGGCTTTAGCACCTAGAGAACCATTTCTCAGAGCCCCAAAGGGTTACATAACCTCTGAAGATTCTGAAGGTCCTACCTGAACTTGAGTCATGTCGTGTCAGATTCCAGAGTGCAGAGTCTGGCCCTCTCCTTAGGCCTTGCAGCTAGATCCTAGAAATGGGCTGGGAAATGACGAACAGAAAGCCAATAGCCTTTTCTCTTGCTTCACATCATTCTGTTTAAGGTAACTCTTATAAAATGGCTATTATCAGAAAACATACTTTCATGCAACCATAGAACAATCCTTACTTTTTTACAAACCATGAATCAACTTGATCTCCGATATCTTGGGAGCTTTATTATTCTTTTATGGGTAACTCTGGTGAATTAACTTCTGTAAGAAAGCAGACAGGGTGCTGAAAAAGCAGGAAAGAGGTAAAATATACTCTCTGGCTTCAATGAAACTAGTTACAGCGACACTTGGAATGTGATCAGTGGTGCTGCACAGCCAGTTATTTTCCAATAGCATTTCTGGCTTCCCCGTAGCCCGCTCTGCACTCACCGCAAGGTTGGCCCAGCTGTTCTAATTTCCTGGTTGCTTTTCTCTGGCAAGGGGATATTTGTGCAATTCTCCATTCAAGCTATAAAGAATGGCTCTCAATCTTTTTGCCTTTGATGGAAAATGAAAGATCAGGACGTCCTGGCTTTCAGAGCAGCACAATGGAGGAACATCTCAGGTAACAGCTATCGTGGCAAGGCTCCCAGGAGGAATGGCTGTCCGCACTCTGTTGCTTGGCCACACTGGCTACGATGCCTTCACCTCATGCCCAAGCACAGGGAGTCCGGGGGCAGTTGGGTATACCTGGCTGTGGGGTAGTCCATATTTTAATAAGTGGATATTCTTCTCTAAATTAACTCATCTGAGGGATCCACAAACTCAACTGCTGTAGAGCCTCTCCCTTGAACAAAATGATAAGCTTTTCTTTGTTTTTCTTGATTTCACATCCACACAAAATTGATCAACTTACCTGTAAGCTATGATCTGTGCAATGCTCATAAACTGCATATTCAATGGTGAAAAGATCACATGTTACCGCCCCTACCTGGAAGTGAGCGTGAAATCCAGCCACATGAGTTTGCAGAGTGGGGACAGTCGTTTTGAGGTAATGGGAGTTTTCTCTTTCTGCCATACATTTAAGGAGGCGTAATGGCACCGGTGTCATTTACCTCCACATTTAAATTTAAAATCTCAGTGTTGTTGCTTGTGAATAATTTAACAACTTTAAATCTCGTAATTTCTTTTTTAACAAAAGGTAAAACATGAAAAAAAAATGACAGAACATTGAATCAGTGTCATCATCTTTGATTTCTGTTACAACTGGTATTTAAAAGCAAACTGGCCTTACGGAAGCTGGTGGATCGGGGATTAAAACTAACAAAAATAACAGGTTCATGGATAATTCGGAAGTTTTAAAGTGTGATATTGGTGTGTTTCCTTCTAATTATTTAAAATTCATGGAATTAATGTTCAATTCTCTAATTTCCTTTAGAATCTTCCTTTTCTTTAGATTTTCCTTTCAATATAAAGTCATTTAAATGCAAAGTAGTCAATGATCGCCCTATTCTTTAAATCCTTCCATTTATTTCAATTCTCTCAAAAGAAAATGGTGCCAATAAATGTTAACATTTTCGATGTTTTTATTTATGTAATTTCTGTGCCTATGGTTATAAAAATGTCCACTGAAGGCAATCACAAAGTCAATAGAGAAGTCAGGAGAGAGTTTACGGAACAGTAATGAAGCAATTTAAAACTTGTCAAAAATGAGCGTATCTTGATTTCTGAAAATTATGAGTTATTAGACACTCCCCTTGTATTATTCAAAGTTGTCCAGAGAAATAGAACCAATAAGATATATATAGATAGAGATGTCTTTCAAGGAATTGGCTCGCACATTTGTAGGAGCTGGCAAGTCTAAAACTTGTCAGACAGACCATTAGTCTAGAAACTTAGGCAGGGGCAGTCTTAAGACTGAATTCCTTCTTCCAGAAACCTCAGTCTTTGCTCGTAAGGCCTCCAACTAATTGGATGAGGTCTGCCTGCATTATAAAGGGCAATCTACTTACATAAAGATTGTAAATGTTAATCGCATCTGAAAAATACCTTCACAGCAATGTCTAGACTGACGTTTAACCAAACAACCAGACACTGATAGCATAGACTAATGGACACATAAAACTAACCATCACATTTCCAAAATTAGGTAGTATGTTAAGGGTGAAGAGTTGGAATTCCCTCAACCACTATTTCCCCACAAGAAGCACTATTCATTATTAATCTAGTCCTCATAGAAAGAGATTTCTGTCTTCAAGAATAAGAAGGTATTTAATACATATGTGTGTTTGTAAGAGAGTTTACAAAATAAAACAATGATTAGTAATGAAAAACTTATAATTTCTATTGGATTATAACTTTGAAAGAAATTATCTTTTATTCACTGGTCCTTTTTTACCCTAGGGACTTGACATATAAATAAAATCAATTATTTTTAAAAAATCAAATGGCAGTCTGATAATGGCAATTTCTCTTATGCTGAATTAACCTCCATACAGATAATTATTATAAATTCTGTTCAAAAAATAAGTGTATTTCGAGGTGCTGAGACTACCTAAAAGGCATATACTGGGGGTGGGGAGGAGATGGCACAGGAAGGAAGGGACTGCACCAGCTGGGGGCCACATGTGCACAACTTCTCTCCTAAGGACGCTCCCTTGACTGTGAAGCACAAGAAAGCAACATTCCTATGGCTTGAGGTGTCAGAGAACAGTGTTTGAGGCTATCAGAGAAGCTGGAAATTAAGGGGGAAAATCTTGGAAAAGAGGTAGCTACATGGATGGGAGGGGGCTGTCCCAAATCTACATCTAAATTTTTGTCCAATCCTTGGCTGAACCCAGAACTGTATACACCCAAAGGAAAGTTCCGAGAGTTCAGCAGAAAGCAACAGCTGGAAGGCTGAAGGAACTCAGTACATGTTCCAGCTGCTGCCTGGTATAAAAGAGAAAGTATTTGTTAGTTTGAGTCCTGCAATAACCTTGCTTAATGGAAGGAGAAACTTGGGATATTTAAAGGTTCCAATCTGGTACAGCCAATATGACTTTCTTGTGGTTTCTGTTTTTGTCCCAGAAAACCTGATCAATAACAAAGTGGGCAAATGTGGTCTAGACCACATAAGTGTGGGGCTGATGCATCATCCTTTGGTGAACCATGATGAAGAGGAATTACCAGTGGATTCTCAGCCATGATCGATCTGTGCCGAGGATGATAAAGCACTTGTATCAAGATGCTATCTGGTGAAATAGCGAGCAGCTCTTTCCACTCATAGAGTGATCAAAATGAGGGAAAGAGAAATAGTGAAAGTTAATCATCAAGATCCAGATTAACATGACCTTGATACGTTGAAGAAGTGGTTAGAATTTAATAGAATACAACTTAGTGGACAAATGCTTAGGAAAGAGGACTGCAGAGCATAAATAAATACAACAAAGCAGGTGACAGACCAGGACAGTGGTTCTTAAACTTTTGGTATCAGGACCCCTTCATTCTCTTAAAAAAAACTACTGTGGATGGACAAAGCCATTTATTTGTGTGAATTGTATCTGTTGATATTTAATACAGTAGAAATTAAAACTGAGGAATTTTGAAATACATTTTCAAATTCATGTAAATATAGCAACAATAATTCCATTTCATATTAACACAACATATTTTCATAAAAAATAAAATAGTGACCGACAAGGCTAGCATCATTTTACATTTTTGCAAATCTCTTTAATGTCTGGCTTACTAGAAGACAGCTGGAGTCTCATATCTGATTCTGTGTTCAGTGTGTTAAAATATCATATATCATATAGCCTCTAGACAACTCTACACTTGTGAAAGAATGTGAGTGAAAACTACAGATAACGTCTTGGTATCATTATGAAAATAGTTTTGACATTGTGCACCATCTGAAATGGTCTCAAGAACCCCCAGGAATCCCCTTGCAGAGAATTCACACAGAATACAAATATTCTCACACTCTGGGTCACTTTTTAACCTTCTGTTGGCATACTCTTTTTCTAATCCTTCTTTTCCTTTGACACTAATCCTTCAATCTTCTTCTTCATAACTTTCAGCCCATACCTCTGGTCATCTCTCCTTCTAAGCAAAGTAGGAAACCCAGATGTATCACTTGAAATTCTGACCACTGGGAGAATTTTCCTTCCTTATTGCACATCAGAGTTATCTTCCAAGAAAGGTATAAACCTACATGCAGCACCTCACTTCAGACTTGTTTCAGCTTATTGTACAGAAATATCTTTAAATCAGGCTTGAATACTTTCCTTAGTTCCCGTGAAACTGTAGTTGCAGGGTGAGGGAGTCGTAGGCAATGCAGCAAAAATAGCTTCACCGAGAGTGTGCACCAACTGATCACGCAACACACTGGTGCCTCTGGTACCTGCTGAAATCCAATTTTATAATTTATGATGACCAACTTCTCAAATTCATGGCTCAGTAGGTCATGGAACACCCTGTTTATGATGGAAGCTCAATTTGCATGGTCACTTGGTGTCTCTGGGGCTCAATGGCAAGCCAAGGGCTGTTTCTTAAAAAGAGAATAAGTATTTTTTGAAGAAGGTACAACTCTACTCCAAAACCAAGGGGCCTTCACTAGGATTATTTTCATGGGACTTTCCACAAGATCCCTAGAGTATCCCGATCTACCATGGAGAATTTGAATAACTGTGGATCTGCTGTGACATAAAGTCCAAGCAGTAGACAGAAGTACTTAGAATGCAGCCTGGTTAGCTGCTCCTAAATGTGATAAATTGTTTCCTTCCAAAGCTCCCAAATCCCTTTCTTAAGTGGTAAGAGTTGTGCAAAATATAGAAATTTGTCTTTCCCTTTGGATATAATATCCTGACATGCCCTGAACTATAGGAGTACCAGAAATTTCTCTGCGATGACAGGCATATAAATTTTCATTGTGTCTATATTCCACCCTTGACAGGCACGTATCTTACCAGGTGTTTGGGGTGTCTATGGTTGTGTAACAAATCACTCTAAAATGTAGTGACTTAGAAGAACAGCAATCATTTTATTATCTTTCATAGTTTCTGCAATTCTAGTGGGAAAGGTTTGCCTGGGCATTTCTGACTCAGGGTCTCTCCTGTAGCTGCGATCAGATTGCAGCTCGTGCTGGAAGAGACGGGGAGCTGAGGCAGCTGGAGGAAAGCTGGGCATCTCTCTCTCTCTTCATGGGGTCCCAGGACTCTGTGTGATCTTCTCACTTCCCTGCAGAGGGACAATCTTTCCGTTCATACAGCAGGTGAAGGCTTCAAGCACAAGGATTCTACTGAATAAAATGAAAGACATTTCATCTTTTGTAACCTAGCCTAGTAGGACGAATAGCACTGCTTCTGATGTGCTCTTTGGGTTGAAGCAGTTAGGAAAGCTCACCCACTTTCAGAAAAGCAAACATAGCCCTGCACCTCTCAGTGGGAGGAGTGTCAGAATCAAATGGTAAAATGAGCATGTGGGGTTGGAGATACCGCTGAGGCCAGTTGGGGAAAATACAATCTGCCAAACCAGGTATCACGAGTATCTACTAATTCCTGTGAACAGGTGCTGTAACATGATACTCATAGAGAGGACCAGAGTGATGTGGAATGTGAGACAATCATGGTTTAGATGATGACAGCCTGTAGGACAGTTGGCACTGTCCTGAGGCAAAATGGCAAAAGTATACTGCTGCACCTTTCAGGTGAAAGTAGATTGTTTCTAGGACTCTCTACTTGTTCAAATATTTTTAAAAATATATTCCAGAAAAATCACTGGTGCATACCAAGTGCAGAACAGGGGGGTTTTGCTTTAGAAAAGAGATCGCAACTGAAACAATAGGCATAATTTGAATCTCCACCTGATTGGTTTACAATAATCTCCTCTCATTCTCCTAGCCGTCTTCATCTTCTGCATAGAGAAATATGTGCCTTATTTGGGAATAAAATAGACATTCCTGAATGATTTGTGGTTTTGGATGTTGGTTGCAATTCAGTTTGGGTTACAGTACTGCTTAAATTTAGCTTTTTAAGTTAGAGGTGCAGCTCCAGAGTCTTACGGTTGGTCCTTCCTATCATAATAGTCCTCACTCCTCTTGTTGGAGAATTATTGTAGGAATCTGCCAGCAGCCGAGTGTGTCTGTTGTAGCAGGGCTTTCAGAAACAGGAGAGTATTCACGGTAGGTTTGTGGGCACTGGGACCCACTAGGGGACAGACGTGGGTCCAAACTCCACTGAGCCCCCGATCTCCCAAACCCCCTAGAGTCATCTTTTACGTCTTCAGAGATTCACACAGCGCAAAGCCAGTGGTCAATAATTCCTACAATTTCTTAGTATTTTTTCTGTACAATTCATAGTTGTTCTAGTAAATAGCTGTAGATGTCTTTGAGAAAGCAAAGGAGGAAACTTACATAATACATATGTACTTGTTTCAATGTCTCAGTGTCTTTCTATAAGGATTTGTGTGCTGATTCGTATCTGGGAACCAGAGGAGTGACCATGATTCTCAATCATGTGTTTCAAACCATAGCTTCATTTCCAGATCTAGCTTTGTTTGTTGTCGGGGTTATATAGATTAAGCAAGATTTTACAAGCCTGTCCGTTTACTAGAGTCCTAGGGATCCCATAAGAAATTAACCATCGGCAAAGATCCCCATGAATCAAAATTGCGATTATCATTCTAGCCTACTAGTTATTTCAGCAACAGATCACCTTTTTCTAGTGATTAATTACTACCCCTGGGACTCTGCCAACTGGAGATTCCATCATGTGCTAAATCGGGAAACCTGCTTCAAAACTATGATTTTTCAAAGCTTTCATCGTAGGCCTACCAAAGGTAACATTTGCTCCCAAGCATTTTTCAAAAAAAAAAAATTGTGCTTACATAGCCAATATGTTTTTCTGTCCTTGGTTAAGGGTGTGTCCTTGGGCCTGTACTGGTTACATGGTAAAGGTGATGGTGAAAGCATCTCACAGTAAAAATCAAGAGTCTTATCTCCTTAAGTCTTTGGATTCCATCTCTGCATAACCTAAGGAATTTCTGATATTTCAACATCATTTCATGTAGACGTCATTGAAGCTAGCAGCAAACATAAGAAGGTAGAGTTTTGGCCCAAGTCTTTCTCAACGTGAGCTCACAGTGTCCACAAACCTATTCCACAGTTATTTCTCAAGTGTATTTTATTATACTGCAAAACCTAGTAAACTAAGAATTATGTTTCCCAGATTCACTTGAGGCTAAGGTTTTGTATGTTAATCAAATATATTTGTGCTATGTAAGATTTGTAGCAAGGGAAAATAAATGCAGATCATCAACTATATTCAATGCAATAGCCATTAAAGCCAAGTATCAAAATAAAATGAGCTGAGACCCAGAACTTTGAAATACATTATCATAAAGGTTTTTTTCTGTGTGTGTGTGTTTGTGTGTGTGTGTATGTGTGTGTTTCCATAAAACTTTATTTGCAAAACAGGCAGTGGCCAGATATAGTTCACAGGCCATGTTAGCAGCAGGAAATAAACAGTAAACAAATTCATAAGATAATTTCAGATTTTGTTAAGTGCTATCATAAAGTTTAAAATCAAAATTTTGAAAATTTTTAAATTACACAGAGCAAAAAGTAAGAACGTTTTTCTATGATGTCAATAAATAAAATGAAATATCCTTTGTAAGTGTCTATCTTTCTGTATGTTTCATAATATACACACAGTGTAGTACAAATAATTTATAATAATTTCATAATATACATACAGTGTAGTACAAATAATTACAATGTAGTACAAACATTTATAATATAAATGTGAAGTTAAAGGATGTTTGCTTTAAAACAATTATTGCTAGAGAGTGCAATCAAAATAAATTTGAATAACACTTATCTAGGAAACAAAGCATTAAGCCAAAAATAATTATGTATAGGATTTTACAGCTTAAAAATCAATCAAAATTTATATGTGTATGTGTGGGTGTATATATATATATATAACATAGAAAACACACACACACGTGCATGCGCATACATATTTCTGTGAGTGCTGTTATTATTAGACTATTCAGTGCCAAAGGCCCGACTTTAAAGCCTTCATCAGAGATGAACATATTGTTGCTGATGAACATATTTCCAAAGTCATTTATTTCCATTCACTGGGTCAATGATTTGGCTACCACTGCTATGACAAGGATATTAAGTCATGAAAAAATTTAATCAATGTTCTCCTTGGGAAGAGGTTTGAATGATGTGTGCAATAGATATGATGAACCGTGGGCCAGAAGGTCCAGGTGAAGCTCATCAGACACCTCAAGTTCTGCACTGAGTTTTCAGCCAGATTTCTAAATATGTAAGGCCCTTCTCATTAAACAGAGCAGCTTAATCTCAAAGACTAACGCTTCTCTCTCATTCTGTGTCATATGGTCTTGTGATGGCTATAATGACAGCAGTCCTGAAGATGACTTCTATAACAATAATTCTGGAAAATGACTTAAAGAAAGGATGCAGGTCTTTTACAGTAAATCCGTTTCATCAATGAATATTAGACAAGGCCAGATAGTTTTCCTAAGAAATATAAATTGCCTAATAGTAATGCATTAACACAGTGCATATAATACAAAGAAAAGTAATACCGTCTGTAGTATGTTTCAATAGCCTTTCTTATTTTCTTCAGAATGAAATTGGAATTGCTGAATGAAAAGAACAGATCTATTTTTGCCTGAGCCATATTTTTCAAGTCATAATTTAATAGAGATACTTTACCCTAAATCCCTCTGTTTCTCAAAAGTTATACACTCTTTTCTAGGCATTTTCATTACCCTATAAGAGTAGAGATGATGACTCTTAGAACATAAAATTATTAACCAAAATGACCTCCTGGAGAGATACTCAAATCATAATAGGAAATGGATATTGAATGATTAGGAATTATGAATACTAAAGTAGTTTAACAGATTCTTTCCAACTTTCCCCAACTAGACTGTTTCTTAAAAACTCAATGAAAAACTAAAATAACATGAAGAGCTGCCTCTGTTAATCTAAAATAAATCATATACATTAGAAATTTATACTAGAGGAAGACAACATAAGTGATAAGGTGTCTCCTTAGAGATAATTCACTGTATAGAAACCTAAGGAAACAAGGTGCTCAAGGTATTTATTGTTCAGAAGCCAATTCCCACTTCTGTGCCTCTGAACATTGATCACTCTGAGATATGCTACTTCATACCAATGTGAAAATTTGCAAACTACATATTTCACTCAGGTCTGCTAGCCTCTAGAATGGTCTTAATTTTATTATCCCAATAAAAATTGTCTCTTTTACTATATAATATGAATTACATAAAAGCATATATTTGAGTATCAAGGGGCTTTTCTAGGAGAAAAATACCTAGATGGCACCTTATTCTGAGTACTGTAATTCATAATAAATATTGAGCTGCCCTTCTTGCCAGCATCAATATGTTTCTAATCATAATATCTCCTATATTTTCCTATAGTTTCTCCTACATTTTTCCATGAATGATAATGACAACAAAGCAACAACCCAACATTCTTTATTCAGTTCTCAGTATGTGGTACCAGGTATTTTAAGTGATTTCATACATTATCTCATTAACTCTGAGAACACCCCTAGGAGGTAGGCATGATTTCAAAGCTCCATCACAGATAAGGAAATGAAAGCTAAAGAAAGGTCAAGCAAATAACCCAAAGTCAAACAGCTGTAAGTGTCAGCTCTGCCCTGTGAGTGATCTGATCCCAAAGCCCATGCTCTTAACCACTATGTTATTATATTGCTCTTCCTTGAAGTAAAATGTTATGTCCCATACCAAGGTGAGAAAACCTTTTTATAGAGTCTGTTGCTCACCTATGACTCATTTTCTCTACCATATAATTCTAACAAGGACACAAAAGGTCCTGAGGTGAGTCCTTTCTGGACCTCTCATGCTGCTCTTAATGAGAGCTTGCAGAGACCGTGACTCAATTTCCTCTGTCATGCAGATGGGCTGTGTGTGACACACCAACACCCTGAACACGGACCCTCTCTCCAAGGCTCATGCACGTCCAGGTCTGAGGAAATTCTGGGGATGGTGAGGAGGGTGTGATTGAGGAAAATAAATAACATTTTTAGAGCACTTTTTCGCTTAGATTAAAGTGGACAGAATTGTGGTCTTCAATAAATTATTTATATGCTGTAAATTTAGTATATACATTCAAGCTATAAAACACTAAATTATCGAAAGTAAAGTGATATTTACAAAGAAATTTCCTTTAAAATTTCCTTTGAACATCTACCTATGAATATTATTTATTAAACAATTATTGGAAATAATGAATTTTTTTTACCAATTTTAGGAAGACATTTATTTCATAAATAAGGATCCCCTATACTTAATCATCAAACCCAAAGAAACTCATTTTTAACACCAATTTACAATGTTTTATATTTAATCATGAAGAGGTGATGAGAGAATATTTTAAGTTGCATTTTCTTCAGTGATTTGCAAGGAATTCAGGCAGGGATGCCTATGGAAAATATGATCCATTTTCTTGGTTTTCAGTGCAATGCATATAAATAAAATGAAAGCACTCAATACATTAGACTTGTCACTAAATAGAAGTAATTAAAGGGAAAAAAATTCAGATTTTTTAAAATCAGAATAATGCCATTTCTCTGGCATTTGATGTTGATTTAAAAAAATATTTTCTTTATACTTTTGTTGAATTTGTCAATGATATGTTACAGTAACTTTTTACACAATTATTTTTATATTGCACTTTTCTCATTTTCAAACTTCTCCTAAGTAGCAAATTAATATGTTTGATGTAATAATATAATAATTTAACATTGATCCTTTCAAAATCCAGAATAAGACCAGAATTTGGACTTTTTCTTGAATGAAGTCATCAATGTAGTATAGAAAAATCCCTCATATGTGAGTGTATTCTTCCTTTTCACTACAGTATAATCCTATAAAATACTTCAGGATGGCAATTCTGGCCAAGATCTCAGCATTATACAGGTATATGATTGGCAAAGTGCCATAAAAGGAAAGGTTCAGTTAAACTTTCACAGTTCCAAATATATATGTCTTTGGGAAAAGTCATAGTAAGCCTTAACAAATTCAGTTTTCATTAAAGTTATTTTATAAGCCATATGATAAAAATTTAGAGATATGGAAAATTGTACATAATGGATAGAAATGTAAAATAGTCCAGGGAGAAAATTGTGGGCTATAGGAATGCAAGGTTAGTTAGAGTCGCAACAAATAAAATATTATTTGATCCTGCTCTCACTTGATTCATCTTATCATATGCATTTTCACCACATCATTTCATGTTACATAAATACCATTTTTGTTATTTTTTTCCTTTTTCCGGTCATCACTAAGAAAGAAAATAACAGCAAAGATGTAAGTGAAATTTTTAACATAAGAAAATTATTTGAAATAGAAAATGTTCTAAATTAAAAGTGTGAAAGTATTTTCATTCTATACAAAATGCAAATGGAAAACAAACTTTTTGATTGAATAATAATTTCCCAGATGTAGTAAAATATTTCAAAATCATGCCATGAGTTTATGTTGTCCATGCAGTTGGTGTCCAGTAAATGACAGTTATTGTCAATGGGGTGATGATGAGAGCATTTTTCTGGGAAGTATTTTTCAAAATAAGGGCTGACCCAACATTTCTTCCCACTGCAGTTTTCTGTCTCTTCAATTTCTTTAAAGCTACAAAAATGGCTTATCTACATTATCAAGAATGTCACTAAAAATAAGACCTCTTCTAAGTCTCTTTCATCCATCACTGCCAAAATGATTGTTTCATTTTTGCTGCCCTGCCAAAGAAATTTGAGCAGATTACTTCTCGATTTCTGCAAAAAGTGCTCTACCTCATCATCCACTTTGAGTTCTCATGGTTTGTCCACTGGCAGTACATTCCTTTCTATAATAAAAAACTAACAGGACAGACTTTGACCTTGAAAAATAAAATATTCTCTACATTAACAATACTATATGGTACATACCAGAAATGTGGCAAAAAAAGATGCAAATGACTCTCTTGGTACCTCTGACAGTTCTTGATGTTTTGGTAAAATATTGTATTGTACAGAGCCTTTAATTTGGGCTCTGTGACTTAGGTTAAGTATCCAAATATTTTTGAGTCTTGATTTCCACACATAGAGAGGAAGATAGGTAATATTAAGGATGTGATAACTAATCCAAGCATTATTTAGGGGAACAAATAATATGTGATAAAATGTTAGTAAATTGTAAAATATTCAAGTTACTATGAAAGTGTTACTACTATTATTGATGATTGTATGTATAACTAACCCCACACCACAGCAAAAACAAACTTGTACCTTATCCTATCTGTGGACTGTTAAGGGGCTATGTGGTACACATTTTGAAGAATACAAATTGCAGACTTAAGTTTGAAAGAAGAAAATCACCTCCTGGTAATTAGAAAAAGGCACTCACGCAGTTTTACACTCTTGTGAGTATAAAGACACCCTACTGACTTTAAATTGAATTCAACAATTTTTTTTACCACGCTGCCTGCAAAGGGCACTGTGCTGGATGTGCCACATAAATCAGACACCTGGGCCAGTTCCTTCCACTGCCTACGATCTGGCCAAAGAGCTCACAATTTTCTATTTCTTCTTTCGGATAAAGTGTCAGAATAATTGTGAAAGCCAAAAGATACTACAAAGCAAAACAAAACAAAACAAAATTAATCTGGAAGAAATTCAGGATGTGAAAGGAACTTTATCTAATACAAACCAAAGCCTGTATTTTGATAAGATTTAAGCAGGTAATGAAGTTCCTCTCCATAGAGAAATGAGAAACTAACAAAACCTGAGGGAGTATTGTTATCTGCAAACTTGCTAAAATTCATGAACTGTGTATGGCTTGGAAGGGTTTCTGACTATTAAAAACTTCTTACCTTGGTGTATTAGTTTCCTAGGGTTGCCATAACAAATCAAACTGAGTGGCTTAAAACAACAAAATTTTATTCTTCCTGGAGGCTAGAAGTCAAAATCAAGGTATCGCTCCCACTGAAGGCCATGCTCCCACTGAAGTCTCTCTCTAAGGAGGGGCTCTTCCTGTCCTCTTGTTAGTTTCAGGTCCTGGAAATCTTTGGCATTGCTTGGCTTGTAAATGCATCACTCTAATCTCTGCCTCTGTCTTCACCTGGCCTTCTTCCTTTGTGTCTCCTCTGTGTCTCTGTATACAAATATCCATTTCCTTACCCTTATAAAGACACCAGCTATTGAAATTAGGGCCCACACTTATCTAATGTGACCTTCATTTGATTATATCTGCAAAGGGCCTATTACCAAATAAGATCACATTCACAGGTACCAGGGACTAGAACTTGAACATATCTTCTGTAGAAATATAATTCAACCCACTACACATAGTAAAGATTCTACTCAAGCCTAAAATAGACAATAGGGGGCAAAATGAGTGATTAAAGTAGTAAATTAGAACTATGTGTGTTTCTTGAAGCCTAACCTTATCTTAAATATACAATTTGTAAAGTAGGAGGGGAAAATATCTTCACCTACTGTTCTTTCAACACAGAATACTTCTGTGACCAGATGTGTGGGATTGTTTCCCACATACCAGCCAATTCTCCAACACCAACGATTCAATTCTGACATTAATTGGAGTTAGCACAGACCACACAGGTTCAGGTATCAGTCCCACAAGACTGCCCCCACTTAAGATGCCAATGGCAAATCTCAAGTTGTTCTACCTGTGCTTCTGATGGACCAGCTATAAATCAGAGGTTGCCACAATCCTCTTCTTGGTTTCAATTATTTGCTAGAATGGCTCACAGAACTCAGGAAATATTTTACTTACATTTACCTGTTTATCATAAAAGGATACCAATGAACAGCCAGATGAAAGAGATGTACAGGGCAAGGTACTGGGAAGGAGCCCAGAGCTTTCATGCTCTGTTAGGGTGCACCAACATCCTGTAACTTTCAGATGTTCATCAACCTGAAAGCTCTCTGAACCCTATATTTCAGGGATTTTTATGAAGGCTTCATCACATAGGCATGAGCAATCGGCAGCCTCTCTCTTCTTCCTCGAGGATGGAGGAAGGGGATTGAATGTTCTAAGCTTCTAATCATGGCTTGGTTTTTCTGGTGGTCAGCCATCTTCCAAGATTCCAACAACAGCTACTACATTCAAACAAAAGACATTCCTATAACCCAGGAAATTCCAAGGGATTAGAATCGCTGTATCAGAAACCAGGGTAAATGACAAAATGTCAGGAAAAAAGAAGAAGCACATAGCACCCCTATTGCTCAGGAAATTACAAGGGTTTTAGAAACTATGCCAGGAACTGGAGACAGAGATCAAACATATATTTCTTTTTATATCACAATATCACACAGTCTTTAAGGAAAAGACTATGTATCACTCATCTTTATATCAATACAAAATATTAAGGAGTTTAGAGAAAACATTAAATATGAAAAAATAATAGTGGAAATAAATAATACAATAGATGGGTAAAGTAGTTATATAAATTCTGTGGAGAAAAAAAAAATCATGAGTCAGGAAGATAACACTATTCCAGAAATCACTGGGAAAGAATAAACGGATATAAAATATAAAAGAAAAGCTAAAAGATATAGAAGATAGATATAGAAGTGTTAAC
>NW_012145523.1:2116158-2159186 GCF_000956105.1 Propithecus coquereli
TTATTTAAAAAATAAATCCATAATGAATGCTAGACAGGATGCCAGGGCAATAGGCTTAAGACTGTGATCATAGGATGTCTGGTCACTATATGTTTAAGGTTTATATAGTAAATTGAATAATAAAGATACCAAAAAGCTTAAAATGTTAACATATAATCAAACAAGAAAGCTATTAATATGGTCAACCCTTTTTGTTACTATTAGAAGATGAGATTTTAACCAGTTCCCAGCCACCCCATAGCTACATCTTATTTTATTTCAGGAAAAGTTTCTAAAAAAGAAAAAAGGAGTCATTTAAAAACTACAAAGTCAAAAAACTGCAAATCTCACAGTTGCAAAGACTAATTTAAAAATAATCTTTTGAAATGAAAGAACCACTATTTTAGGACAGTAGGTTGAGAGCAGAAGTAGTAACCACTTAGCAATTTTAGGTCATCCAAAATTAGACTTGTCTCACATTGGCTATACGTTTTGTTACAAACAAGACTGGAGATTTTTTTGTATAACTTGGAGTTCATACAGGGAGAACTGAAGTGCAAAGATCCTTTCTGCTAATTCTTCTCAAATTCTCAATTCTTCTGGCAGCTTTTATGATCTAAAACATCATAATCTTGCACTTCAAATTTCTAACTCAACACAGTAGACATGCAGGATAGAACCTGTGCCATTAGTACAACTATAAAATCTGTTTATTAACTAATGGTGAAGAGAACAAATGTGAGCTTGCTAAGTAAGACAGGCGGTTGATAAATTTTGAAACTCAAACCGTTCAGAAGCCACCAAATTTGTTCCCACATGTCTCTTGTTACATGAGCTTCGGAGAATGGTATGGACCTATACATTCCTGAAGTGCTGTGAAACCACAAGGTGTCCTTTTGCTGGGAAAAGTCTAGAGAGAAGACAATTAGGCCACTGAAATCTGAGACCATTGTAGTTTTTTCTAGATCTATAAAAATTCTCTTTCTTTCTGGGCAATCCTTGATTACTTGCTTGGTTTCAACATTAAGAGGTTTCTCTTCAAGTCAAAATGATGTTGTTTCCAAGAGTTACTTAGTATCATCAAAAAAAGATAAATTTGGGCCAAGAAATGATGAGTTTCTCTCCCTGACAATGAGAATTACTCAGAAGATTCTGTTTTCTTACTCATAAGCCACATTCTTTATAAAAGCTACCAGGTGTTTGTTTATAATGTCTTAGATACCACAGATTTAGTGAAGTGGTAGGTGCTGCTCCAGGTGTTCCTTCCTGGGACCGAGAGCTCTACCCTGGGAGCTCACAGTCAGATCTGTGGAGGGAATACGGGGTGGAATGTGTGGCCTCAGCCTCCCAGGTTCCATAGTTTAACCCCAGCCAAATGCAAGCCAACGATGTCAGAAATAAAGTTTGCATCAGGGCCTACATGGCCTGTTTCCCTTTCTTCTCTTTCCCCACTGAGCCAGCTTATTGCTTTTTCCAGAAAAATCTCTGAAGTCTTCTGCAGTGAGGGCTTGCATATGCCCAGAGTGGAGACACATCAAATTCTTCTGCTGACACACATGGAGGCAACACATTTGTAAGAAACTCCTCTGCTCGTCATTCATACTTCAGTACGTGTCAAGAGACTCTGGCTTAGAAGAAGAACAGACACTGGCTGCTCCTTCCCCATTATAATGAATCTCTCCATGGCTTTGGTGGGCAACTGCAAGGGTCTCACGCAGAATTTTTGGCACTTTGTAGAGTAGCCAGACCTCTTGCACAAACAACCAGAGAAATGGTAGCCTTCGAATCCATGACCAGGGAAGGGTAGTGACAAAAAACAGGCACTGAAAAGACGAAGCTTTCTGGTCTGATAACACCAAGTTCACTTGGCTGATCAAACAAAAATATAACCTTTCTTTAAGCACTTACACATGTGGTGGGTGGTTGTAAAGGGCTCTCAATATTTCTTTCCTCTGTCCAGATATAAACATATCAGAGAGGCAGACAGAAGGCTCCTGGGACGAGTAGAAGGGTGCATTCAGGAGTGTGTGCCATCCATCTCTTGCTGAGCTAGAAAGAGAAAAATCAGACTCATCAGAAATAGAGAGCGTACTTGCCTACCTCACATTTTCCAGCTTTTGTTGTGCCAGTATGAAAGTGCTCTTCAAGTCAGAATAAGTTACAAATGAAGAGCATGACTTTTCCCCATGATTATCTTTGCACACCCAACACATAGGTGAACCCTTTATCCTATTTGACTTTTTGAAAATTCTACCATAAAATATCATAGAGTATCAAGATCAGCTATAAATATCTCCATAGGCCTGGAACAAAATCACCAGGAGCTCCAAATGCCATTAGCTTTTAAAGAGCAACCTACCCAGCAATTTGTTCTGGAAGCCCGACATTAGTGCTCCCCGTTTAGCCTGCACGGAAAGTTGTGCATTGTCAAAGTCATGGGCAGCACACTTGAACAAGATGGCCCTGGAGTGTGGAAAGGAAAGACTGACTGTCCAGACCTGTGAGAGAGATTGACGTGGAGATGGTCAGTTTTAAAGCAGGAGGGTAGGAGCTAAAGGAACTGAAAATTGAAATCACAGCCTTGAGTACTTAATTATCAAGATGACTTCTTTGAACAGGGTTCATCATTCCGTAAGACACTGTGCTATGCTGGGAGGCTTTTGAAGGCAAGGAAGGAAACCACCTTTTACTAACCATAAGCTATTTGGCAAGCCTTCAACTTTTCGCCTTTCTTCAATTCCCATGATAATCTTGTGAGGTTCATTAGAAACATTCTTAACACACCTTCACATGAATAGGCTTATGATCGTTGGTCTCCAGTCTCCCTGTGTGCGGTCGGGTGTCTGTAGGCAAGTGGGAGGCTGTTCTCCTGTATTTTCATTGGATTCTGCTCTCCCCATTTGAGTTTTTTGCTACCAAACACCAGTGTCATTTGTTCATGAACCAGTTGCAATTATAATTAGATAATTTAATCGAGTAGTAATCAATATATCAATGAAATAGAGTGAAAAAGAAAGAAAGCTGTTGTTTCTATGAAAACTAAGTTGAATGATCTGGAAGGACTCATTTTAAAGACAAGCCACTAAAATAAAAAATTGTAATCAAATTAGTTACGAGCAAGCCAACTATAAAAGGAGCAGGGATATTGGGAGTAGGAATAAAGATTTAGAAGGATTCTGTACTTAAACTCATTTCATTCCATTTTAAAGCAAAAACTAAGACGTTATTGGCAATTCATCATGGGTGTTGGTTTTGCCAAAAAAAAAAACAAAACAACTCCAAGCAGTGGACCATATACCAAGTGAAGTCCTTAAAGCTGTATGAAAATATCAGGTAATAGTTAATGGCAGAGCCAAGACTTGACTTTTTGTTGTATCTAAGGTGGATCTAGCTATGATTCTGTGGTTGTACTTTTGAAATTCCTTTATTCTTCTCCTTCATTCTGCTTTTCATTCCTTCTTTGAACCCAGCTCAGAGCCTCGTGGGCTCCTTACAGACTGTGGGTGAGGTCAGACAGGTGCCATCAAGTGCTTGGGGAAGCGTCAGCACCCAACATTTCAGCTGTGGCTTCTCCCCTGGGTTTTCCTGAGCTCTTGGTCCTCAGGTCTGCCTTCTGTCCAGCTCATGCAGGCTGACTTCTTTGGACAGGTTTACTTAGCTCTTATTGAACCCCCATTAATTCATGCTCTGGGGCTGGAAGACTAATTGTGCCTCCCTTTCAAATATGGCCTGGCATGCAGGAACCTCTTCTTGAAATTGGTGCCCCAAACTCGGCTTGCCTTGGAGAAGAGTTTAGGTGCCCGTCATTTCATTTCATCGATGTGGTTCCTTGTGTCCACATGCTCTTGTTTCATGAAGGTCATGTTTTCCTATAGCTTGATGAGAAATCAAAGTAGAAATTTTCTTTTCTTTTTTTTTTGAAACAGGGTCTCATTCTCTCAATCTGTTGCCTGGGCTGGGGTATAGTGGCTTTATCATAGCTCACTGCAACCTCAAACTCGTGGGCTCAAGCCATTCTCCTGCCTCAGCCTCCCAAAGTAGCCGGGACTACAGCCACACACCACAATACCTGGCTAATTTTTTTATTTCCCTTTTTTTTTTTTTTTTTTTTAGAAAGAGGGTCCCACTATGTTGCCCAGGTTGGTCTCACACTCCTGGCCTCAAGTGATCCTCCTGCCTCAGCTTCCCAAAGTGCTGGGATTACAGGTATAAGCCATCGCACCAAGCCAAAGTAGAAATTTCCTAATTTTCTTTTCATTTCAAAATTATGCTTTTAATCTGAGTTTTCAGCATAATGTTCCCAACTCTAAATATTTTCATGCTTCCATGTTAATTTTGTCTAGAGAGATCTTTCCAAACCCCATGTACAGACAAGGTTATCAGTCACATCTACATTGTTTTCTTCACTCATTTCCTGACCTCTTTGGGCCTTTTCACTTTCCACTTGGGTTCAGGCAAAGTATCCCTGTCAGACCCTTGATTGGTGGGCCAGTGGTCACAGTACTAGACCAACACCTGCTGCCTGCTGAAGCTCATCTAGATTAAGTAGATGTTCTCTGCCCCCATGCCTCACTTTCCTGGCTATGGAAAAAGAGAACTTACGTTCTTAGGAATAGTTCATTATGTTCATTGAGTGTATCTTAACATTTATTGAAACTATGCCACACCTAGTTCTCATATAAAATCTTTTACATGTGTTACATGTGTTATCTTATTTGTTTCTTAAACTGACCTTAAGAAAGATGTACTGCCATTATTTCCATTTTAAAGATGAGGATCATAAAGCAAAGGGGTTGAGTAATCTGTCCTGGGCGGTGCAATTAGGAAGTGGTGGTACCTGGATCTACAGGAGGTTTGTCTACTCATAGATATCCTGGGCATAACAGCTCCTTTCCCCCCAAGGCAGTCTGGAATTCTTCTCTGATGAGATATAGCACAAGAAAGACCACAGGGCATTTCATATTTCATATAAGGGGACATACTGCACTCACTCTGGTTCCTCAGCCATAGTGGGTACCAGTGAATAAAGACAGAGAAGAACTAAGTGGGAAAGGGTGATAGAGCCTCTGGGCTAGTGTTGGGGGACCTGGTACAGGACTGTGGTCACCTGATAAGGCAGTAGCCACTTGGCATGAGAGTGACTGCCTGGTTTTGCTTGCTGCTGCAGACCTTGTGTCTCTGCACTTGTGGGAGATGAAATGGGAAGAAGGAACTTGCTATTCTTTCCCAGACAGTGTGAATAGACCACGAGTTGCATAATAATTTGCAATGCAACTTCATCAGTGCCATAGGTCATGGAAATTCTAAGAACCTGGCAAGTGGTTGACTGCTTTTCTTGATTTTTAGTGCTATTGTTAGTTTTTGTCTTTTCCTTTGCTTTGTAAAATATTTTCATCAATATTGAGAAAGATGATGTTGGGAAATGCTGGCCTATGATGCTATTTTTAGCAGAAGGACTACTACCCACCTCTCCTCTGGTATAATGGTGAAGTCTTCTGTTCCCAAGAAACCAGTTCTCAACTTGCAACTCTCAACTCTGTTTGCTTTAGTAATAGTGAGCCTCCATCTCAGAACGCCTAATCTTACATTCTTATTCATACCATTATCTAAACCACAACTATTCTGAATGTCCTCAACTGTCAAACTCCCCACGACCCCACTTCCAGCATTCTTGACCCGCTAACCATCCCTCTTTGAAAGCACATTGGAAAACATAAAGCACAGCACAATATTATTTGGTTTAGTTATGATTATATTCATGATCCTTTCCCACCTTTCTCACAACTCACCACATCTCCAGCTTTATATATGCATTCATTCCACAAATACTTACTGAGCACCATTATGCATCAGACATTTTTCTAGGCTCAGAAGACAGAGCATTAAAATCAGTGGCGACCCAGTTTTCATGGAGAGTGACTGCCCATGAGAAGAGACAAATGTTTACAGAGTAAATAAATAAGACACGATAGGTGGTGATAAGCATTTTGGGGAAAAAATAAGACTTCATGAGAGGGATGTGTTTTTTAGGTAGGTTGGTCAGAGAAACCCTCTGAAAGGAAATGCCATTTGAGTAGACATCTAAATTAAATGAGGAACCACCCACGGTGAAATCTGGCAGAAAAATGATGCAGACAGAGGATGTAGAGGGAAGAACACATGCCAACCCCTGAGGCAGGAGCGTGCATGGTGTGTTTAAGACTAGCAAGGACACCAGTAAGACAGGAGCAGAACATTAAAGACCAATCACTTCATTACCAACTCTTTCTGTCGTTCCTGAATCTGTGATGATCTGTGTTTTGGGCAAAGGTATACAACAGAGTGGACTTGACTCTTGAGCTATTTGTGCTTCTTAGTAATTATTTGATGCTAACCTATGCTAGATAATTCCGTCGTATTATCTTCATCAGCTCCTGACCTCAGTCCTCTTGACAGCATTTCCAAACTTTCCCGCCCTCCTGCCACCACCCCTCAGTTTTCTCTCCTGTCTTTTTAGCTGACTTTACCACTGAGGCCCATTTTCCTGAAAGACATAATCAAATTGTCCCAATCCTAAAAAATAAATAACGAAACTTTCATTAAATATCACTGCTCTATCCAAATTATATTTAAATTCTCTCCTCCCTGTCATCATCTGACTCTCTGAACTCAACGTTTAAACCTGCTGCCTACATTTCCTGACTACTAATTCCTTGTGACCTGATTTCTACTACTAAATTTCACCATTCACGCTTCCCCTGCTGTGTCCCCAATATAACTAATCATCCTTTCTGACTGAACTTAATAGTCTCTTCCAGGTGCTCATTCTCCTAGCACTACCTGGCAAGTGTGACATTTCTGGCCACCCCCATCTTGGGAGGTTGAACCACGGACTCTGCAATTGAACAGCTGATCATGTAAAATCCCAGATTTACCACCACCGTTGCTGTGAGAACTGTGTCAATTTCCTTGAATTGGCCATGGCTTGGTTTCTTCATTTGTAAATAGGAGTAAAATCACAACTACTTCATACAATTGTCGAGTATTAAATAAGGTAATTCTGAAGAAGAGCTTAGCACAAGTATCAGGTAAATAGTCAATAAAATGTTAGTCATTATTTTAAGAGAATTGAGACTCTTCTTATCTCTTGACTTCTGAGATAATACATTCCTTCTGTCCTTTTGTTTTTTTTTTTTGTCTCATTCTTTGCTTATCCTCATTCAAACTGAGTGATACTGGATGTCGGTGCAAGGTGGAGGAATTGCAGACACAAAACTGAGTAAGAACCAGCAGCCTAGGGGCCTTTTTCATACCCTTTGTCCTTTCTCCAAGGATTCCATAATCGCTCCATAAATCTCTGTCTCTCTAATCTTCTTTCTTCCTTGGTTTTTGCTCATCAGGAAACCTCGCCATTCACAAAGCTAAACTGTTTTACTTTGTTCTAATCATCTCTAAATCTGTACCTTCAGGTTTGACCTATGGGTCTGAAGCCCATGTTGCTCTTTGGACAATGCTATTGTGAGTAGCACTGCCTTTGCCTGCAGTTGCCCACGTCCCAGCTCATGTACTCTTTGAGGAACAGGAGAGTCCTCTCTTAACTTTCCTTATATTGACAGCAGCTCAGAGACTCTTCCCAAACACAGCTGCTGAGTGCTGAGGCCCCAGCTCTGGCTCTGGCTTTTGTGCTTGTGATATACAGTGTTCAAGAGGCTCATGTCAGTCAGGGACACAGGTTGCCTCTTTAGCCCTTAGGGGTTAGCCTCCTAATTATGGCTTCTGGAGAATTCAAGCTCAGCCCTGATAAGGCTATTTTACATTTGGCAACATCCATTGGTGCAGGAGGGAATCTTTCTTCTCTCTAAACCTCATTTTAAAAATAAATGTAGTTTCAAGTAGCAGCCCTGACAAGAAGGAGCTGTCGAGAGTTTCAGTCCTGACTCTGGCGTTTGATTTATCTTCCCCTGCACAAACCAAAGGGAAGGGCTTATCTCTAATTGTCCAAGAATTTAAAAAAAAAAAAAAAGAAGCATAATAGCTCATTCCCCCCTCACTAATAAGGAAAAGTTGGGTTCTAAATCAGTTACCTTTCACTATGTAACAAACCACCCCAAAATTTAGTAGCTTAAAGCCACAATTATTAGTTATTCCTCCATGAACCTGTGGATTGGCTGGGCTGTTCTCATCTAGACCAGCTTGACCATCCTGATGGTCTAGGATGGCCTTGTTCACTGATGGTGATTGGCTTGATAGCAGTTGGAGCCCAAAGATGACAAAGTCCCCTATTGGCAGGCATCACACTAGTCACCAATGTGGCAGGCAGGCAGAAAGGAAGCACCGTAAAGCAAGCAGGCCCGGGGCAGGCACCACATGGCTGCTAGAGGTTGTACATCTCCCCCGAGACAGGTAACCCTTTTAATAGCAGGGATGCTATGACCTTAGAGAAACAATAAAAATGAGGGCCTTTGACCCATATACTCCACACTCTACTCAACAGCACCACCACGACTCCCCTGCGAAGGAACTGAGAGCTGTTATGATCCAGAGGCTCCTTGGACTTTTCAATGGGTCAGAACAATGTCCTTCCTTCCCTCATTCTTCCTAAAATGGGCCTTTTGGTTTCCAGTGTTACTTCCCACCCACAGCCTACTAATGGCTACAACAGTGGAACTTTCAGGCTCTTTGTCAACACAACGTCAGTGATCAGGGGGAGGAGGTAGAACCTTCCAGACTGCTATTTCTACACCTATTTTGTGAAGGTATAAATCCATCTGCTCTGAAAATGTTGTTTAATGGTGATATCAGTGGTTGTTTCTTTGTGTTTTTATTTTTTTTGTTTTAATTTATTTGATTTTCATATCTACTTAATATCTGCTTTCTTCCACCTATCCCAAGTTACCAGGTTAGTTTCAAATAATGATGATAATTAAGAAATAAGAAACTTTTATTGGGTACTCAGTGTATTCTTGGCATTGCATGAACCTTGAAACTTACTATTCTATTCAATCTTCACAATAACCGTAAGATAGGCAGGATTATCCCATGTACCAGGCAGGGAACTGAGTTTCAGAGATCTGTTCAGGGCCACACAGGCAGTCAGTCCTAGGACATAAAAGAATATGGAAGGAATAGTTGCCCATCAGCCAAAACAAGAAAAACAAAAAACAAAAAAGCCACTTCTCATTCCCATGTTATATACAACTGTGTATATCCTCCCTGTTCTCACTGTCCCCGGAACCAGGACAGTCTCGCTCAGAACCTAAAAGTGGGCCTTGGAGCGACTACCCAGCGACCTGCACTTCCAGCCCTGTGACTAATCCAAAACCACAGCAAAGACGACTGTTCTCCAGGACTTGACACGTATCATGGGTGCTCTCATTTCCACCAAGTCACCGCTCTTAGGGGCAAAAATAACAACTGAATAAAACTGAGCAGCATTTTTAGTTTCTCTAAAGAATAATTTTGAGTATGATTTTCTACAATGGAATGTCAGTGGGTTACTCGTTTATTTAGGGGAGAGCATTTGTAAGCAGCTAAAACAGGAATGCATAATGGGTGGTCCAGCTGAACCCTAATATTTCACTCCCCCACATCAACATGACACAGCTGTACAGAACTGTGTTAAATCATCAGAAATAATGAGTTTTCTGTGAAAATGTTGTAGGATGAAATCGTAATGAGCTATTTAGGCTGAAATGCTTAAGTATTTCTATTTCTATAGTGACAGCTTATACAAATGAATTTATGGATATAAATATAATCTAAAACAGGCAAACAGGAATATTAGGTGAAACTTTCTCTTTCATACATAGTTCTGACATAAATTGTCATATCCAGTCCCAAATCTTGTCCCATATCCCAGAGCAAAGAAATAGCTGTGGCCCATGTCCAAGAGCATTTGCTTCTGCTGATGCCATTTCAATACCAGGTGACTTTTAGGGTTTCATGAAAGTAATCTGGAAGATAGGAGATATTTTTCTCTGGAATGTATCTGGGTTTATAAGAAAAAGAAAGTTTCTCTGTGTTGGGCTGTTATACTTTGAGTCTATTTGTTGCAACATTTTAGCGTACCCCACCCAACACACATGGGAATAGTATGGTTTGGGAGGTGAGAGGTGGATGGCAACCTGGATGGGTCACAACAGCCCAGGCAACCCTTCCACCATTGCCTCCTGCCACGTAACATGTCCCTGCTCCCCCAGGAACCTTCACACCTGGCCCCCTCCCAGGCCCACCCGAGCTTGGGGAACTTGCCTCAGGAATCACACATTACTCCAGCCCCAAGTGAACTGCTAGAGAGCTGGAACCCTGAAGCCATCCCAGGGGCCTTCCCCAATTTTTCACTATAGCCAAATAACCTGGACTGGTTTGGACTGAACTGAAGTTTCCCAATGCCTCAATTGCATCATAATGCCAGCAATTTTATAGCTCATCTCACTCACTTACCGGTGGGGTTTCTAGTAACTCCTGCAGCAACAGAGTCACCAGGTGCTTAGAGAGGAGATGTTTAAATATAGGGGCTCCATCAGCAGCTTCCTTGATTACCCTGTGCAGCAAGCACTTAGTTTTATGGGAACATTTTTGTCTTTCTTTACTGATCATTATACAAGGAGGACAGATAAGTTCAAGTGTGTGATATTTAGGTGTGTGATAAACACCTACAGTGTGGATAAAAATATTTGCATCCTGAACACAAACCTAGAGTTAGTGAAGGGAAGAAAAAGAGAATGGACAATGATCCAAAGATTTCATATACTTACTGGATGTCAGAAAAAACACTGAAACTAACATGCTCAATCAAATCCATTAGACACACTTAAAATACCACAAGTATTTGAAGGAATCATCTCTTATAAACAGTGCTTATTTTAATCAGTCTTTCCCAAGACTTTTAAATGTACCTGGTAGATCATGTTAGAGTTGAGATTTTCTGAAATAATGGTTTTAGGGAACCTAATTATTCCCTTAAAACTGTCTGGGACACCTTGGGACATAGAGAATTGAAAAATATTTGTTCAGTTTTTGCAAATGTTTGGGGATTCCCAAATATCTTGATGATTATAGCAGTTCTCTTTTTCATGCCTTAGAATATAAATGGTGAATACACCCTTAACCTCAACAGGAAAAGTTAAACACATCTCATACCAACTTTCTAGGGTCCTCTGATTAGGCCTGATTATGCAAAGGAGAATGGCTCAAAAACCTAAATTTCAGAGCAAAAACTAAAAAACTCTTATAAGAAAAATAGGAGGAAAGTCTCATGACATTAACTTTGGCAATGATTTGTTGGATATCACACCAAAAGCAGAGGAAACCAAAAAAATAGATAAATTATTACAAAATTAACATTTGTGCACCAAAAAACTCTATCGACAGGGTAAAAAGCCCTGAGTGAGACCTTCAGGAAGAGGCACCAGCTAAACCGCACCTGGGTTCCTGTGTCCACAGAAACAGTGAGATAATAAATGTTTTTGGCTTTATCCTGCTAAGGTTTGGTATAATTTGTTAGGCAGCAATAGATAACTGATACAGAGGAACAGAGGCAGTGACCTTTAGGGAGGTAACAATTAAAACATATAAAGGAGGCATTTGAGGATGGCCACATTATGCCATGTGAGGGAGCAGAGAAATGGATGTTAAGAGAAAAAAAAAAAACAACTCATTAAGAATAGGCATGGGGAGAAGCAGAGACAAGAGTCTGAGTGAGAACACAGTGTGGGTTGCCAATGGCTTCTCAGTTCCCCATTCCAGCCCCTGTGGAGGCCTGGCTATATTCCTGTCCTTGTGTTCTATGAAATCTCTGATATGTTCTAATAAATCCCCTTTATTTACTTTATTTATCTCAGTTGATTTCTGTGACGTGCAATCAGAATCCTAAAAACCTAGGATGTATCAAGTCGCACAGCTGTGATCTTTGAAGGCAGCCAGACACTTGACAATGAGTTTGGCAGTTTAAAGATGCTCTTGGCCTGAGAAGTATCCAGATGTTCTGAACCACTTGACTCTGGGTCATAAGAAATTGAGCCAACTTAGAGAGTATCTAGCTCTCAACCTACGGCCCTAATCGATGATCAACCATGGCAACATCTATGCTGTGTTAGGTGGTTTAGATACTATTTGTTCAGAACTTAGAGATCCCAGCTGAAAGCTGTTTGAAATACACAGTATTGCCATTGACACAGAACAAATTGTTACCCTTTCTTCTAAAGAACACAGTGATATTTTTGGAACTCCCTTATTATGTTACATGATGGAAATACATATCCAGAGGAGGCATATTTTAATGCTTAGAAAGAGCCTAACTACATAAAATGTACTATTCTCTCTTAATCCAGTTAAATCTCTGTGCTGTTTTCTGCTTTAAAGTCATGTCACTGCCTAATCACTCACCATCTTAACAAAATTCAAAGCCGTTTACATCTTACAAGCTTGGCAATAAAACGGGGACTTAAAAGCAATAAACATCTTTGAAACAATTCATCAAGCCCTAAAAAGGTGCCAGAATGAATTTTGGAATGATAAGTTTGAATTTAAAAATCAAAATTTGCTCTCAGGCTGGGACTTAAAATGTCACAAATACATTTTTATAGCTGAGTTATAAAGCTTGAAAAAAATACAGATGCACTGCAGAGGTTGTTCAGCACCGCCAGAACACCCATCTGTGGTCCGTTCATGTACGTATGCACATATGTGTGCATTACCTGCATTTCTGCCTTGTTTCCATGTAGTTACCATTCATCCTTATGGCGATACATGTTTGGCATGAGGGAAAAATGTCTGTTTACCACTGATGCTCCCTGCCTCCACGTGTCCCCGGGCTCCCCAACCACGGTGAGCATGACCTTCACCTTCCACGTCGTGGTCAATAGGAAATGAGCAAAGCCATCATGCAGTAGAGCAAGAGGACATGTTAAGAGAGGTTGAGCAGCTTGTTGTCTTGCCGTGTTGTGGTCTCACCGTGCTGGTACGCCGTGAGTCTGCAGCCCGCGCCCACCACAGCTGACTGCAACAACATTAAGCATCTGACATAAAAGGCATTTTAACTTGAGTTTTCTTTCTTTCTTTTTGACATCCAACAGTTTTTAAATTGGTATTTTCCAAATCATCCCTAGAACAAGTCCTTGGGGCTGGAGTTGTCAATCACTGGTAGTGCTTTTCTTCCATCCCAACTCGACTCTAAAGTCTACCCTGGTGTCCCATCCCTCCAGGAGCCATGTGACCTCTACACTTAGTTGATTGTCCCACCTACCCATAGGCAAGTCCTTGCTACCCTCCCTGATGATCATGTTATAGAGTGACTATTAGCAGGCCATGGGAACCAGGATCTTGACTGCAATTGCCAATTAGTCTACCATTTTCAGTTATCTCTTTTGAACAATAGCATAAAAATTCATTTCTGGTTCTGAAGTTTATGATAACAATAAAATTGAGTCTATCTAAATGAACTATATGCAGTTTGCTAATTTTTTACTTTGTAAAACATGTGCCTGTGCATGTACTAGTTACATGAATGTGTTTGTCCCGCACGAGACCAAATAGGCCTTCTCTGTTCCCTCTGCTTGGAGGACTCTTCCCCCAGACACTTAGCTCCCTCCTTCCTCTTCTTCTTCAGGTCTCTGTTCAGATGTTGACTCACTGTAGAGGCTTCCTATCATCATCCTCAATCAAATAGCAATCCCTGCCCCTCTGCCACACATGCGGTCCCTCCTACCCTGCTTCATTTTTCTCCATGCTTCTGTCACCCTCTAGCATACCATTGTTTGTCTTCTTTCACTAAAGCGAAGGCCCATGAGGGCAGAAATTGCTGTGTGGTCAGAGCCTAGAAGAGATCCTGGCCTTCAGGAGGCTCTCAAATATCTGTTGCAGGAATAAATCCATACATTATATGCAACCCAAAAAATGAAAACACAGATGTTTTAGTAAATTATGGTTTGATGAGACTTGGTTGGCACTATAAGTGTCTTATCTTGACTCTTTGGGATCTTTCTGCATCACTAGCTCATCTTTTCTGCTGTATTCTTGTCCCTGTCACACTGATCTATATCAAGTTTTTCCCTTGTATTGTATCTGAAATACTGATATGCAGAAAATTCTGTCTGCAACTATTCAAAGTGTTCATTGCAAGTCAAATTTTGATCAACTCTATGCCTCTAATTCACTCCATTACTGTCAGCTTCTGTACAGTTCTCTGCAATGTTAGAATCAAAAATGTCTTCCCTTCTCAAGTGTACTCTGAGAAACTGGCAACAGAAACGGTCTAAAGCAGCTTCCTCCCAGGATCTGTTTTGTAGCATATGGGTTTATGAATCACCCAGACCTATGTACTTGCCTTGGTGTTGCTTACAGCCAGGGAGCTTGGTTGCTGCTGCTACTTTTGCTACAGATGCATGGCCCTGGTCCACTTCCCTTTTGTTGCCCGGGTGCCTCTTCTTCCACCCAGGCCTTGCAAACACCCTGGCACTTCCCTGTCGCTGCTCTGTGCATACAGATGTGTAACTGAGAAGTGTGTTATTAGCATACTACACAGGCAAATTTTGATCAATAGGATTTGGAAGCAAATGAAATAATTCTGTTCCTTTCCCTCTCTGGAGAGATTATTGAGAGAGACAGTGGCATCATGCATACTCTGCAAAACTTCCTGTGACACCAAACAATCCGTTCATCATGACATGCAGCCATCCTGGCAGGCAACCCTTGTATTTTCTCATTCTCCTTTCCTGCCTTTCCCCACTTTTCTCTCATTTCTCCTTCTCTGAGATTCACCTCTCAATAACGTGTTGGCACAAAAGCTCGATTTTAGGCTTTGTTTTCTAGGGAACTCAGGCTAAGGTTTATTTATATATATATATATATACACACACACATATATAAACACACACACATACACACACACACTTAGCTTTTAGAAGAAATACAATAACTTTCAGGCAGAGAGCCATACAAAAAAAATAAAACAAAATAAAATCAAAAACAAAACAAAATAAAACACAACAGTAACCCAAACTGTTCTACTGTCTGGAGATTATTATTGTTCTTATTTTCTACATCATATGATAAGAAATTTGTCCTAAGTAGAGTGGCTTGGTTTTGCTGTATAATCATCTGGTTCCTAGAACATGTGGGCTTTAAATGTACTTTAGAATACACAATGTGTATTCACATACATCATCTCATTTCATCCCGCCTTAGGAGGACAGGCACTCTTGGACATGTTACATCGAAGAGTGAACTCGATTCTTCCTCCCGTACTACCTAACAATGCTTTGATGATGAAGCACCCCTAACCCTAGAATGAAGCAATAATGATGGTGGTGTCAGTCAGTGTGATTGTAGAAGGTTGAGATCTGTGGTCTAGTGAAGTACTGTGGGCTCTTCGAAACGGACCACATTGACAATGTTTTAATTTATGTGTATTTCTAGCTGTAATGAAGTTAATCTGTATTGTATTATTCACATCGTATTATTCAGGTTCATTTTTTAAAATATATTTTATGATGTTAGTAAAATAAAAAGCTGTTTTATTAATAAAAAGCCAACTTAAAAATTTCAGTATAAACAGCATATTCAGAGATTAATGCCACAAAATCAAAAGAGGTCAAAAATTTATTTAATGAGGGTCTAAGTTTGATCCCAATCATAAACCCTAAAACTTTGAATGTTTAATATTTAGTTGCAAGTTCCTTTAAAAGTCAATATAGGGATAAGCAACCTGTTATTTTGATGAGTGGCATCTCTAAGTCAGTTGTTTGGAAGCTGGAACGTATTTCTCATGTAAACAATCTCCCACATGGTGATTAAGCCCCAAGCCAGTTCCTCAATGCCTCTGTAACCCATAAGGTACTTGAATCCTACCTCTCCACTGCTCAACTAATTCACATGGATGTGGGACTAGGCAATCAAACACCATCACCCTGCCAGGAGTTTAGGCTGTCAAAACAGGTTGGTTTTATATAAATGGATGTTAATGTAAGAGAATTTGTTAACATACTAGATACCTGAAGAGACTATTCCAGAGCCTGACACACCTGGGATGACCAGCCCCGCTAGACCAGACCATACTGTGGACACATTTTATTACAATGATGTAGGGATTTCAGAGCACCAAGAGACAAGAGATCTATCAAAGCATTTCTTCAGTTCCTGATTCCTTATCAAATGGTGGGCTGTTTAGGTCAGGCTGGTTTTGCAAGACTCTGTGCTCTATGACAACTCATCTGAGACGACTCTACTCTTCATGGCTTCTTTATTTATGAAATTACACATGTCTTTAAAAAAATGAAAGAAAAGTTTGATGTGTTTTTCCTGCCTCTCTTGGTAGTGCCAGGGCCTCTGCTGGGAGGTAGAGAAGGCAGACAGAGCAGTTCGGTGGCAGTTGTCACCTGGACACACGGATGCTTGGTAATTGAGGACTGTTTATTGAATATGTAAAAGAAAAATATGGACATCTGAGCATAACTTCTGTTTTAGACAAAAATATAAACTTCCTTATTTACCAAAATGTTTGTCATAAAAAAATGCCAGACCCTTTTGCACCAAATTCAAGGACTAATGTTCGGTCCTCCTCTAAGTCAGCACAGTGAGCTGCTGTGTTTGCTCCTCGAGCCTGGGACCCCCCGAGTCCCTGCTAATCTCAGGCCCCTCCCCCACGGCCAGTGTCTAGCACAGTGCTTTGAGGATAAAAGGTGTTTAATAAGTGGGTGCATTAAAAGTCAATTTACTAGAACTCCTACTTATTCCTCTAAAAGCCACTGAATATCCAAGGGTAGAAAGAAGCCACAAATAACCATTGGCAAAGCCTTTTTTGCCTCCATAAGCCAGGTAGCAGAAAGGAAGAGACACAGAACCAAGTGCCACACCTCCACCCATCAGCTGTCCAACCTGGCAGTCCTCGGACCAAAATCAATTGTGAATCAGAACCCAGGAAGTTTCTGACTCCTGACTCCTCCCAAAGATGAGGGAGATAAAGTCCGCTGGGAGCAGGCAGGAAGGGTCGCAGCCTGGCACCCTAATCTGAGCCTGTTACCCCCACTGGTCAGTTAGAACCCTGCACCTCAGCCTCTGAGAAGGCTGCAGATCCCTGCAGAAAGGTGAGGGGCAAAATGGAATAAAAGAGGCCAAATGGGGCCGGGCGTTTGTCCTCCGCTCAGCAATTCAGGACGGGCTGGACACTCTGGTACCTGAGGAACAGGCCACGGCTGATAGTCAGGAAGAGCCCGGAAAGGAGGGCTGAGCTGCCACAGTACACACAATACAGCCCCAGAGACAGCAGGCAAGGCCTAGAGAGGGAGCCACTGTGTACCAGGAGCCCTCAGTTTTGAATCAGCAACTACATTTCCTTAGAACATTCCAGAAGCTACCTTCTCTCTAGGATGGAAGATACCCCTTACCCACATCCACATCTTCCCTGAACCTCAAGTCTCTCTCTTTTATTGTGCAGATTATAAATTTAGGTTAAAATAAATGGACTATTATTAGATGTGTATGGGGCAGTCTTATTTTACATTCCTCCTTTGTCGTCCTTTCATTAGTTATGAAAGACTTGAGCAAAGCTCCAACTGCCTCGCTGAGATGAGGAGGTTGAGGTAAGAGCTGGGAGATCTCAACCAAGAGCCTTGTCAGTACAGCCACTGCACAGCTAGATGCGCAGAGGAGGGCGGAGCCCCGGGCTCTAGACTGGGTTAGTAGCACCACTTGCCCTGTGGTTCTCCTGTGAGCCCCAACCGTGGAGCTGCTGGGTTTGTTTGACAAAGGAAGCATCTTCGCCTATAGTCACCTTCAGCTTGGTTATGCTGTGAATATTTGCTCTAGTGTGAATATTTGCCTTCTTATGTTTTTGATACATTATCAAAAGATTGGGATGAGTAGTTTTTATACAATATCTTATTTATTGACAAGGAACCTTGCAGAAAAACTAAAATAAACCTTATAAAGTCAAGCTGGGAGAAGCACAGAATCTGGCATTTGTTCCTAAAGAATGGCCTAATGAAGTAAATTTAAGGAAATTTGGCTTCATTTAAGAAATCATCTTTCTAAAGAATACATTTTGGAAAAACTAAGTACTACTTGCCCCGTGAATTTGAACATACTTAATTTAACAAACATTACTGCGTACCTGCTATGCGCAGGGCTCTGTCCTAGGCATGGGCCCACAGCGAGTGAAACTGGACACAGCCCTACATCCCAGGTCTAAAGAAGATGCCTCCTAATTGGTAAGAATTTGGGGACTTCTCTTCCCTTGGCCCCTGGAAGGAAATATTATATTCCTAATACTTTGTCCTTCCTTTGAGATGCTTCATAATTTGCTCAGGGGAAGAGCTCAAATTTACCCTTGGAGAGAAACTGTGAGGTCCCCAGTGAGTTGGGGTGACTGGGAAATGAATAATTGCCAGTTTGTCTGTGGGAAGATCTATTCCCAGACACAAGCACCAAACAGAAGGTTCTGGAACCAACTGACATCTCCACCTTATTTATGCTCCCAGTAGCATCACCATTTGAGGTGCTGTTACATTTTTTATACCCCATTTTCTCTTTTTAGTGTAGGCAAATGAGCCTGAGGCCCCACCTGGAGGAAGAAGGAAATGTTCCCTTCTGAGCTGGGCCTTTAGATGGCCTTGCTGGGCAGCGCCCACTGGTGCAGTCAGGCTGTCAGGATCAGCTGCAATCACTGGCTCTGCCGTTGCCTGGCTTATTCACTCACTCTGTCTAGACTCCAATTTCTGGAGCCTTTAGTGACTCATTTTTCAACAAAATGCAAGTAACTTCACTTTACTTTGCCTTCAGCTCTATATAACCTAATATTTAATGTGCACTGAGTATTACTAAGTGTATCCCCATCAAAAAGCAGTCTGCAGACATCCCAGAATATCACATCACTTGGACTTTGATCCTAATCACATATTAACCCTCTTATAGAAATCTCAGTTTTGTGGACACTTGTATCGGAGAACCCTGTTCAAAGCTACAGTGTTGTCCCGGATGCCTGCAACAATGCCTTTATATATCTCGGATTTGGTTTGCAATAGCTTAAAATGCCATAGCCTCATTTTAGGTTGGCTTTCAGTCATTTAACCGCTCTCTGTTCCTCTAACACCTAACTCATTGTCTTCAAAGCTTAGAACAGTCAGACCATGAAGGTAGATTGTTCAGGGCACCTTAAATGGTCAGGGTACAGCGCCACCAGCCAAACCTTGAGGATTTTTCCAGTAACAGCCAACTGTAACTGTGCAAACACATAGTTATGAGACCTGACCACACCATGCTTTCAAAAAAGACTATGTAGGTATAGGGTTGGAAAACTTCTTTGCAATTCTATGTCTCTGGGGCTCTTAAAAGAAAGAGGCTATTCTTTTTCTACCTAGATGTTGTCAGAGAACCGAAGTCAGAAGCACAAAGCAGCACGGCAGGGTGTGTCTCTGGGCATGCCCAGCCCAGGGCAGTCTCTCCTTATGTCCTGACAACTTTCGCTCTTCCCTCACCAGAAGCCCCCTTACCTTCACTGTGGGACATCCCTCTTCAGACTAATGAGGTGTTAATATTCAAATCCACTTCCTGAGCTAATACAGACATTTTACTTTCCTTCCATACCTTTATTTCTGCGGATTCTATAAGATCATCTGAAACAGGTTTGCCCTGCT
Source organism: Propithecus coquereli (assembly GCF_000956105.1). Lineage (NCBI taxonomy): Eukaryota > Metazoa > Chordata > Mammalia > Primates > Indriidae > Propithecus > Propithecus coquereli. The sequence continues at coordinate 2,135,748 of NW_012145523.1, forward strand.
CTGGAGTGGACTTCTTCACGTACGTGTGTCCTGCACCTACCCAGAGCTCTCTTTCTTCCCCTCAGGAACCAGTTTCTTTGACACACTGTCTCTTTCAAGCTTCTCATTTTTATTTATTTATTACTTTCATTTTTAATTTCATGTTTTCGATAAACGTTTGGTGAGGATCCACTATAAGCCAGAAACCATTCCTGGACCAAAGACATGGTAGTGAAAGAGCCAAGACCCCTGTTCTCATAGAGCTTATAGACGGGGGATAATAGTATAATAGCTACAGTTATCAAGCGCTGTAAACTTGACACCAATTGCCTCCGTTAATTCTCACACCAATCTTATGAGGAAGGCAATAGAATCCTATTTTACAGGTGAGAAAAGTCGAGCTCTGAAGAGCATGACCTGAGGACCCCAGCAATCCTTGGATCTTTGACGGGATCCGCTCCCACCCTGTGCTGCTGGTTAGCGAGACCCAGCCAGGGGCCCTGGTGCTGCCTGTGAGCCACGACCCAAAATCCCGCACGCATGCGGGCCTTTCCCGCTTTGCTTTGGAATTACAACCACACGTCTCGATTGCCTTTCTTCACTGTCTCAGAGGCTCCTCAGTAAGTCTCACTTACACAGAACCACCACCGTATCTATATTCACGATCACCGTCGCCACATAATTACCAAATGGGAAAACATCTGCAACATAACAGGTTTCCTTCCTCTCTTAATTATGGGCTTAGCAATCAGAGGAACTTTAATATTTAATATGTAAGCAAAATACTTACAGATTACCAAGTGATGTACCCCTTTTGATGTAAAATCAGAGTTAAAGTGAACTCCAAGCAACGCGACTCTATTTGCCTGACACACTGGCAGGCCAGAGGCTGGAAGAAAGAAAGCGTTTAAACTCATTAGTGGGGATCTGCAAACCCAACTTGTCTCAGCTCTGGTCCTCCCTTTGCATTTTGCTCATGAATTATGCAGGCAATTTAACTCATGAAGATAAAGGAGGCCTTTCATTATCAATACCCCTCCACACCCACATGGTGCAGATAAGTTGATAAACAGGCTGCTAATTATATTAACGTTTTTTGCAATGTATGATTCAGTGTTGTTTGCAGTAAAAACCAACCTTCCTTACTTTGAATATTTATTTTCTTGCCCCGTTGTGTTTTGTCTCCAGTAAGAGTTGGAGGGCCGCCAATATTGTCCTCCGACAGGTGACAGATTTCAGGAATGATCAGAGCAGATCACTAAGTGATCATTTATACATTAAAATGAAATACCAGTTCTGCGTAACAGATGACAACTTGAAACTAAGGGGGAACAATTTCTATTCATAATAAATTATCCTAAAGATTCCTACCTGTGAATATTTTTAGAGGGTCACTAAGAGTAGCTCGATGTTACCAAACCTGTTTTAAAACAGTCACCGAAGGATTCTGTCCTTTGGTTTTTGCTGGTGTCATCACCATGAGATGGGAGATTTCCAGATGTCTGGTTAAGGCCCTGGTGGGTTTATTTTGCACTGCATAAGATAGTAGAGCAAAGAAAAGACCGCTCCCAAAAAAATGATGCTAAATAAATGATGGTGAACCCCAGGTGTGCTGGGTGAGGGAAGGTAATAGGTCAGGGACTGGCAGGACAGCTTCAGATAAAAGGTGGAAACCAAAATTATGAATAATGCAGTGCTTTGGGAGCACATTTTTGCATGTTGCTGGTATGTTTTCCATGTTTGTGCCTTTTCCTGATGGCTTTACCTTGGCACAAAAAGGAAATCTATTTATTTCTTACTGGGTGCCAGGAGATGTAGTTTAGAATATTGGTTCTCTGTCTAACTAGCTGGGTGGACTTAGGCTAATAAATTAACCTCTCTGAGTGTGAATTAACCACTTCCCTGGCTGAGCTGTTTTAAGAATAATGTACAATGTGACTTAGTGCCCAGCCCATGGAGGTGCCCATCTGTAGCTTTTTTTGTTCACTTATAAGTTATTATTATTATTTATTGTTGCTGCTGTTGTTGTTGCCACTGCCACTTATTTTCTGGGTTGACATAGTTTATATTGTTTTTCCCAGTTATTTTCTTCCCTTCCCCTGGGAGGATTACCTTAAATATTTCCCTGACCCCTTTGGCATGAGGCTTGGCCGTGAATTCTTTGAGCCAATGAATGTACATGGAAGCAATGCACGTCCCGGTAGAGCAGAAGCTTCTAAGTCATCCTGCGGCACTGCCATTACTCTTACTCTGCTGCCACAAGTCCAGCAAATCCCAGGTGGAAGACTCCTTTAGCCTGGATCGAGGAATGAAGAGGACATGTGGAACAGAGCCACGGTTGACCTGCACCTGTCAAATGAGTTAGAGCCAACACTGTGTTGTAAGTCACTGAGAGTTGTTTGTACCGCAGCAGAAACAAGAATAACTAAGTTCTGATACATCTAATACGTAGCTTAGGTTTACAGGATTGGGGGATTGGAGTGGGAACGTTTGCAACTATCATCCCATTTATCTTTAGAGATTCTACTCCGAGCTTCCCATGATATTAATACTCAATGGTAAGAATCCTGAGGATGCCATTGTGGTCAAACAATAGAAAATCCTCACCACTTACTTTTATTTCTCAATAACTTCTCACTACCCCCACACTGAAACCCCCATCCATCCTATGTTTGCATAGAACATCTAACTAGAACATCTTTAAGTACAGAAAGGAATTGAGACTAAGAATTCTTAAGACAAATTGGTAAGAAAACAATGCCTATGACACAAAAAGATCCTAAGAAACGTGTCTGGCAAACATACAGGAGCAGAAAAGAGAGCATTTTTCTCCAGTGATAAATCTGAAAGCCCTTGTTGAGCTCCCACTGTTCTAGGAGCTGTCAAGAATACAACGTGACTAAGGCACGTGCCCTGTCCTCCATGAGGCTGTGGGTAAAGAAGAGAAGATACTGCACAAATCACCACGATTCCAAGTGAATGTGATAAGTCCCATAGAGAGATATTAATACAAACTGGCATGGGATCACAGAGGAGCAAGAAAAGACCTCTGGCTGAGGTCAGAGAAAGCTTGTGAAAGCAGCTGATCATTGTGCTGCACTTCTGCAGGCTGGGCGGCATTTCATATGGCAGATATTGGGGTGGAAGAGCATTCCAGGGAAGAGAACAGCAGATAAAAGTATAAGCCTAGGAAAATTCAAGTTATTTTCAGGAAATAGTGAGCAATTCTGTTTGATTAGAGTAAGAGTTCATGAGGAAGTAATAAGAAGCCAGGCAATAGTTTGAGTGTGTTGATGCAGAATCAGGGAGGGCACTGAAAAAAAACAGGAAGGGATGAAGACTTCCTGAGAAGACATTGTACTTCTCTGAACAGGAAATGACTCACAGAAATGCATTCGTTCCAAATTCTACATAAACAAGAGACTCAAATGCCTTGGTTAAAAAAGCAAGAATTACAATAGGATCTGTTCAAGATGATGGTCCAAGCACATATGTTTTGCTCCCTCTCTTCCCCCAAATCCCACTGAAATGACAATAAAGAAGTACAAGAGCATTAGAAGAGTCTAGCAACCTGCCAGAGATTTCGATAGATTTTGGAAGATGGACAATTGATAAGATCACATTTGTGAATAAAAAAGAAGAAAGAAAGTGTCCACTCAGCATCAGAAGTATAGCCACTCTTCTTGGTAAGCTCAACACATGCTTGAAGCTCCAAACTGGTGAGGGAGGGGAGGGGAGTGGAGAGCAAGGCAAGGGTCTGATGGTACTGAAGGTCTAGGAAACCATGTGCCACCCTCACATCTGCTTTCTCAAGCCAGCAGTGGAATTTACCTCCAGGCTAAAACTGAGAAAGTGCTCTCTAAAAAGTTTGTAATCCACCAAGGGAGGGCTGGGGGTACTAGCCTGTAGTTTTCTAAGGCCCTCCTCATGGGCAGAATAGAATATAAATACAGTGAGCCCTCTGTAGCCACGGGTTCCACATCTGTGCATTCAACCAACTATGGAAAATATTCAAGAAAAAAAAATGGATGGTTGCATCTTTATTGAACATATACAGACATTTTTCTTGTCATTATTTATTAAACAATACAGTATATTTATATAGCATTTACATTGTATTAGGTAGTATAAGTTATCTAGAGATGATTTAATGTATTATAGATGGGAGGCTAGGCACAGGTTATTTGCAAATACTAAGCCATTTCATATAAGGCACTCCAGCACGATGGATTTTGGTGGCTGAAGGAGGTCCTGGAACCAATCCCCAGGCATACCTACTGAGGGACGACTGCCCTGGACATGTTGACAGTGTGAAAGTGATGAAACTGCTCTCAGGAGGAATGATGGAGCTGTGTTTCCTCTCCCAAGAGGTATCTGGAGATATTGTCTAAAGTTGATGGATTAAGAGAGATGGGAGTACATTATTTAGAAGTATGAAGGTAATCAAAACAAGATCCAAACTTTATAACACAACTAACAAAAAGGGAGGAGTGGGAAGTGGAATGGAGAGAAGATTAAGCATGCTGAATACTTCGTCTTTCCTAATGGGAAGTTACTGGATACAGTCACATTTTTTAAAGTAAAATAAGAAATATTGCCATAATCACATGATTGGATTTATGGAGGTAGCCCCTGGAAGAGAAAAAATAGAGAAAATTAAAAATCGTGCCTTCTGAGGAGTAAAACTTGGGTGGGGTAGGGGACAGGAGGGGCTGGGGGAGAACATTTTTATTTTATTTTACATCATATTATGTTTGAATGTATTATATTTGAATGTTTTTAAATGGATAAATATTTACTGTTGAAATTTAAAAACAGAAAGAGCATTTGAATTTTACTTCAATGCCCAGAAGATAGCATTACTAACAAGTTCTTTGTGGATCCCAAGAATTGTTAGGAAAACTACAAGTATCACAAGTCTACCATGGGTTTGTCTCCTTCCTCATGTTTACGGCCCTACCTTACACAGTTTTCTTTCCTTAGAAATAAAAAAGTGGGGGGAGCCATGATGGCTGACTAGAGACATCTCTTCCTCCCTGCTGGAAGGTAGAATATTGGACTGAGAAAAGCAGAGAGTAGTTGCAGCTCAGGTGAGGACCATAGGGAGAGACAACAGAGATGTCTGCAGACTCAAATGAGAAAAAATGTGAAGCTGAGAAAGAAGAAAACAGAGAAAAGACAGCGGCATGGTCCAAATGTAGAGAAGCACGACACCCAGTGAAGGTAGGAGGGGTTTCCCCTCCCCCGCATATGTACCTTGATTGAGCATTGGAAATAAAACATTTTGGAGGCACTGCCACCCTCCACGAGCCCAGGATTGGTGGCTAAATAGGAATAGCAGGGTGACCCAGCTATCCATGGGAGTTCGGGTGTTCAAAAGGAACACTTTTCAGGAGAGTGTCATGAGAGACCAGAGTGCCAACAATCTTACACCTAGACACTTCCTCCTCCGCACTGCCTCCAATCTCAACATTAGAGAGAGTAATTTTTGCTCTCAGGCCCACTGATAGCCATGGCCCCTCACCCCATTACAACCACAAAAATACTCTGAACCGAGTAGCACACAAAGGGCTGCCTCTCTACAGCAGCTGCACGTTCCCAGCTGAGCCTACCTCTGAGAGTGTGGTCACAGAAATTTATGATCTTCCTGCCACTGGAAACTTAGACAAGTGGTCCAGAACTGGTGGCCTCCCCAGATACAGGAGTGGTGCAGGGAGACACAGGGGAGAGATCTTGGTCCTGGACACAGGTGGCAAGGAAGCCTTTACAGACATATCCAACAGCAGAGTGTGGAGAGGCACTGAGGAATGGGGATCTGTGAGCATGCCCATCTCCTGCCCCCACTGGAGAACCACCATATTGGATAAGGATGGGGCACTTGAAGTGATTTAGCATAGCCCTTGGTTCTCATGACAACCAAATGCCTCAGGCTTGCCAGCTGAACAGGAGCAGCAGCCCCTTTCCCAACTCATTACAAGAGAGAGTGCAGCCTGAGCCAAGAAACTCCTGAGCTACCCCTTCTCCCAGACAGGAGCATGCCCCTGGCAGAGGCCCCTGTGGACAGATAGACCTACCTCTCTCTCCTTGGGGTCTTGTGGAAGAAAAGGCATTCTATACACTAAAAACAGCCAAGCTGAGAATCAAATCAAAGACTCTATAACTTTCACGATAATAATGAAGAAAATAAAATATCTAGGAATACACTTAACCTAGGAGGTGAAAGATCACTACAGGGAGAACTACAAAACTCTGAAGAAGGAAATCGTATAGGATGTAAACAAATGGAAAAACATACCATGCTCATGGATCGGCAGAGTCAACATTGTTAAAATGTCTGTACTACCCAAGGTGATTTACAGATTCAATACAATTACCATAAAAATACCAATGTCATTTTTTTTTTTTTTGCAGATTTTAAAAAAATAAGTCTGCAATTTGTATGGAATCAGAAAAGATCCTGAATAGCCAAAGCAACCTTAAGCAAAAAGAACAAATGGGGAGACATCTTCTTACCAGACTTCAAGCTATATTGCAAGGCTATAGTAACCAAAACAGCATGGTACTGGCACAGGAACAGAGACATAAACCAACGAAACAGAACTGAGAATCCAGATATAAAACCATCCTCATATTGCCATCTGATTTTTGACAGAGCAGACAAAAACATACAATGGGGAAAAGAATCCTTATTCAATAAATGATGTTTGTAAAATTGGATAGCCACATGTAGAAGACCGAAACAGGATCTGCACCTTTCACCACTCACAAAAATCAACTCACGGTGGATAACAGACTTAAACCTAAGGCATGAAACCATAAGAATTCTAGAAGAAAATGTTGGAAAAATTATTATGGACATTGGCCTAGGCAAAGAATTTGCGAAGAGGACCCCAAAAGCAATCATGGCAACAACAAAAATAAATAAATATGACATGATTAAATTAAAAAGCTTCTGCACAGGTAAGGAAACCATCAACAGAGTGAATAGACAACCTACAGAATGGGAGAAAATATCTGCATGCTACACATGCGATAAAGGGCTAATAACCAGAATCTAAAAGAACTCAAGAAAATCAGCAAGAAAACATCAAACAACCCTATTAAAAAGTGGGCAAAAGTCATGAACAGAAGCTTTTCAAAAGAAGATAAACTAATGGTCAATAAACGTATGAAAAAATGCTCAACATCCCTAATCATCAAGGAAATGCAAATCAAAACCACAATGAATAAACCCACAGCTAATGGAGACGGGGGGCACTGTATGGGGGAAGGACACATTTGTGGCCCTGGCTTGAGCGAGGCAAATGCATTTCATTAACCAAAAGTTTTGTACCCCCAAAATATCCTGAATAAAAAAAAAACCACAATGAGATGTCACCTAACTCTAGTGAGAATGACTTTTATCAAAAAGTCCTAAAACAACCTATGCTGGCCTAGATACAGAGACAAAGGAACGAACACTCATACACTGTTGGTGGGACTGCAAACTAATACAACCTCAGTGGAAAGCAGTATGGAGATACCTAAAAGAACTAAAAGTAGAACTATCATTTTATCCAGCAATCACACTACTGGGTATTTACCCAAAGGATAAAAAGACATATTATAAAAAAGACACTTGCACTCGAATGTTATAGCAGCACAATTCACAATTGCGAAGATGTGGAAACAGCCCAAGTACCCATCAATACATGAGTGGATTAATAAAATGTGGTATATGTATATCATGGAGTACTACTCATCTATAAAAATATGGTGAACTAATACCTTTGGTAACAACCTGGATGGAGCTGGAAACCATCCTTCTAAGCGAAATATCGCAAGAATGGAAAAACAAACACCACATATATTCACTATTAAATTGAAACTAATTGATCAACAACTCACATGCATACATGGTCGTAAAATTCAATGACATTCAAGCAGGTGGGAGGAGGGAAGAGAAGATGGATAAATTCACTCCTAAAATGTACAATGAACACTATCTGGGTGATGGGCACACTTATAACTTTGACTCAAACTGTACAAAAGCAATTCATGTAACCAAAATGTTTGTACCTCCATAATATTATGTAATTGAAAAAAAAGAAAGAAAAAAAGTGGTTTTTTCCCTACTATGTGAGCCCTACACTTACGCTTACACTTGAGAATTTAATTAACAGGGTCTAGTTTTATAGTTCCCAGGAACGATTGGGTCCAATACAGCATCACATGAGCTCTAGGTATATTGGTCCAGTCTTAAAGAGTCTAAAGAAGAAAATAACAGATATTCAGTGTTAAATGTGTCATTGCATATAAAAATTACTATAGGTTATTTCTGAAAAATTTAAAAATTGGTTAATTTAAACATACATAATTGCTTCCATTTTCCTTGGCCTGGTTTACTGTACACTGAAATTTGCACGAGAGGACTATGAGGAAAGATTTAAATGAAGTTATTTTCCTAATAAGATTTCAAGTAGGCAGATGTTTTCCCCAAGGAGCTGTTCAAACAACAGAACATACAGAAGAACATCATGAGAGCCAGAGAAAAAGTATATCTTTAGCTATCACATTTTTGCATCATTTTTAAGACACTTCTTCGTATGTTTGAGTTTCCAACACATCATCTTTGAACTGGTGAAATTAACCTTTGGTCAGCAATAAGTTTTCCACTGAAGAAATGTGGAAAACTTTAAATGTTTACCCTAAAAATTCTCCTGAGAATATTACAGCTTAAAAAATGTTAATTTATACAGATATGAAGTGCTCGATTAGGCTCATGCTCAGAGCAGTCTTCTCCGACTAGAGCCGCCTACCATCTGTGAAGTCAACTATTTCCATTTCCAGTGATCCCAAGTTCACCATTTTAGCTGCTGAGATTGAAATTCTCAGTCAGTCATAAATATCATCTGTTCTGTCCCCCTTGTCCTCCTTTGGTGTTCATTTAGGTCATGATTTTTTTTTCTTCTTTTCTAATCAACAGATTTGAACGCGACACCCCAGAAAGGATCTGTAAACAATTTCATTTTCACGGCCAATGAGACAACCACTAGTTCATTCTGCAGGTCCAGAAGGCTGCTCATTTTTCTATTCTCTAGAAAGAAACAGTGGCAGGTGGAATAGAAAATCAGCAGTTCAGGAAGGGCTGCAGCAGAATCTCATTTTCTATACCCTTCTCCGGATCAGGAGTCACTTCAGACCTGCGTAGAGTCATCTCCTCAATTCTGGAAGATCTGACCTTATCAGAGATTCCATAGCCTCTAGCAATGATTAATAGTTACTACAGCTAAATCTTTCAGGGTCCTGTTTTTCCTCGCTTTGGCAGGTAAGCCTAGCAGTTGAGTGGCAGTCCTCCTTTTCATAGGATTCATTCATCCTGCTCAGTGTCACAGGACTCTGTGGAAGGACGAAAGAGGTCATTTAGTCCGGTCCCCTGACTTCAGGTAGATGAGATCAGACTCACTCTGAAAAAGGCCTTTTTTAGGAAGCCTTCCATGAACTGCGCAAAACTGGACCAATGCCTTTCTTTGTCATAGCACTTACATCCCAACTATATCATCTACTTCCTTGCCTGACTCTGCAACCAGCCTTTAACTCAGAAGTCTCAGCCTCTTCTTTGTACCCGTGCTATGTGCCTGGCACATTGTGGCTCTCAATAAATACATGGTGAACAAATTTTACAGATGAGATACCTCAGCCCCAGAGGAGGTAGATGTTTCCAAAGTCCTGGAACAAGTGTAGCATCATGAACATGAATTGTCTGAAAGTGGCCCTGATTGTTGGGAAAAGATAGCTACCAGGGAAAGAGACTATAGCTGATTCGGCTTCCCACAGGAGCAGCTGAAATTTCCAGACAACTTCTATATATAAACAGCTTGTTCCCCCAATCCTGATAACCTGGCACCAAGCTGCCTGTGACTCTCCCTAGGAGAGTTATCTCATTTAAGGGGAAAAATAAAACAACAAAACCCCCAGAACTTCCAGTTAGATTTTAATTTTAGAAAAACAGCATATAATTTTTTATTCATTACATTATATAGGACACGCATACCAAAATGTATTCATCATTTATCTGAAGTTTGAATTGAACTGAGCATCCTGTACTTTATATGGCAACCCAACCCGCCCCCACCACACACGCAGATGGACACAGCTGCCTTCCCATACTTACCCTACCACAACAGAGACCACAGAGAGCCATCATCTCTCCAGGTAAAGTAGACCCACACTGCAGCCCAAGGCACCCAGACCCTGACACACCTCTTGGGGGACAGATAAAATGATCCTTCCCTTCTTTTGCTGACCCTTGGCTCATGTAGGCTTCCCCTTGTCCAGGAAAACCTATTTCTTGACCTATGCTGGGTGCTGTGGTGAAATTCATCAGACCCCTGGCTCAGGGCAAATGGTGAACCGGACAGGGCCCGCCTTCCTCAACACCATCACATGTCTGCTGTCTCTAAAGCTGTAAGTTCTTACTGGCAAGTACTTTCTTACACATCTTGGTCTCTTATTAACTGTCTAGTACTAATACCTCCTGCCTGATAGATGTCCTTTAGTGTGTAGGATTCTAAAATGCCCATACCCGTTAGCACCACACTCCTGGGAGGCTGGATATCGTGGTAATAAAGCACCAGGGCTTCCCGTCCGACAGGCCTGGGCTCCAGAACTTGCTCCACCACCTTCTAGTCCTGTGAACCTCTTGGAACCAATTGTCTTCTCTGTAAAATAGGCATCCTAAGAGCACCCACTTCATAGGCCATGAGAAAATGGATGAGCAAGGCTGTCGTAATCGACACAGTGCCTGGCAAGTGGTGAGTCCTCGTTGACACGGGCATTGTAGCGTCATTATTGGACCTGGTCAGTCTCTGTCTTGACCCTACACTCTTGGGGTATTTGTCCCTCTGGGAGACACCGCCCCTGGAGGCTGCCTCTCAAACTTCTGTTTGTTTGCTTTTGGTGATTACGCCAGTTCTCTGCTGTGGTGTTATATAACTCCACTCCATCATCTGTTCGTTTTAAGCATAGTTTGCATTTTATTGTTTCTTTGATGAACACTCTAAACATTTCCTTTTTTTATCATTTCTCTTGTCTTAGCTTGTTTGCTTCCTGAGAGTAGAGAGCAAACTTTGCCTAGTTTCATTCCAATGAGCAAAAATCAAAATATTTTATCCTTATCATCAGCATTTTCACCTTAAAGTCATTGCTACATTTCACGAGTGTGGTCTTTTCTCTTTTAAAGTTTTTAGTTTTTTAATTATAAAAGCATCGATGTGTTCTTTGAAACTAGTCAAATAATTCAAGGATGCATAAAGAAAAATTTGCTATTCATTCCCTCATCCATTCACATCAACCCAGACCTGAGATGTGCAGTGTTGATAATCTGTACCTCTCCATACCTTTGTACTGCTCATATAAATACACACCCTCGTATATACACGTTTGTAAATATGCACTCAAACAGATGTGGCATTTCTCTTGCTTTTGTTCTTGCTTCCTGTTTTGACTTTTATCAAAATGGACTATATCAGTTACATTATTGTACAGCTTCATTTTCTTATATAATATCATATAGTTATTTTTTTTTCAGGATATTATGAGGGTACAAGCATTTTGGTTACATTTTATGTCTCTGCCTCACCCAAGTGAGGGTTAGAGGCATGCTCTTCCCCTCTATAATGCTCACTGTGTCCAGTTATTATTTTTAATAGCTGAATCATAATCCATAGAATGGATGTACTATATTTACTCACCTTCTCATTATTGACAGACATTAAGATTGTCACCAATTTCTATTCCACTATTAATAATTCTGCAGTAAATATCCTTGTACATACATCTTTTATGCACTGGGACTCTAATTTCCATAGAACACATTCCCCCAAGTGAAGCTACGGGTCAGCGTGTATGTGTAATGGAGCAGGATTTGCTACGAAGCTAACGAAGCTTGAGCTTTACCGCCCTGGTTGCACAAGCCCTTCAGACAGTCCTAGACTTAATTTTGTATTTGTAATTTTGTATTAATTTTCTTAAAGAAGAATGAATGAAAAGCTAAAATGAATGAAGCTAATAAAATTTAAGCTTTGAGCCCCTCGTAACCTAGGACCTCCTTGAGTATGTGTATATTTAGTTTGAACAGAGAGTGACAAATTATTTCCCCAAATGTGGTAGCAATTCATGCCTCCACCAGCAAGACAAGAGAGAGCCCAGGGGTCCACGTCAACACCACCGAGTATTGCTGCATTTCAGCCTTCTTGCCAATTTGATGTGCAAACATAGAGCATCTTATTCACTTAGGTATATTTTCTTTACTACTGTAGATTTAAGCATTTGCCACGTGATAGACCATTTAGATCTCTTCTGTGAATTTTGTCTCCATTGAACTTCAACCTTTTTCTCATCAGTTTATAAGAGCTCTATATGTCATCCATTCAACAAATATCGAGCATCTATTAATACTACATTCAGGGGCACTTCTGTGGGCTGGGGGATAAAGCAGTGAACAAAATCCCTGACCACATGAAGTTTACTTCCTGCCTGTAGGAGACAGGCTAAAATCAAATAAATGAGAATAAGAAGAATATGTCACAGTACAATAGGGAAAATAAAACAGGGGAAAGGGAGAGCTCAGGTGGGAGGGGGCTGCTCTAGTATGTGGGTCACTCAGGGCAGGCCCCACTGATAACAGGACACCTGAGCAAAGACCTTCAGGTTGGGCCAAGTGAGTATCTGCTGGAAGAGCATCGTGGGGGAAGGAGTCAGAATCGGGGAGGGCAGAGGGCTGGAGTGGCAGCAGGCCTGGCATGCCCAGGGGGCAGCCAGCAAGCCAGTGTGACCCAGACTGCACAGGTGGAGGGAGGGAGCAGGAGATGAAGTCAGGAAGCAACTGCCCCCGGGTTCTGTGGGCCTTGTGTGTTACAGCAATGACGCCGGCTGCTACTCAGAGCAAAATCTTGACCAGGTGAAGGTTTTCATTCAAAGAGTGACCTGGTTTCACTTACAAAGATATCTCTCCTGCTGGATAGAGAAGACACCGGATGCACTTTTGTCTGCCACATCTATCTCCGTTGCAAATATTTCCCCAGTCTGTAATGTGTCCATTGAATTTATGGTGGTTCCTATAGAGTATCAAAAAATGAAGATGTTACATAGTTAAAAACATCTTTTGAGTTTTTCTTGTCTGACTCAGAAAAGACTTCCTAAAACCAAAGTGGCAGAAAAATATGAATATTCTCTAACACTTTTGAATATCTTTCCCCTTGTTTAAGTTACAGATGCAAGAGTTAGGATTTAATCTGGCAACACAGAAGATTGTCCCTTTTCTCCACCTCACATGTAAGTACATATTTAATTCTTTCTATTTGTCTGGTTAATAGTTTGGACCTTCTGGGATGCAAAACTATTTTATTTGTTAGGAAGGGAAGATAAAGAGTAAAAAATCCCTGACTCGGCACCTTCTCCCTGCTGCCATACACATCAAATGATGAGGATTAATCACAGCAAAATCTTGCATATAAGAATAAGGGTCCCTTCTCAATTCAGGACTGTGCACTAATATAGAGAGATAAACATATAGAAACTCATGCTTTTTAAGAGAGTACATTGTCTATTTGTACTATACTAAGTAGGTTAAAGGTAACATTGATATCTGGAAAAACAAGAAGGAAAAGCTTATTTATCATGTAAGTAACCACAGTAAAAATTTTCCTAACATTGGACCCTGTTGTTATTTACTCTCTCAGTTATGTATATAAGTTCAATTTTGTATTGGCAGTGTTAAAATGAAAGCTTCAATACGAACCTGAAATTTCATAGACTGAATATATAGAGCTATTGTAGTAAAAATGCAACGATAAAATTTATTACTCCTGATTTACTTATTCGAATAATGTATGAATATCAGAAATTAGGCAACTCTTACTGTTTTACACTTCACTGACCTGTTTTCTCACCTTTAACATACATGCACATTCACACGACTGTGCTAAAACCTTGGTTGTAGGACTTAGAAAATTTCAGCCTGACCCAATTCTTCTATTCATGCAGGCAGACTCTGAATCAGAACAGATATAGCGCCAGATGTAACTGTGGTCAATGTCCTTAGTAATAGAGGGGAACAATGACCTGGATAATGAAATAAAGCATGGAACGCCCTCCATTGTGTCAGGCTGAGTGGAGATGACAGCTGTCAGAGTGAAATAGGTGAGTGGGTAGGATGTGTGCCAGCCCCGCAGTCCCTGCCCCTGGCTGAATATCCTCCCCCTGAATGGTTCCTGGACACATTCAGATTTAAATTTCTACACCATTGCTCTTTTTTTCTGTTTCATTTTCTTTTCAACTTTCACATCCCCTGCAGAAAGAGAGAATTGCTCCTGCTCCTCCCAGCAACCTTTGATTGCCTGCTCAAGGGACATCAGAACCTCACCAACACCCAAGGGTGTCCTATTAAGGGAAAGGCAGAGTGAACTGTGGCCTTTGCTACCATAAAAAGCCTGCATGGGCAATTACGAGGAAAGGAGATCACATTTTCTTCCAGTCACAGTTTATGGGGCAAACTAGGGAAGCCGCTTAGCGCCAAAAGTTTTATAAATGCCCACAGGCGTGTGCTTGCCTTGCCCCAGAATGGTGGTCCGCGTGAGAGCACACCGCCTGTTAGTGCTCACCCTGGAACCACTCAAGTACAGCCTTCTACAGTCAAGCCCTGAGGCCACTTAGATTCATTTGCTTTCCTCTTGTGATGGCTGCAGGACTCGATCTGCTTTTCTTTTCACTTTTTAACTGACACCGGGCACCCACCTGCCCCTCAACACACACACATACCCGAGAGCTGTGCAAAGGGCTAAAGTCTCTGCAGTTTCCTCTTTCTTTGCAGTGTCAAAGATGAGCACGCAGGCCCTCTCTGTTGTCGGACTTTTATTCTAATCACTTTGGAAAAACAATCATCGAGAAATCAATAACGCCACAGAATCATACAAAATGTTTACCTTCTTGGTCCCCAGGCTGTTGATCCTGCCATCGTTCCATCACAAAGGCTGGAAGACTAGGTCAACTCCATTGAAATATTTCTTTCTTTCCAGCGTATTCTTCTTTTAGGTAAAGGTATCCCTTCTTCCAAGATCTTTTTCCAAGATTTTACCTTGTCATTTTTAGGCTGAATAACCTCCTTTGACCTATATAGGCAAGATACTTTTGAATATCTTCTCATCCTCTCCTTGAGCTCTAACTGGGAAAGGAGAAAAAGCCACCAGATTAAATCATAGTATAAGTTTCAAAAAAAAAAATGTTCTTTGGTATATCTCTCTTTGAGACATAGATGCACATTCTAAAGAAATGAGAAAAATACACTTGGCAAATTCAGGTGTCCTAACAGTAAATACAGTCCTGAGCATGTTCTTTGTTCATAATCGGACCCAAGAAACTACCCTTGATGGGGTAAAATACACCCAAATGTTTGGAAGGCCAAGGCAGGAGGATGGCTTGAGCCCAGGAGTTAGATACCAGCTAGCAAGAATCCCATGTCTACAAAAACTAAAAAATATACATATAGGCAGGCATTGTGGCATGTGCCTGTAGTCCTGCTTGGGAGCTTGAGCCTGGGAGTTGTACTACTGTACTCCAGCCTGGGCAATAGAGAGAGATCCTGTCTCAAAAAAAGAAAAAGACATTCAACACCCAAATGTAAACTCCAGCAGTAGCTGAGGTGATTGGGCCATGGAAGTAGGATGGGGAACTCAGGCTTCTTGGCACAGGTGCAAGCAGCTGGGAAGGACACTTTGCCTCCAGGAGCAACCTCCTAAGAAAGGTCTTCACCCCACCCAAGGGAAGAGCCATCTCTGGGGGATGTTGGGTGTCACCAGGGCAGACAAGCTGAGGGGTGGTGTGATCCATAGTTGTATCATGACAGAGGCTAGTCTGGAATAGGACCCTGCGCCCCCCCAACCCCATACCACCACCATCTGCTCATGTCAAGCAGGTGTGCCTCTCACCAGCTCTGAAGACAAGCCTCAGGGTGCCCTGGGATCTGGAGGCACTGATGTCTTTCTCTGGTATTTCCTTGCAATTTTCTCCCTCATTGTTCTCTCCTATTTTTATATCT
The DNA here is from genome assembly GCF_000956105.1 of Propithecus coquereli. Classification (NCBI taxonomy): domain Eukaryota; kingdom Metazoa; phylum Chordata; class Mammalia; order Primates; family Indriidae; genus Propithecus; species Propithecus coquereli. Next base: position 2,151,802 of record NW_012145523.1, read on the forward strand.
TATTTTAAGTTTACTGCTCATTTTGTAATAAAAGTGACTAATAATAGCTAACATTTTGGGGGGCACTTACTATGTGTCAGGTATTGGTTTATGTTTTACAAATATTACGTCGTATCATTTTCAAAAAGCCCTGGGAGATAGTTGCTGTTATTATTCTCAATCATAGATGGGATGAGCTGTTTAGCTCAAACAGGAGAATATTCCTCCCCTCCCCAATTACTTTCATTTCTTCATTCAGATATCAAATGAATATATATATATATACATATTAAGTATCTACAAGGCATAAGGGTATGTTCTAAGCAGAAAAGCAACAGAGATAAAAGACACCATGTCTATCCTCGAGTACCTTACAGCCTAATGGGGTTTACTAAAAAAAATACATTTTAAACTTGTGAATTCGATGCGGTAGATGAATGTGTACACACGGTGCTGTGATAAAAAGCAGGAGCATGGCCAACTGAGATGAGGGCAAAACCTAGTACTGGGGGTCAGGAGAGGGAGGTGTGGGGAGTCAAGGAAGGCTTCCCAAGGGAGGTGATGAAGGCCAAACTGAGTCTGATGAGACAAGGAAGCGTCAGGCATGAGGGGTCTGGGCCGAGAGATAAAGGACAAGTTGGAGGGATGAGCGGGGAACCATGTCATGGATAATGTTAAGAAACTGAGATTATCTCCTAAAACTCCTGGTAGGACCCAAAGTGATTTTTATTGTAAAATATACATAAGATAAGTTGTATCATTTTAACCATTTTTAAATGTACAGTTCAGTGGTATTAAGTACGTTCACATTGCTGCCACCATCGTCACCATCCATCTCCAGAACGTTTTCATCTTCCCCCAGTGAAACGCTGCACCCGTGAGACACCAACCCCAGTCCCCCTCCCCCAAAGCCAGTAGAAAACAATATTTTACTCTTTGTCTTTATGAATCTGACTACTTCTAGGAGCCTCACATAAGTGAAATCATCAAAAAATGTATCCTTTTGTGGCTGTCTCATTTCACATAGCACAATGTCTTCGAGGTGCAGCCATACCGTAGCCATGTGCCAGGACTTCCTTCTGCATACCTGTCTGGACCGTCACCCCATATCCCTCCAAACCTAGTGTCGCTTCTTTTCTAGTTATTCGGGAAATCAGCCCCTGTGATGTGGTTCTGCATTGGGAAGTGGAGGACACAGAAGAAAACCCACAGCCCTGAGGCCACAGCGAGGAGAAGACAAGAAAGTGAGCATTTCTATCTCTTTCCTTTGATTTTATAAAGCCCAATGCTCTCTCCTTCAATAAATCAATAAACATTTCTCACACTCTACTGTTATTGTTGGCTTACTTATCTATTTCTCAGGCGATTTTAAATGGCAAATATATCAGAGAACAATCAAATTCAGGCTAAACCTACCAGGGCCAAAATACATGTTAAACTATGAGAGATTTTGTGCTTCTCCCTAATACATGCTTTTTAATTTTCCAAAAAGGAATTTTTAGCAGATATTATAATAAATATAACCAAGAAATCAAACACATAAAGTACTTAGTGAAGAAAATGTAATGAGGATGGTTTTGTGGTAATTAATACTAAGGAACAGTGTTATAACCTCAATAACGTGTCTAAATATGGCGGAACAACACTCTGTGTCACTTTTCAAACCCTTTAGATTATTAATTATTAGGTGGGGTCAAGAAAGTTATAAGGTAGAAGTATTGTATTAGCAAATTATACATTTCATATGATATAGGTTATCATGAAATTAGTAAGTCTTTGTTGGCAATGAGGATTTGATTATCAGAAGAAAAGTAGGGCTGAGACTTTTTTGGTTTTTGATAAAGATTTTAACTGAGTAAGCTTTTTCTTTCTTCTCTTTTTTTAGATTGATATTTCTTTACTACACAGCAGTAAAATACACTGCCAAGTTTGCTTATTCATTCGGTCAATAAAAGCCGGTTTTGAAAGTAGTGCTTTTGTAGACTTGAACTTAGAAGTTGTTTCCCTCTCTCTCATCCCTGGGAAATGATCTAGCTTCCAAATATAAGGAAACAACCTTTAAGAATTGGCAAGGTGTTATGCTGCAATTGTGAAAAAAAATGAACACTACTCTCAGAAAACAGAATGCTGTCTCTAGTAAACAAAGTTGCAGCCCTGGTAGATGACAGTTTATGGGAAGAAGGAATTGTTTCAAACTTTCCAGCCGGCTTTTGCACCAAATAACTGCCTTAAATAAAAATCACATGTGTGAGATACAATGTCACATAACAAACAGTATACAAGTTTTCTTTGTGCAGTTAAATCAAAAATCATAGGCAATGTTGAAGTTGTATGTTTTAGCTTTTGGTGCCAAATTTACCTCGGCCTGATCCCCTGTTTGACTGGGGTTTTTGGTTTCCAGAAGCCAATTCAGTTGCTACTTTTAGGAAAAAATAATCTGTTGCATGGTTAGTCTGAAATTAGGAGAGCTGACAGTCCCAAGACTCTACTTGCGATGCACCAGTGGGTGCTAACATAGCCATCACTGCAGTGCTACTTAGGGCAATTGCTGATTTTGAAAAGGAAAAGCCTAAAATCAATAAGGAAAAAGCACTAAAATGCCAATAGGAAAATGGAAAAGTGGCATGAATAACAATTCACAGCAGAAATGTTTAAATGACCAATAAGCATATTCAACCTCCCAAGGGTAAAATAAATACATTCTAACACAAAAATATCATAGCATTTTGCCTATTAAATTAGTAGATATGACAAAAATGATGATGCCCAAATTTGGCAAGCTTGTTGAAAATATTGAATTAGTATATAAACTTTTTGAAAAGCAATTTGATATGTATTTCCAGAAACCTTAAAAATGCATCCACTTTAGTCCCATAATGATCTTGCTGGAAGTCATTCTAAAGAAACAGAAAATTATGCAAACATTTATTTACTAATAACATAAACAATCAGGTTATAAAAAATGGAAATAGTCTAAATGTCCAACAATAATGGAACAGTTAAATTAATTATGGTTTATGTATACTATGGACTATCATTCTCTTATTAAAAATGTTTAATGAAATGGGGAAATCCTCATGCCACAATGTTAGATTAAAACAAAAAGGACATAAAATTATCAATATCATCTGATTCTTATTTTGTAAAAAAAAAGACAGATATATATGTAAAAATAATCCTAAATTAATAAAAATTAAAATTATTATTTATATGCAGAGACAAGAAAAATGATGGAATAATACCTTAGCATTTTGAATCAAAGTTACCTCCGTTCATGCAGAGACAAGAAAAAGAACAGGAAATAAATATATAAAAATTAAATCAAAGGTGATTATAATTTATTTTTGTACCTTTGTGTGTTTTCCGATTTTCCTGTAGTGAGCAATGTATCTATTAATATTTGGCGGCTGCTTAACTAACTTAAGAAACGAAGTAAATTTACTGGCTTTCATATCCCAATTTCTGGGATAGGCATTGCCTAAGAGTGGCTAAATAAATGCAGGGGCTCAGAAGAGTTCATCGGGATTCTCTTAAATATTTCTCTCCTCCTAAGTTACACCTCCCTTGTTGAATTCTTCTCACAAAGGCTCTCCCTTGGGGGTCACAATTCTAGGTCCTATCCATTTTCAGGTTCAAGTCCACGTGCACAGCCAAACTCCAGAGATCCATTCTGATTGGTCTCCTTTGAGTCACGTGGGCAAAATGAACCAGTTGCATGACAGGGGAACGCTGAGCATTAATTCACTCCCGCATGTGCTCTGTCTTCCCACCTTGTGGATCCTTACTCAGGCCAAGTTTAATAAAAATAAGGGAGATGCAGTTTTCCAAATAAAAATCCAAGCTATTGTCAAGAAGGAGGGTGATAAACAACTCAATACAAATACGTAATATTCCTTTTATTTGTTATTTTTCTTGTTTATTTTCACTAGTGGATCAGGAACAATATTCCTTTTATTAAGAAAAAGATTTAACTTAATTCTTTTCAAACCCTGGGCTGCCACTTTTCCCCATTAACTCCTAGTTTATTCTTCTTTTTCACCGGTGACATTTGTTAATCTGTTAATGTCCTCACAAGGACAGAACTGTTCAGTTTTCCAGTGCAAATGTACGGCTCACACACTTTATGATTGCAAGTGCTACTTCTCATGAATATTTAGAAAGAGGGACAAGGTAAAAATCATGTTTCCTGTTAGAATTCAAAGTAAGACTTTGACTGAATGAATTAAAAATGGTTATTGTCAATACCTCACTCTATCCCTTTTTCTTCAATGTTAGGTCAGGTTACTTAAATAAAACGATTCTATTATATCAAATTGTTGTTTTGAAGTGTCATTAGAGAGAGAGAGAGAGGGATTGAAAAAAACAAAAAGAGGGTGAATGACTCCAGGCTGTTAGTTTTATCTTGCCTAACACTACTCTCTTTTATGACGTTTGGAATCATAACTTCTAGTAAGTTGAATTTTGGAAATTGTTTCAAATAAATTCTTCTGACTTATTTAATATCTGTATGTTTTTCAGCAGCAAAAATTTTTGAAATGCAACGTGGACTTCTAAGGCTTTCTTCACTTACTTAGGTGAATGATTCAGGTGAGTACAATCCTACTCTGCCTCATGAAGGTAATTTATTCTTCAAAAACCACTTGTTAAGTGAATTCTCCTAAGTAAAAAAACATAATTACCATTACCTTTTATGAATATCTGTTTATGCTAAGACAACACCAAACCCCATTAAAGTAGACTCAGTTACTTCAACAGTCACATTTGTTAAACAACCTAACAACGCCTTTCCTCTTCATTAATTATACCATAATATGGCTATTCACCTACTCTCATTAAGTTCTTGTAGAGCTATTAGGCAATATATGCTCAAGGGAGGCAATACATGCTTACAAATAAACATATTGGCTACTCGATTAGTTTGATCTGTATTGCAAAATAACAACAGTAATAACCAAAAATCTCACTGAAAACCATGACAAATTATTTCACGTTCACCAAATACTTTGACATATTTAGGGCATAAGATTATTACTGTTGTAAGCTACACAACACTAGGCCTCTGAGGCAACATAGTGCATCACAGTCAATCAATGACTGTGAACGTGTGCACGTAGTGTGCCTGGTCTATTCAGGTTCAGAGGCCCATGTGAAATCCAAAATCCAAATCTGCTCACGTAAATGCAAAGAAATGTCTCAAAGCCAGAGTTGGGGTATAAAATGAAACTTTGAAAAAAATCAAATTCCACTTCCACTCCACTTGGTATCACCTACCTAGTTCTTCAATGTGAGTCTTAGATTGCTTACATGATAATCACGCTGTACCATTCACATTATGAATGCCTTTGGAAATGGTTTATTTTTAACATTTAATTTGCCTGAACTAGTGGAAGACAGTTGTTTTCAATTACTCAAAAAAGAATCTCAGTTTCCCACCCCATTGTTTAACTAGTGAAAATACATTTAACAACACATGGTCAGAATTGTTGCTGTGCCTGGGGAATCTGCGAAACTTGAATGGCTACATAGGTGACTGCTGAGAAGCTGCCGTGAGTGTTGCTGCCCCGGGCCACACCTTCACTGCAACCATGGAAGAAAGCAACTCTGCTCTGGAGACCCCATGTATACCTTGTAACCTTTTCCTTGATAGCTACGAGTTAGTGTCAGCCCTTTTTCCAGCTTTATTACGAAGGACAATATTCTGATGAAACACAGACCAAAGACAAAAAACAACTCCAAAATTACAGTATGACCAACCACACTTGAACCTGTTCTTTCTTTTAAAAGAACCATGGAAACAGGAAATGAGCTTTAGCCTGTATTTTTGCCTTATCTTTAAAGATGTGCCATAAAGAACTGAAAATGAAGTAGGCTTCACATTTTAAAGCTAATGGTGAACTGGGACGGAGGGTGTCCCTTCAACACTACAGAAGCATCTTCTATCATACTAATATTTCAAAGAAATGGACCATAATAGCATCGACCACTCCATGTTTTGTTCAGTCCATCTACAGTGCATCAACAGGCTTTTTTGCCAAGTGTGTGGACAAAATACTTTGAGCTGAGATCTGTAGCCTCAGCCTTCTAAAGATTATATCCACAGGTTGTCATGGTAACTCATGGGGCGCCATCTTTAAAAGCATTAAACTCAGGAAAAATACACACATAGACATTTCAGCCCTAAAAGCTGTTTCCCCCAGACAAATTGTCCATTACTCTGCACATTTCTGTCTTCTGAAATCTTTGCTTTGATTTTTATTTTCATTTCAGTGCTCAAGGAATACAGAACTCTGAAACAAGTAAAAAAAAAATTGTCTGAGATCCTTATTGTAGATTTTCCATGATAAATTACATACTAGTTTTTAAACTGAATAAGCACTACTCCTACCACCTCACAAATATTTTCTCCTTTCTATTGACTTTTTTTACATGAATTTGTCCCTTTTATCAACAGACACAATTTTTGTTCTCCTCCTCTTTATGTTGATCTGTAGCCAATGTTAAGTTGAGGGCCTTCTCCCTTACTTTGAAACTTCAAGGTCTAGATGTCAATCCATTTGTCAATAGTTTGGAGAAATAATGACTTTCCCTACTCTCCTGTAGCACTTATTTCTGTGAGTCAGCCATGGAGGATTTAGCAAGTTAGACCTTGAATGTTCATTTATCTTCTCATTAGCATCTGCTACCCCCAGCTGGATTATAAACTATTCAAAGACAGCGAGGGTTCATTATAACTCTTCATATCTCTAGAATTAGGAGCACTACACACCTGGGCACTGTAAATACTTTATGACATAGAACCCAAATTTAAAGATAACAGCACTAAAAAAGCATTGGAAATCATGAAATCTACTCCTTATTTTTGTAAATGAGGTAAGTGAAAGAAGGGGGAATGAAGTATTTTACCCAGTGTTAAATCCAGTGAAAAACATTATCCTCAGGTCAGCAACAAGGATCCCAATGCCTATTCTGCCAGTAACTGGCAAAGAAACAAAGCTGAGGTTCTTCATTCACAAAACAAAGTAGCCATTCCTGGTTTGTGTACCACATTAGGTTGTAGTTTTGAGGTTCTAATTCACTAATACTCTGTACCTGAGAGAGTGTCTTAAGCATTATCCAAATATAAGGCGTTACTATGAGGAGGTGGTATAGCCATGGCTCATGAGGAAAGATGAATGAAAAAAATAAAAGAAATTTTAAAAAATATATCAGTGATTATGAGCATTGTTCTTAAGTCACAGGCAATGTCATACCAGAAAAGTGACTGTATTTGGAAAACTAATAGCTGGGCAAATTCTAATCCATAGGCCCAAGGCCTTCAGAAATGAAGATGAAAATAACCAGCATAAGTCAACAGCTAGTCAGAAATCTAGACTAGACACACAGGGCATTACAGTGCAGATTCTCCT
>NW_012145523.1:2160325-2171550 GCF_000956105.1 Propithecus coquereli
AGATTCCCAAAGATCAACCATATCCCATCACTGGCTGAGCATTGGGTAATAAAGTCAACCAAGATTGAACAGATTCTGGCACTGCTAAAAGTCAGTTAGCAAAATTATCGTCTATAAAATGAAAAAACAAGTTAAATGAAAAGGTCTAAGAAAGCTTCTTGGATTTTATAAAAGACACATCAAAAGGATCTAGAGCTTGATGATCTTTCAATCAAATTCCGATTGAATGTTCTCTCCAGAGATTTGTATCAGAGGTGGCCCCTTTGGATGGATCCTGTAACCATGAACTTCCTGTACAAAAGGATGCATACATACATGTGCCCTGTAGGTTTGTATGTATGTGACTCTGAAAATAATAAATCTGTAAATAAACATTTAGCCTTTCCAGTGTGCTTTCTCCTCCTTTCTCTTTCATAAAATTCTGCAGTTAGAGACAATATTGATTTTTTTCTTTTGTATCATCACCTCAGTTATACAATGGGGGCAATTTTCAGGTTGAATGAGCACAGCATGAAATCAGAATACATGGTTAAGAATAAACAAGGTCATGATTTTCATTTATTGAGCACATATCAGATTTCAATAGTGCTAAAGTATTTTGCCTCTATTATCTTCTTTAATCCTTAATATTATTACGTGTATATGATCACTTCCATCTCATTAATAAAGAAATCAAAGCTTAAAGTAGTTAAATTACTTGCAGACTTGAGATTAGGATCAGGTCTTGTCTGCTTACGAAGTCTATATATTAACTGTCTTAATGTCCAATCTGTACTGCCCCCTGGTAGGAAACAGAGAGGTAAATGGTGAGTGTCCTAAATGGATCAAGAAGCTGAGGAGGTTCAAGGCACATTATTACTTCATCATGGGGAAGAGAAGACACTCCTCATTCCTTTTTATCTGGAAATGACCTTCATATAAAAGCAATGAGGGTTCACTCCAGGGTCCCCAGGCTTTGTTTCCTGCCAGCATTGTCAGGTAGTGGACAGAAAGCCTGGGATGCCCTTTGTGGTGTGTCATGCATCCTCCTCTCAGAAAGTGTAAACAATAAATTCTTCTTTCAAGGGCATTGGCATCTCCATGTCATCACTCGGTCACCTCCATGAATTAAAATCCCATAAAATCCTGCAGGAACAAATAAGACAATCATGTTATTGTTTATTGCCTGGTGTCTCTCCCACCCCCACCATCAAAAGAAAGCCAATTTCATCAAGGCAGGGACCAATGTCTATTTTGTTCCCTGTTTCTAGATGCCTAGAGCAGTGCCTGGCACATAGAACTTCAATAAATATATGTTGAATGAATGAAAGCACAAGTGCCCCTGGTCCCAATTCTGATAGGCATTTTTCTTAAGTTCTACTGGTTCCTAGAGTTCTCAGGGTAGCCTCTCAAGCTCTGGGGCCATCGAAGTTTCCTGTTCTCAGTGGCAAGGACTCTTCTTTCTGGCATCTTTTAAGGGGTTCCCCAGTCACAGAGTATATGAGCCATGACCAACAGCAGAGTCTTGTTCTGTCGCTTACACTGAGTGTCCTTGAGCAAGTAAATTGATTATTGTGAAAGGCATCTAGTACTGTCTTCCTGCATGTACAAGTGTGGAGAAAACAAATACACAACCTTAAATGCCTTCAATATGGATTACATCAACACCCAACTAGATAACTTCCCAAGATCTCAATGAGCTTTATGAGTTCATGGTCCATGTTATGGCTGCCAAGCATGATTGCAATTTTTCAGTCTTATTGCTCTTCCCAGTTATCTTTCTGAATAAGGCGAAGTTCAGTGCTTAATCTTTATCTTTGAGGGCTGTAGACATATGCCAGGCTTTGCAACATTCATTGTTCACAGTATGCTGATTCAACATCTATTTAGTCACTATATTCTTAAAAATATGCATTAGATCCAACTGTTGCAAGCTCATTTTGTTCTCATCTCCACAAATGTGGTCTTGGAATTCCAGCATTCTCTCTTCCAGTGTAAGGAGATTTTGCTCTGATAATAATAACTGGCATTATTGAGCACTACATGTCTTGCCTTATATAATCCTCATAACAGATGAATCTAATTTTACAAATGAGGAAAAGAAGGCCCAGAGCAGGTAAGTCACTTGCCCTGGGTTACCCAGACGATAAACAGTAAGACAGAAGTTCAAACCAAGGCAGTCCATTTACATAGACTGCACTTGGCCACTTACCCACATTGACTCTGTGGGTTGACTGAACTCAATAACTTAATCTTGATTGACTGGAATGCATTATCTTTCCTAACTGTTTATTTCACAAACACTTTATATTTATGACACATGCTAAACTCTCTTGAGCCACATATTTTTGGTAGGTGAGTATAATCATCCTTACAATGCACCAGAGAATAGATATGTACGGAGGCTACAGTGACACTGAGGAAGCCAGTGGCAAGTGTAGGGTTAAAACTCACAGCCTTGATAGCCCTGCATTTTTATCAGTCCTTGGAGACTTCACACATTCCACTTGATTTTGTAATTTCATGGCGGTGTTCAGGAGCTGAAGGCGAAATCAGGTTTCACTCCTGGATAAAGGTAGTAGCTTACATGGCAAATTACTTTACAGACATTTTAGTACAGGTAGCAGCAGGCGTGTTTGAGGATTCTGAGTTCTTCCCATTAGTATGCAGAAATGCCATCAGCTGCCTAAATCATTTTCTAATAAACCAGGTCTTCATTACGTCCCAATTGCCCAAAGTGTGTTCACCTTGTCAGACACAGATTTTTAAAAGCAGTTCAGTCTTGAGCCACTTGAGTTAACATAGATTTCTCCCTCCCCATTCATTTGCAGTCCTACTTTCTGGTGTATCTCTTTTTCCAATGTATTTGAAAAAGCTTTTATTCCCTTTAAGCCCTTTGGCTTTTTTTTTTTTTTTTTAGCTCAGTCAGCAATTTTGCCAACCTTATCTCTTTCCTCTGGGCTCCCACAGTCTGTTGTTTGCACTTCCACGGTTTATTGGCAGCATGTTTTTTGACAAGCCATCTTGAAATCTAATTGAATGCTTCTTGTTTTAAAATTTCTCTCTCAGAGGAACACTAGACTGCGGGGTCTCCACAACCACCCTTTCCGTGAATCTACCTACATCTATGCTGTAACCTAAAACAGTGAAATATTCAAAATGTGCCCATCAATATGTGTGGAACTAAGTTGATTAAAATAAAATATTTTGAGAAAATAGGAACATGTGGAGGAAAATATTCTGCCACCAAAAGGTAATTCCCTTTGACTGCAGGGCAACGAAAGCATCACCATCTACTAACAACACATAGCAAACCCATTTCGCCTTCCATTCCAATAAACTTCCTAAGTGTATGGGAATATAAAATTATCAAAAAGTCAAAAAGAAAAGAGAGGGAATGTTTTGGTATTCTGATATATCGTCGGATTCAGGCAAACAGGAAGAAAAATATTTTCTATTTGTATTTCAAATTGGATGTAACTATGAACAATCAATATTTTCAGAACTGATGGTCATTGATAGCAAAGGTTTGATTTATTTTCAGGTATATGTTGAAGTTTTATCTTTTATTTTTTGACTTAATTATGATTCACCTCAGATTTTAACAGCCTATTTTAAAAATAATGGAACATATACCCTCATAACTCTATGCCAGACCTTTCATTCAGCTCTAATACATTTTACTCTCTTGACTGCATGATAAATAAGGAAAGAAGGACTAAACAAATGGAAAAATCAGACTCTATTATTTTGGTTTAGGTGTTTACTCCTTTTTTATTCAATAATAAGTATTTGGAGTCATTTTAAATGTCAGTGCACATGTCGCTGGTACATCCAGAATAAGAGTGCATAGAAATGATCCTAGAAAATTAGTCTTTCCTTTTAATTTAGTTTATTTATTTAATCAGCCTCCTCTATGTAAAACAGTATGCTTCATCCAGTGGAGGGTATAAACACTGCTGAGCTATTGCCAGAGGGATCTTTCAGAGCTAAGTCAGATCTTGTCACTCCTCTGCTCAAACACTCCAGTGGCTTTGCATTTCATTAAAGGGCAAAAATCAAAGATGAAGAAACTGAGGTTCATAGAAATTGACCTTGGAAACAAGGTCAAAGTTAGAAATCAAAATGCTGAAATGGTTCTCTTCTGGGTTGGCTTCCTCTTAGATCTCAACCTCTACTATCCTACTTCTCATTTCCTTTCAACCAGCCTCCCTATCCTTCCTCAGAAATGCCAGGCAAGCTCCTGCCTCAGCACCTTGGCATTTCTCTTTGTCTCTGATTGGAATGCTCTTTCCCCAGATTGCTCATGGCTCCATCTCTTAGCTCTCTCTCTCTCCCTGCCACATGCCAGGAAGATCTCCCCTGAATGCCCAGTGTAAAACAAAATTCTCCACCCTAGAAGCTCCCTATCTGCTTTATCCTACTTTATTTTCCTGCTTAGCACTTATCACCAGCTCATATAGCACCTCTGTGCCGTCTGTAACTATCCCCTGGAAGGTAGGCTGAGAACGTGACTGCTGGCTTTGCCATTGCATCCCAGAACCTCCAAGAGGGCCAGGCATAAACCAGGTATCCAGGAAATATTTGTTGAATTCGTGAGTGCAGTTACCTTCCCTGCTCCCCCCAACTCAAATACATTATGAAGACAAATACGTGCAAGTAAAATAAACATTGTACCCAATGAAGTGGAATGATAGAAGTGTTGAGCATGGGTTCAGGATGAAACTAGATAAAGTTAGAAATTAAAATGCTGAAAGAGCTCCCAAGTGTCAGTGGTGTGGCTCATATTAGATTGCTGCCTGAAAAAATGGGGTCAGGAGAGGAGGCCAGATGTACAAAGCATTTAAAAATCCCTCCCCCTGTCCAATGACGGATAGTCAAGATGCTTTCGGCAGCACTCACTGCTGTCTGAATTGACCATAATTCCAAGCACGTTAGACATTTGCACTGGGAAATCCAGAAGGGCCTGAATAGATTTATGCCAATCAGAAGACATCCATTTTTAAGATACTACAACTGAAGCAGGCATCCCGCTGAGACAAATCTTCCAAACGGCCTTTATAGAACCCTAACAAGTCAATGTGTTGGAAGGACTAGGATTCAGACAGCTCTCTGCTGCTCGGGCTCCCAGAGTTAAAGGAACAGCCAAAAATGCCACTAGCCCACTCAGCCTCTCTGTATCTTTCCCCACTTTTTCCAACTTTTCTGAGCCCCCTTTTTAATAAGTATGTCTTTAAATAAACGTATCCTAGATTTTTGAAATCCGGTCTGAAAATCCCTACTTATAATTGCAAATTTAAGCCATCTGCACTCATTTTATTTAAAAATTGTGATTGGGATTTATTTCTACCACCTTATTTAGTGTTTGCAATTTACCATTTTTTTTTTCTTTTTGTCCTTCTTTTCTGCCTTCTATTAATTATTGAGTTTTCATTAATCTTTTTTTTTTTTTTACTTTTACTGACTTGGAAATTACATTATCTATTATTAAAAGTTACCTTTAAATCTTTAGATTGTATACTTGACCCAACAAATTCTAAATTTGAACAACGTCTCTATCCTTCTGAACATACCTTTTCCCGTTATCCTGTATGCTGTTTTGTTTTGGGTTTTCACTTTTTTTTTTTGCCTTTTTTAAATTCATAATATATTAAGGGGGTACAAATGTTTTAGCTTTCGTGGATCACTTTTGTAATGCTTGAGTTACGGCTATAGGTGTGCCCATCACCCAAATAGTGCTCACTGTACCGTTAGGTAGGTTTTGCCCCTCCCCTCCCCCTCCCCCCTGGTTGATTTCCACTGAATTTTACTTCCCTTTATGCACATGTGATTCCTCAAAGAACTAAAAGTAGATGTGCCATTCGATCCAGCAACCCCACTATTGGGTATCTACCCAAAGGCAAAGAAGACTTTTCATCAAAAAGACTCCTGCACTCGAATGTTTACTGCACTTCACTCAGGACAACCCAGCCCTGAGCAGCCGTCACTCCTGGACTTGGTTTCAGAAAGTCCCCAGCAAAGGAGAACAGGTGCCCTGCAACCTATTAGCCCGGAGCCAAGAGAGGAGGAGCCAGAGTGAAGTGTTGGACCTCGGGGAGGTTTTGCCATCCCATCAGTAGTGGTGGGGTCTTTGTGTCCAGGCACAACTCTGGAGTCTCAGGGGTGGAGTCACAGGCCCTGTGGGGGCCCTCGAGCTACAGGGACAGAGCCTCAGCCTCGGGCGTGATGAGAGCTTCAGAGCTGGCTCTGGGGATTTTGGGGGCACAACTGCCCATATGGGGGGGCTGTTCCACCAGTTTGGGGACTGCTGATTCCCAGTCACTCAGCCAGGGTTATGTCTCAGTGGCCCAGGGTCTGTGTGGGGGGGTCGGAACTGCTGGTCGGCCAAGGTTCTCCTCCGACACCTAAGATCCACTGAGACCATCACCCCTGGCTTCCCAAGTGTTTGTATGCTGTTTTGTCCATATTTTAATCACCTTGCTTCTTTGTCCTTCAAATAATCTTTATAAATACCCACAGGCAATGCTTATTTATATTTAGCCATCTTTGCCAGCTTCTTGGCTCACAGTTGTTTCTTGTCTAGCAATCATTCCTCTGGATTTAATTTTCTACTTTATGAAGTCCATACTATAGTACCTCTAATAGTTCACTCCTTGATATCTTAGAACAGAAGTGCTTTGTTGCTGAGACCAGCACCCTCAGCCAGAGTAGCTGTGGCATGAGCTAATAGCTCTGGCTTCCAATCTTCAAACTTGGCAACTGGAGAATTTTTTTCTTTCTTGCAAGCTCAGCTATGTATTTAAAAAAATGTTCTGTCACATTCTGCATTTCAAGGTATTTATAGCCAGAGTCTATTTTGATGTGATCAGAAGTCAGCATCCATGTTCAAGTGTGTATGAATTGGCACACTGCTGTCTCAGTGTCAGAGATGTGAAAATGGAAAGGAAACAGTTTACCCCTCAAGGAGCTTATGATCTAACAAAGATAGTTATGAATCGAATATATGCAATAAAGTTTTTTCAGTGTTGAAGATGCCAGAAGCATCAGATCCCACTCTAGGTTAAGCTCCTTAAGAATGTCTTAATTATTTCTCCATCTCCAACATATAGGGTAGTGCTCACAGATGAAAGGTGCACACTAAATGTTTGTTGCCAGAATGTACCTATAAGTTACAGAAATCAACAAATATTTTCACTGTTGCTCATTTCTACTTTCTAATTCATGAAATGTAAGATGCTTGCCTTTTTCTAATTACAAGTGAAATTTTTATGAAGATTTTATTTGAAAGATGTTTAATGTTTTTTGTACCAATAATGACAAAGAACAATTGAATACTTACTATTGGGCATTGTTCTCAGAGCTTTCCAAGCACTGACTTATGTGAGTCTCACAATAACCCTATAAAATGGAGACTTTTGTGGCCAAGCCTGAATTATATATTTGAAGCTATGTTAGGAACTAATTTAAATTTTTCTGACTAGAGCTTCTGATATTTGCTATTATGTATGTATCCATTTCCCAGACTATGGTTTCAGGGGTAATTTCTAACTACAGATCATTGCTTGTACAGCCATACAATATGCTTGCAGAATTTAACTCATTTACAAACTGACCACTGTCTTACTGGTTTATATATTTACCATTGGTCTAGAAGGCTCGTGTTATTTCCGATGACTATACACCGTGCCAATTTTACTGCTGCTGTGTTGTTCTTAAAGTCTGTAGCTAGAACACACTTATACCTATAACCTATCTCTCAGCCATGGCTTCTTTCTCCACCCACCTTCCAACTAGGAGTGGCACAACCTAACTACTACAGTTAGCATCCCCAAGTGCTTACAAATAATCCTCTTAATAATAATTTAGAATTCTAGAATTTAGCCATCAATCAGCGTTTAGTATATTGCTTGGTAGAATTTGCTTCTTAAAAGTTGAGCTGATACCAGTGACTACATTTTCGGGTCATGTTTGCTATTCTCCGAGAGTTTTCAAAAACTTATTGACAATAGTTGTGGAATTACATCTGAAATTATTTCAGTACTCAAATGTATCATTTTTCAATAGCCCAAAATATGTAAATTATTCCAAGAGACTAGATGTTATTTTACTACCTTCACCTAAAATACTCTTTGGAGATAACTCTTCTATCTTTTCCAGTTTGAATGTTGACTCTGTCAGAACAAATGTAAACAAAACAGGAGTTGAACAGTTCCACAAAAGCATGACCTATGTTTGCCATCCTCAGAGTAATTGTATTTCATATTCATTCAAATATTTATCCAGTGACAAGTATGTTCCAGGCACTGTTCCAGGGGCCACAGATATAATAGTAAACAAAACAGACAAAAATTCCAGATCTCATAGTGCCCCCAACATAGTGTTACACGACATGAATAATTTTTTTCCTGCTCTGAGTCCTGGCAGCTGTCCTTAGTGGCCCCAGCAAACCTGCCCAGCTTTTTCTCCCTGTTTCTGCCAATTCCATCACTACCGCCACCAGACACACACACACAAACACACGCAAACATGCATGGCTCTTAAGACACACTAGACTGTGCCATGTTTCTGGGTTCAATCCTGCATTTTCCTGCCCCCACACCCTTGCTGTGGGCATCGCCTCTTCCTAAAAAGGCCTTCAGCCTCCAAGTCCTACCAGTAATTCAAAACTCCTCATAATCTTACCTCTAGGCTATCTTTATCCACCAGACATAAATATACGCCTTCCTTTCATGCTATCTAATTATACTTTGGATTGTATCTTTTATAATCTGTTTTGGATTGTGGTTACTCATGTACATAGATACACCCTTATTAGGTTATAAGAAAAAGTCAAAATCTGGAGTTAACAAACTCTTTTCCCTTTTGACATCTTTGAATTCCATACTGTGCCTAAACAGAGATTATGCACAGAATAAATTCTCAGTGATACTTGGTAACCTGAATGATTATGCCACCTTCTTTGCTGAATAACTTAATTTTTATTTATTTATTCAGTTTATTCATTTATTCAAAAGGTACTTAGTGCCCACTAGATGCCAATCATTCTCACAAGAAATTGAGGGTGTTGGGGAAACAGAAGACAGTAACATTTTTTACCTAGTTTTGGAATTATTTATGTTAGAGTTTATGAAGAATCACCCATCTGCAAGGATTGATAAGACACTGGGCCATATTTCTAAAGGAAGTGCAGAGCTTCTTAGGGTAACTGGTAAGTGCAGTGGACTTTCTGTTTTGAGGTATCCAAATGAATTCTTCCCCGGAGGCAGGCGGATGAAGAGTTTTATCTCACAATTTTCCCTTGAGGTCTTTAGTTTTATGAATCAATATGCATGAGGACAAACAACCAAGGGAGTCTATTCTCCCTCCCTTCGTTATTCATTCCAACAATGAAGTCAGAGAGACGCGCCTATAAAAATCATTAGCAGTGGGAATTGTAGTAAGTTTAAGACTTCCATCAGCCCTTTCGCCCTCATCTGAAGTAATCTATTTTTCCAGGAGCTGAAAGAGTTTAACAACCTAGAAAGGTCGATTCTCTAAAAATATTCTCAACAATATCTGGGTTGCTAGCATTTTGCGAGAAGGGGAGATACAAGGTAATTTTGTAAGTGAAAAAAAAAAAATGCCTTGAATAGCAGAAAACTCAAATTAGCTTTTTATCCCCTCCAGAATAGTAGTTTGGGAATGTCAGAAAGCTTGACCAAAATGTAAATGTATGAAACAGACCATAGGAAAGTCTGAAATCATAAAACTGCCACTCCTAAGAAAACTGGTTGAGAAAGAGGTGGTTGGCTTTGTTTCTAGTCCCTGTAAAATAGAATCTTTAGTGCTCCTTTAAAATATTTGTTCTAAAACATTACAAAGATGAAGAGAGGCTGAGTCACCACATTAAAGGATTCAACATTGAAGACACTCTTCAGGCGTCAGACACCATGTTCATGTGTCTTGCAAGGCCCTCTCCTCCCACATCTCACACCATCCCGACTCCCCGGCCTCCCCAGGCCCTCAGGCAGGGGTGCCAGGGGCAGGGGCCCCAGAGAGAACCTTTCTTAAACTGGCCTGGCCATTTGTAGAAATTATAGCCCTAGGGTTTCAACATTCATAATTTTTATGTACTCTCTCTCGAGCTCTAATATTATTTTCTAACTGGACGACTTCGAATGGCCTTAATTTCCGCTTTGCTGGAGTCAGGAGTTAGTTGCCTCTGATCCCCACTTTACCAAGATGTCTAAGTAAAAGGTTGAAGAAAATTATTTTTCTATCCTTATTACTCAGAGGATCCTGGAAGTCACTGCCTGCACAGGAGAAGAAATTCAAGCACAAGTAATAAAACTTTATCACTGAATAGCTCAAGGATGAATGGCACAAATAGGGAAGCTAGAGTATCCCAATTCCAGGAAGACTGATTCCTTCCCAATTTGCTTAAGGATTTGTTCCCTGCTTCATCCTAGACATGGTAGGATGCTATTATGATGCTATTAGAGTGTGGAAATACCTCTCTACCCCCAGGACAAGAACAGACTGTCATTCTCCCTGAAGATAACACAATCTCAGGCAGCTGGAAGGTTAAAGCTATCCCAGAACAGAATATTCCACTCCAGTTTCTGCCTTTATCTGGGCCATTGGCAGTCAGCCCAGCCATGAAAGAAATGTAGCTGTACTGGGCTGAAGCAAGGAACTCCATCAAAAAGGATTACAGAAGGAATGAGCTATGGGGGAGAGATTGTGCGTGGGGCTTTGGGCTGAATGAGAAGCTAGGCCCCTTCTGAAATGAGAGCAGCTGCCATTCCAGAGAAGCCCTCAGGCCTTCATTTAGTTTAATAGGATTTTAGCAGAGGCTTGCCTTAGTCTTGAGTTGGTTTATCATTTATGATAACCCACCCCCGTCATAACCCCAAACACACCCCTTCAGATTCATTGACATTTGGGGAGCATGGTTTCATACTCCCTGCACTTAACATACGCTAATGGAAGGCTTGCGTGTGACAGGCACGAACCCAGGCTCTGAACTTCAGCCTTGAAACCAGAGAGACAAGGACCTGTCATGGAGCTTTACATTCCAGTGTGTGTAAACAAAGAAAAAAGATATTAATAAGGTAATTTCTTATGTTTTTTTTTCAATAAAGAAAATAACACACAACTATGCCATAGAGTGACTGGCAGAAAAATAGTTTTTTGTTGTAGTTGCTTTTTTTCTTTTATTAGGATGAGAGGTCAGGACTGGTCTTGCTGAGATGATCTTTGAATTC
>NW_012145523.1:2172255-2182244 GCF_000956105.1 Propithecus coquereli
AGGTCAAAGGATATAAAATTTCAGTTAGAGGAGAAATAAGTTCAAGAGCTCTATTGTGCATCACGGTGACTATTGTTAATAACAACACATTGGATACTTGAAAAGTGCTAAGAGAGTAGATTTCGAGTGTTCTCATCACAAACAAAATTGGTATGTGAGGTGAAGAGATGTTAATTAGCTTGATTTAGCCATTCCACAATGTATATATAAATCAAAACATCAAGTTGTACACCATAAATAGATACAATTTTTATTTGTCATCTTAAAAGTTAATTAACAAATTAATTTTTTTTAAGCCCAGGGAACTCCCAGAAATCAGCAGATATTTTACCGAGGCACAGGAGCAAAAACAACCTTTGTTCTTAAGAAGTTCACATTTTTGCTCACTGTATCTCAAAGCCAGTACCATTAAAGGCAAGATATAATGGTCACGAGTGATGTATAAACAAAGTTTCCTGAAAGCATCAGAATGTAGTGAATGCCCAAAAGAATTGACAAAGACATTACAAAAAAAAGATATTCAATGTGGTAATATTTAAGGCCCATGGCAAATGATCTTTTTGAGAATTGCAAATCTGTTGTTCTGGCAAGACATTAGGATATCTGAAAACAATATTTCTAAATTGTTTATTTTTAGGCTTAAGCAACCAATTGGTTTAAAAATACAATTCAATCCAGAATCGAAGGGCTGAATTCAGTAACATCTGAAGTCTCTTTTTATGCTTTGATTCAAAAAATATTTCCATTTAAAAAGATTCTATTTTGACATTTAAACGGAGAAGGGGGAAGCGTGGGAGGAGGGTAAGGGATAAAAACGTACAACTATTCTAGTGACAGGTTCACTAAAAGCCTGACTTCAGCACTATACAATTCGTCCATGTAACAAAAAACACCCATATACCTTAAATCTATTGAAATAAAAAAGGAAAGGAAAAGAAAAAGATGGGTTTATAAATCATATTTATAAAAGAAAAAAAGTACAAACAATAAAATTAAATTTTGTTATATTAATACATACTAGTTTGTTTATTGAATATATTTATTCAGAGTCTGCTAGGTGCTAGATATAAGAAGGGAATCAAAAGAAGAATATAACTTTAGTTTGTTTCTGGTGTATCTGGGAAGGCAAAATAAATGCTACACATCGGCCGGGTGCGGTGGCTCACGTCTGTAATCCTAGCTCTCTGGGAGGCCGAGGCGGGCGGATTGTTTGAGCTCAGGAGTTCGAAACCAGCCTGAGCAAGAGCGAGACCCCATCTCTACTAAAAATAGAAAGAAATTAATTGGACAACTAAAAATATATAGAAAAATTAGCCGGGCATGGTGGCGCATGCCTGTAGTCCCAGCTACTCGTGAGGCTGAGGCAGGAGGATCGCTTGAGCCCAGGAGTTTGAGGTTGCTGTGAGCTAGGCCGAAGCCACGGCACTCACTCTAGCCCGGGCAACAGAGTGAGACTTTGTCTCAAAAAAAAAAAAAATGCTGCACATGCAAAACTAGTAAGACAAACACCGAGTTGGTGACAAAAGGAGTGTGCACATCAAAGTTCACTGCAATTTTTTTAAATTGTGAATTCTAAGACACTAACTGAAGTTTAATCAAAGGCAGTTCACACAGTTAATTCGACACCGTTTTAATATGATGCATAAAATTTATTTTGCTCCACGACAAAAGGCATAAATGCTAAGTAACCACATAAATGAATGTTCTCAGTATTATTTTTATATGGCCAAATAAAACTTTTGGCAATTTGCCTTCCCAAGCTTCAAATTCTCCAACATCTATAATCAGTGTCAATAGTTTCCCTCATAAAGTATAAGCTTGGCCATGCAGGTACCCCAAAAATCTCATGTATGTTATAACAAGGTTTCAATGTCATTCCCTGTCATTAAGCAACTCTCTTCTTCTGGGTTCTTCTTTCTTCACTATGACCTTAAAACCCAGTTTGCTTGTGAACTCCCTCTACCTGCAGCCCCAGCCCCAGCCCCAGCCCCAGGTCCTCTGTCATTCTCGCCCTGCTGTTGAAGCGGCAACAGTTGGGGCGGCTGAAGTAGAGTGGACTTGAGCTTGGGTGATGTGGGCTCAATCCTGCAGCTGAACTTGGGAGAATCCAAAGTCACTGGATCCCAAATAATTCAATCTTCAGTATCTAAAGCATGTCACCTCCAACAATGCTACAGAACCAAACTCCCTTGCTTTGGAGAGAGGAGAAAATGAGTTTTGACTATTATATTAATGTCCTCGGGCTACTATAACAAAATAGTACAGACTGGATGGCATAAACAACAGAAATTTCTTTTCCATAGTTCTAGAGGCTGGAAGATCCACAATTAAGGTCCTGAAAGGTTTGCTTTCTAATGAGGGCTCTCTTCCTGGCTTGTAGACAGCCACCTTCTTGCTACAGCCCTCATATGGCCCTCCTCTGAGCATATGCAGAGAGCAGGAAAGCAATCTCTGTCTCTGTTGTTCTTCTCCTTCTTCTTCTTATAAAGCCACCAACTCTATTGGATTAGAGCTCCATGCTTGTGACCTCACTTAACTTTAATTACCTTCTACAGACCCCATTTCCAAATACAGGCATATTGAGGACTAGGACTTCAACATGTGAATTTTAGGGGGCACATGCAGTCCATAGCAGCCTCCAGGGCAAGACTCAGATGGCTTACATTTCAAGACAAATACTTTCCCTTTACTACCCAGCACCTCTCTCCATGCCCCTCCTTACACTACCCCTACAAATCCTCTGTGAGCCTGAAAATCCTTGCTTGAAAGCTACACATGGTCAAAGTCACAAATCAGTAGGAATGAGTTGAAGTCCAATCTTCTAGGTTTTACTCGGGAACAAAAGAATAAAGCACAACTTGGGATATCAGAATTGAAATAGATACTACAATGTCATGAAGAGTACAAAAAGGATAGGCTAGGAGTTTTGAAGACAATTTTCTTGTTTCTTGTTTCTCTCTGAGATGCAGCACCCACCTGTGTTCCATCCACCTGTGTACAAGCAGGCATGCTGGCCTTGGGCATTATCCAACCTGAGGTGCACCTAGACAGAAACCTCTTTAGGGAGAAATCCTGTTTGTTTTGCTCACCCTACGGTATCCAAATCCTTGGTACTACACAGGGAACACCTGGTCTTCATAGAGAGCGAGAGAGAACAGCATCTCCCAAGTGTGTTCTGCAGAGCTGTGGTTCCTTCACGAGAATGATTTATACAAGCATAGCAAAGACAGATGGCCTACGATATCTCTATTTTGGTCATCCACAGCAATTTAAGCAGAGCAAATGCACTGAGAATTCGTAACACTGAGAATTGTATAACTTTGGTCAACCCAAAGTCTTCCAACCTTATTTGACCACAACCTTGATTCTGTTATCACTGTCGTAAACATTATTCATGATCGCTGATCCCTAGTTCTCTTCTGAGTCACACAGGAAGAGCACGCTTTCCAGCCCATCTTGCAGTCAAGGCAGGGCCCCTTGACTGGTTCCGGCCGCTGGGGATATGCACAGAAGTGACATGAGAATAGGTGTGAGTTGTCCATCTGCCACACTTGCCTGCCCACAGAGAGAGCGGAGGCTGTGAGGGCAGAATGTAGACACAGTGGGGCCACAGGAACAAAGCAGCCTGGATCACTGAGTCAACCCATGGAGGACAAGCAGTCCGGAAAAACACACGACCTGCAACAAACTTGGCATGAGTGAAAAGTAAACAGCAGGAAAACGGATCTACCAGAAAGGTCAGCTGGATAGAAAAATATCAAGGTTTATGGTTAAAAAGGTCGATTAGGCTTCACGTAAGAAAGCCTACTGATTGCCAGACTAAAATGTTCAGACTTTTTCTAACCTAGGCAAAGGGGAGCAATTGAATACTGAGCAAGAGGGTGTAGGAGCAAACATGGAATTTTAGGAAGTTTAGTATGGAAGTGATATACAGTTTGGGTTAGAAGAGGGAGAGACCAAACACAAGAATGATGCTTGAGCTTCTAATGAAAAGAGAGACAGTCACTTCCATATGCATTTGTAGGATATGAACCACTATATATTCGTATTTAAACCTGAGAGTAATTCTTGAACTTCAGTGGCAAACAATTAAAAACCTACGGTTACAGCCCTCTTTCAACATTCCTATCTTAGGCTCTTGTTTATTTTATTTTATTTCCTTTCATTCACAGAAAATTTGTATTTTCTCAGTTCCATAGCTCCCCCAAAAGCTTCTGTGAGATTTGCCTTACCAACAATATCAACATAAAAAATACAAGAATAGACATTCTAACAGGCAGAGACCAAAATGGATTAACTCAGACAGGCAGATCATACCAGGACCAGGCCATCTGGCAACAAAAATACAATTCCTCTTTCCCTGGCCCTTTCTCACCTCCAGCTCCATCCCTAGCACTTCCCCTTTCTACCTAAATGCCCATATCTTCTTTGTTATAGGATGTCTGATTTTGTTATTACTTTATTGTGTATGATTATTTTTCATTCTGTATGAAACATAAAATTTCATTCTAATCAATAGAATCATCCAGAGGATTTTCCTCTCAGGAATAAGGGAACTCTTCTGGGTGCTTAGCTTTCTTCTTGGGACACTTGACTAGACCATCATTGTGCAACTTAATGCTGGGTCTCCTTCTCCCTGGTTCTGTGTGTGGCCATCTCTCTTCCTCATCCTTCTTTTTTGTGGCATCGTGTCTATGCTTTTCTGGGACTTTTTGGTACCCAGCCTTCATTGCTTATACTGTAAGAGTAAATATTTACCTATACTCTATAGGAAAGTTTTGCTTAAGAGATAAAACAGAACCTGGTCTGCAAACAGTAAAAAGTTATATTGGCCTGAGAGCTCTCATCTGCCATATGAAATGCCAGACGATAACAGAGCAATGCATGTGAAAGCATTGGGAGGAAAATGTCATGAGCCAATTTGCTCAGCCAAATTGTTGTTCATGTGCAAAAGCAAATAAAGATAGTCTCTGCCACAGAACTTCATGAGGAAAACTTAACGTAATTCATTTGACCTAAAAGTGAACAAAAAGTTAAGCTAGTTGAGCCATGTTATTATAAATATTAGTAACTTCTGTCAGTATGATTACAGGTTATAAAAAATGTAAACATAAAAAATTCCTGTTGAATACAATACTTGGTACAAAATGTATTCTTTGCCTCCATACCCCAGATTAGGTTAGCAAAGACTAGGGATTGACGGGGGTGGAGACAGAATGACAAGCTATAACTTCCTCATTGTACACTTGGGGACCCAAAAGATACCATTTCATTCTTAACTTTTCACAACCAAAAAAATAATGGAGGGGATTGTTGGATTTTGTTTATTTCTTTTGCTTATCAGTAATAACACTGGAAACATTGACTTGCAAAAAGCGAAACTTGCAAAGAGCGGAGGTGGCATGCAAAGGAATTTTGATTCAAACCCAAATTCTTCTGACTTCTGAGAATTTCTCAATTTTACTCACGGCCCCTTCCCTGTCTTAGAACTAATTTTCCCTCCTGAATCTTCTAGCTTCAAGCATATACCCACAGAATCAGCCTTGTTCTGTGCTTTTTTTCTTCATTCACCCGAGAAAATAACGTTTCTGCCTACACAGCTCCTCCTCTGTCTTCACTTCCCAGCTGCCAATCTTCTTCATGTTGCTTGGATGGATGTGTTTACAAATCCTGGGAGAATACAAGGACACAGCACTCTGCAGTATTTCCACTTCTCCCAGACACTTAATTCAGAGCCATAATAAGCAATATTCCACTCACCTGTTTCTACACCTGTTTTCTACCTCTCCCAAGTTGCTCTAATAGCTAGCTCTTGATATAATGCATCCTTAAAAGGAATCCTTCCTACAGTTAACGCTCCCCACCCTGGTCTCCTCACACTAATAAAAGAAAAAAACAGAATAATATTAAGGGTAAACAACAGCAACAAAAAGAAACCCAGAGCAGCAAGCACACTGGCAGTATTTTCCACTTGGATTATAGTGTGTGTTTGCCTAGATCGTTATTTCTCTCAGGCCTAGTGCCTGGAGGCATGTGCTAATTTGCCAAGCTACTTTAATATTTAGTGGGGAGCCACAGCCAACCAATAATTTTTAATAGCTTGTCCTCTATTGATTTCAACCCACACATTAAAGCACCTAATAAAAATTTTAAAAAGATAGGTGAAGGGACATAAGGACAAGGGAAAGTTAATAGCTTTGTCCACCTCCATTTGAAGGGAACAAGAGGATTATTTCAACTTATATGCAGAGTTTGTATAAAATAAGACAATTGCTGATGGCACTATCTTTCAGTAATTTTTTTTAGATTAGCTTCCAAAATATATAAGTTCTTTTACTGATACAGTTGTATTCCTCAGCAATCTCTGATATCAGTAATTTCTGATGAGGTATAAAAGGGTTTGTTTTATAAATTCAAAACCCTCATGGACCCAGCAATGGAACTCATTTTCAATAAGTGAATGACATTTCAAATGTTCACCCAGCCCACCCCTTGACCCTTCACCTGACAGGGCACTGCAACAGGTAGAGCAAAACATGGAGGCATGCATTGTAGATCTAGAAGCTTCCCAAAGCCCAGGCTTCATTCCTTATGAAGGACTAGGTTCCCACTTGCCCCTAGGTTTGACTTGGGGGGGAGGGAGGTAACCATGCTAACTGATATGTATCATTTTAGAATGAAAGAATCTATTCCACAAAGCAGCCTTCACACTTAGCTTAGGAAAAAAATACCATCGAAAGATTTCTTTTGGATTTTGGCTGTGGCATGGATGTTGAGTAAGTACTCCTCCTGTAAGTCACAAACTCTCCACAGGTTCTGTAATTTACGTCTGTACAGTAATTCACTCTCTCTTTACATTCTCACATCTGTTTAACTCAGAATGAAACCGAAAGGGTGATTTCTCCTGGGTGAAATATCAGGAGGCTGACGGAAACAGAATTATTATGGGCATTTAAACCAGGGCTGCATGCGAAAGGGGCAATATTCAAAGACAGATATGAGTCCTTGGTAGCTGTGCCAAGGTGCAGTATCCTATTATGCTGGAAGATGGGTTTGGAAAGATCAAACTGGTACAGTGAAAGGATTTTTTACAACACCGAAGCAGGATTTAACAGGCTACCATTAAAACCCATTTGTTCAGAGAAAGAGGACTCCAGTTCCCTTACTTAGCAAGCACACATTTGTGGAGAGCCTTGAGGTGAAGCACAGAGCCAGGCAGCACGGGAGACAAAGGGCAAAAGGACATAATTTCTTTTTCAAAAAAAATTACAATTTAGCTGTAAAAGCAAAACACATTCATGAAGTAAGGTTGGGGAGAGAGCAAAGTGACATTTCAGTAGGGCACTATGCTAGGCTCTGAGGATTACATGGAGGAAACGGGTAAAGCTCTCACATCAAGAGCTTATTTATAACATACGTAGGGAGTCACAGTGGAAATATCTATTGCGTGTTTAGGCAGATGAAGCCTCGATTATGTCGTGGTAGGGTGAACAATCACCCCCATTTTCTGGAGCTTCCTGGGATAAGGGATTTTCAGTGTTAAAACTGGGGACAGTCCCAAGAAAATTGGGATGAGCTGGCCACTCAACATTAAGTAAGCACAAGCTTTGGAGACAGATGACTCTAAATTTAAATCAAAGTTCTGCTACTACTGTCTCTGAGGCAATGGGCAGGTGATTTAAAATTGCTCTTTGTGTCTTTTCTGCCCTACCTAAAAAAAAAAAAAAAAAAAAAAAAAAAAAAAAAAAAAAAAAAAAAAGATTATAAAGATAGTGTATTAAGTCACCTGGCACACAGTAGGCACATTATTATTACAGCTATTTTCCACATGCTAAAGCAGTGCTGCAGACAGAAAAGTCTCAAAGGATTTCAGAAGAGGAAAATAGTCATTGTAGTTTGAGATGGAAAAGAAAGATTCATGAGCAGGGCAACCATATCATTGCTTTTCCAAGCTGGGATTCTTTGGAATGAGAAATGGGGTATTTTTAATACATTAATGAGAGACC
Organism: Propithecus coquereli; assembly: GCF_000956105.1. NCBI lineage: Eukaryota > Metazoa > Chordata > Mammalia > Primates > Indriidae > Propithecus > Propithecus coquereli. Next base: position 2,180,262 of record NW_012145523.1, read on the forward strand.
AGGCATAAACTTTGCATGTTCCAGATCAACCAGAGAGTTTCATGGTCAGAAAATCCTTACTGAAGCTTTGAAGACAGACTGGGAACTTAGATGGCAGGAAAGGCATGAAATGCAAAGGCCGGATTCCACAAGGCATTCCTACGAGCTATGGTTAGAGAAGCCTGATCAGTCTGTGTTAAAGGATTCTTAAGTACCAAATTACTAAATTTGGTTTTATCTCTTAGAACATGAGGAACTGCTAATAATAATTGAGTATAATAGCAAAATGTAAAAGTGTCATGCAGATGGTGTAGGACAGTGAGAAAAGTCTAAATAAGAAGCACTCCCATGTTGTAAAACAGTCTCTATCTTTCATTAGTTCCCCCACATATTTCCTAGTCATTTCTCCCACAATTTATTATCCTTTGAAGCCAACCCCCCTCTCCGAAGTTTAATAATTTCTTTGAATTTCACTTCTTTCTGTGAACTCCATGCACATAAATGTTAATAAAAATCGTGTGCCCTGCCCCCCGTTAATTTGTATTTTGTTAGTTTAATTTGCAGGCCCCCAAGCACAGAGTATAAGAGGGTAGAGGAAAAGTTTTTTTCCCCCCAACATTTATATTAACCATGAGGAAAAATCAAGGAAATCCTGATTTATCTGACTTCAAATCTCTTGCCCTTTCAAATATATTGCCCTGGAGATCCCTCTAGATTATAATTTTTGACAGAGGCAAGAAATGTTTTCAGGGAACAGATACCCCTGAAGTCCCAGGAGACAAAGCTTTATCGGGCTGAGTGAGAAGGATGGGGTGGAGAATAAGGCAGATTCTGACTCTGGCAGGATTATTCTAAAGCATTTTGTCACATGATTTCTCCACAGATAAAATCCTTGAGGGTCAAAAAATTGGCTGACAAGGAGATGAATGAATCTAATTAAAAAAAAAAATTCTCTTAATTATGCCCCTTCCCTGAGCTTTTGTTTTTGTGATACACGCATACACACAAAATGGAAAGATCGTATCTTTGACTCCTGGATCAGCTTGATAAAAAGTAATATGGAAATAGAGACTCATAAAGAAATATGTTAAAATGCCATCCTGCCCTACACATCACCCCCTTGCAAAGAAAAAAAAAAAAAATTCAATTAAACTCTGAGTGAGTTGATGACCAGTGGCCATCTCTGCAGAACAGTAGAGAATCAATTAAAACAGAAGCTAAAAAATGCCTCAGGACATCATTGATAACACAATGAGACAGGAAAAAAATTACAAGTATGAAGATAAATCCAAAATTTCTTAGAGAAAATGCAGAGGCTTCTCTCATCCCACAGGACCAATCTGGAGAACTATCAGTGTTTCGGAAAGCGAGAACCAGAGAATAATTGTTGTTGTTTGTTTATTCTTGACAGTTTTAAAGGATAATATCTCTTGAGGGAAAATTTCTGTTTTCTACTTAGAAATGCCTTCTACACCCAAGACCGTTCCAAGAAAGTTTTTTGGCTCTTTCTTGAACTTTGGAAATGGATTTTGCATAAACTTGTATAATCTGTTTACTTAATTGTTTCAATAGATTATCCTTCCTCAAATTCAGAGGTTTAGAAACATCACTAGATATGAAACACATTCAGGAAAAGAAAAAAAATCAATGTTACAAAGACTAGATGCAAGTCCAGTGAATAAAAGGCCAGAATTATGTCCACAGTGGTTCCTGATTTGGACAGATGTCATTTCCACCATTGAAGCCTATTTACTGTAGACATGATTTTTCATAAAATGTTAAAATGGTCCAAATGTTTTTTTGAGTTATAGCCCAGTCAATTTAGGTACTTAAATCTGGTTAAGCACTGGTCGCCAGATTTTTGTAGTGTATTAACCACTAAGCCACATGTACTGCTAAGAAAACCTTAATTCCTATTAAAATTTAAAACTTGGTAAAAAGAATTTAGTTTTTGCACAAGAACACAATAAGCTGTTGTTTCGATTGCAATAGCAAACGTTTAAT
>NW_012145523.1:2183269-2193655 GCF_000956105.1 Propithecus coquereli
TATCAATTCTTTATCAAGCCTGTAGCCATTTTATGATCTATGTGAGGAAAAAACATCCCATCTTTCTCCTCTGGCTAGCCGGTCAACCCACAGCACCTCTTCGACATATCGCTAGCTGAAAAAGAACCAAAATCCAAAAACACTTCTTTACTTTTTAAGTTTTATTTTGTTTTTAATAGACATACAATAATTATACATATTTATGGGATACAGTGTGATGTTTTGATACATGTATACATCGTGTAATGATTAAATCAGGATAATTAGCCTACCTGTCGCCTCAAACACTTGTCATTTCTTTGTGGTGAGGACATTCAAACCCCTCCCTCTTCTAGCTACAGTCATGTGCTGCATAGTGGCATTTCAGTTAAGGACAGACCACATATACGACAGTAGTCCCATAAGATTATAACGGAGCTGAAAAATTCCTGCCAGCTAATGACATCTTAATGATCTTGACCGTGTATAGGCCTAAGCTGATGCGTGTGTTTGTGTCTTAGTTTTTGACAAAGAAAAAGTTTAAAAAGTTTTAAAAAATAAAAGTTTAAAAATCAGTAAAAGCCTAGGGAATAAGAATATAAAGAAAGAAAATATTTTCGTATGGCTATCCAATATGTTTGTGTTTGAAGCTGTTATTGTAAGAGTCAAAAGTTAAAAAAAATAAATTTCATAAAGTAAAAAAGTAAGCCAAGTTTAATTTACTATTAAAGAAAGAAAATTTTTTTTATAAATTTAGCATAGACTAGGTGTCCAGTGTTTATAAAGTCTGCAGTAGTGTACAGGAATGTCCTAGGCCTTCACATTCACTCACCACCCACTCACTGACTCACCCGGAGCAACTTCCAGTCCTGCAAGCTCCATTCGTGGTAAGCGCCCTCTCTCTCTTATTACATTTTTACTGTGCCTTTTCTAAGTTTAGAGATGTTTGGATACACAAATACTTACCTTTGTGTTATAATTGCCTGGGATATTCAGTACAATAACATGTGGTACAGGTTTGTAGCCCAGGAGCAATAGGCTAGGTGTGTAGCAGGCTACAGGATCTAGGTTTATGCCAGTATACTCTACGATGTTCACACAAGGATGAAATCACCTAACGAAGCATTTCTCAGAAGGTATCCCCATTGTTAAGCAATGCCTGACTGTATTTTGAAATATCCAATACATTATTGTTAACTATAGTCGCCAGAATATTCTTACAGTCTAACTTTAACTTTGTACCCATTGATCAACCTCTCCCTCTCTCCCCTCCCCCATACTCTACCCATCCTTTGGTAACCACTAGTCTACTCTCCACTTCCATAAGATCAACATTTTTAGATTTCACATATGAGTGAGATCATGTAGTATTTGTCCTTCTATACTTGGCTTATTTAACTTAATGTCCTCTAGGTTCATCCATATTGTCACAAATGGCAGGATTTCATTCTTTTTTATGGCTTAATAGTATTCCATTGTGTATATATTTATACACCCCACTTTTTTTCTATCCATTTATCCACTGATGGGCACTTAAGTTGATTCCATATCTTAGCTATTGTGAATAGTGCTATAATAAACAAAGGAGTGCAGATAGTTCTTCAACATATTGATTTTGTTTCCTTTGAATACATATCTAGTAGGAAGATGGATCATACGGTAGCTTTATTTTTAATTTTTTGAGGAATTATCATATTCTTGTTCATAGTGTCTATATTAACTTACATTCCCACCAACAGTGTATAAGAGTTCCCTTTTCACAACATCTTTGCCAGCATTTGTTATTTTTTGTCTTTTTCATAGTAGCCATTCTAACAGGGGTAAAATGATATCTCATTGTGATTTTGATTTGCATTTCCCTAATAATTGGTGATGTAAAGCATTTTTTCATATACCTGTGCGCCATTTGTATGTATTCAGATCTTTTGCCCAATTTTTAATCAAATTATTTGGTCTTCATTGCTCTTGTGTGGTTTGAGCTTTTTATATAATCTGGATATTAACCCCTTGTCAGACGTGTAGTGTGTGAATATTTTCTCATATTCTGTAGGTTGTCTCTTCACTCTGTTGATTATTCCCTTGTTGTGTAGAAGCTTTTTAGTTCGCTATAATCCCATTTGTCTGTTTTTGCTTTTGTTGCCTGTGCTTTGAGAGCTTATCCAAAAAGTCCTTGACCAGAGCAGTGTCATGAAGCATTTCCCCTATGTTTTCTTCTTGTAGTTTTTCATAGTTTCAGGACTTACATTTAAGTCTTTTGAGTTGATTATTGTAAGTGGTGAGAGGTGGGGTCTACTTTCATTCTACTACATGTGAATATCCAGTTTTCCCAGCACCATTTGTGACGAGACTGTCTTTCCTCACTCTCCCAGAGCAGATGAGGCGTTCTCACCTCTGTGCTAACTTAGCACTTAGCCCCTAATGCCATCGGAACACAAACCACACTTCAGATGAATCATCTGCTATGCTAGACCATCTTAGTCTAGCATCTGCAAGCCTATCTTAGTTTTCAATGCGTCTGTTGGTGAACACAGGAAATCTATATCTCAATCTTTTCTTTTTCTGAAACATGTTGCAACAGCTGATTATTAGTGTTGTAATTTTCTCCTCATGAATCTGCCCAAATTATTGTTTCAAAAGAAATTACAGTACCTTTAGCTTTATAAATGGGAAATAAAAAGAACAGCCACAAACAATTTACCACAGAGTCACAAAGTATCTGAAGCCTCTACTTGAGAAAAGACTCTTGAGTAACAGAGATTGCACAACATATAGGGCTGCATTTTGGGCTCCTCTATGCTGTAAACATCTCAGAGAACTCTAATGATTGAGGAAATGCAAAATTAATATTTAGTCTTTCAGAAACTAATTTTGTGAATAATTTCATTATAATAGCCTAAAACTGTGGTTATGAATGAGGAACCACTTTGGAAATTAATCGTTTGATTGCTGAGACAAAAAGTGATTAACTCTACATCATCAATTAAAATATTATATGGTACCACTAAACACTTCCACGCAGAATAAATAATGAGTATCTTGAAAACTGTAAGTTATATAAATCCTAAAAACCTAAAATAAAAAGGAAATTAAAGACCATTTAGCAAAAGCAAACTCATTGTTCTCCCTTAAGGGAAAGCATAAAGGTCTTTTAGAAGATTAAAGATTCATATCTGTGCCACTTTCTGAAAATTCCTATGAATCATTCGGTCTTATTGAAATGCACAATTACTACTTACATAAATAGAGTGTTCTCATATATATGTATATGTGTGTGATGGTTTTTACTTTTTTTGGCATCAATGTAACCAGAGCTTTAGACTTTGTTATATTAAAAAGTAAATCATTTGGGATCTTAGCCAGCTTCTCTCCTGCCTAGAGCTGTGAAGCACAGGAGGGAAGGACAAGAGTGGATATTCCAGGAACAGAAGGCTCAGTACAGTAAAGTCAGAAAGTTCCAGAAACTTGACTCTTATCTGACGATGCTCTTGGGAGATCCTCAGGACGGAAGGCAGCTGTTTTGTGCCTAAACAATTTCCAAGACTAGAGAAATCCCAGGTTGAGAAGAGCACTCAGCTACTACAGACGCTACCAGTACAGTGCCCCAGGAGAGAGTTCACTTTTGCCTGAGTAACGATGCCTTCGTGCCAGTAGGGTTTGTGTGTTCATGAGTGGGCACATGCGTCACGCAGGTGTAAGTGCTTAATTATTGGCCGTAGCTGAGGCAGGAGAGAAGGCTACGTAAGCAAGTGCATGCATAGAAGGTCAATGTATGCTCTGTAGCTGAAGCAGATTGCCAACAGGTGACAAGCAGTAGAGAAGAAAGCCAGGAAAAGTGACCGAGTGGTTTACTAATGATCCCCATTCTGTCTTTTGGTAGCACACAAGGTCGTTTTTCTCATCACTCAAATAAAAATTGTATTTAACACCAGAAGCAATAGTATTTGTGGTAGGAAGAATAATGACCTCCTAAAGATGCTCATGTCTTGATCCCTGGAACCTGTAAATATGTCACCTTACATGGCCAAAGGGACTTTGTAGGTGTGGTTAAAGATCTTGAAATGGGGAGATTATCCAGGATTTCTGGACAAAGTTAGAGAGGAAAATGTGACCATGGAAATGCAGCTCAGAGGGATGCATCTGGGGCCAAGGAGAGGGGCTGCCTCCGGAAACTGGAGAAGGCCAGGAGTGGATTCTCCCCTAGAGCCTCCAGAAGGAACATAGCTCTGCTGACCCCTCGATTTTAATCCCAAAGGACTCATTTCAGAATTCTGATTTCCAGCACTGTAAGATAATAAATTTCTGTTGTTTTAGGTTTGTGGTAATTTTTAAGAGTAGCCATTGGAAACTAATACAGTGCCTGAGTTGATTTTTGTTTCCATTTCTTTCTTTAATCTAAATACACATTTTCTTTCTATATGAAGTGACCTTTGCTAGTGCCCTATTTTGTACCATAAAGGTACAAAAAATTTATAAGTTAGTATCAGGATATGCTATTATATATCAGGAAATTTCCTTCAACTTAAAAGGCTAGAAATATTTTAAAGTTCTAGATATGGTCATTCAGGAAGTGCTGAATGATAATTTCTATGTTGTTGTAATACATCTTTTATCTGACCTCATCCCTCATTCTCTCCTACATACCGAGAGACTAGGCAAAGAACTCTGGCATTATAACCAATGCAATGTGGGGCAGTGGGGGGGGCTGTGGTGTAATGACTCTGGAAAGGTCTGGGGTTGTACAAGGCTATGTGGAGTCTGTGCCTGAGAAACCTCTAGATAGCCAAAGATTTCCATCAGCCTTACGAAGCTAACCGGGAAGCTGTCACAAAGTTCTGCTGCCTACGCAGCATGAAACACCATGATAATGAAATAGAAAGCTAAATTAAGAAGTTCAGCATGCCCTTTAGGGGACTGGCAGGAAAACCAGGGTATCAATGTGATCTGTAGCCCATTGAGCCTGTTCTAGTGGGAAATCAAAGTGACTGCTACATATTTATCTTGGAAGACTCCTGCAACTTGGTAGACCAGTTGGCTACTCCATGTAGGTGGGTCCACCTAAGCCTTGAAGGATTCTGTTCAAGTGTCCTCCTCAGAGGCAGGAAGTCTGGGGGGTCTTGAGGGTATCAGTAGTTTAGGAAACAACTTGCTCCTCAGTATACTTGTGGTTCTCTTCATTTTGGACTCAGCCCTCATCCACCACCAGTACACTCATCAGCAGACAGGGAGCCATGATAGCGAAGTCTGTGCCAGACAATTAATCATGTTTCTCCCAGGAAATGGTCAGGGATCACTCTTACCACAATCATCTTTTGTCCCCATGAGGAAAGGGGCCAAAAGAAAGGTAAATTGAAAGGCCAAATAGAATTCAGGTCCCAGATGAATAGTTTTATTTTTTTCCTTGCTCTCGTCTCTGAAAAGAGGTCTCTCCACTGGGATTTCTAACTTCAGGGAAATAGACTATTGCAGGTCAAAAGGAAACTTCCTGATAGTCAATAATAGCTACTGTGTCTTGGTGTTAGAACAACAAAGGACAGAAAATATTGTTGGATTGACTGTGTAGGGTACAGCTTCAGTTGGACAGAAATCTTGTGTAGTTTATAGCCATTTATGTTCCTTGAGGTAGCTGAGTCTATTACAGGGGACTCTCAATTATTTGGACAGCTAAAAACTGTCTATTATAGGTCTACTCTGTGCCAGGTGCTCTGTTCACCACTGGAGAAACAGACAGGATTAGGACAAAGCCCTTCACAGACAGGGATCAGTAGAGTTACACCATCCTGAGTTTGAATCCTGGCTCCATCTTTGAGTAGCTGTGTGACTCTGAGCAATTTCTAGTGTCTCTTCATCCATAAAATGATATATGAATTAGATGATATTAATCCCTATTATCTAATTAGGGTTGGTGGATGTTGCTACTATTGAGTAGCTTAAAATCAAGTGAGGAGAGAAACCAGGACACAAATGCCTAAATGCTCTGAGGGAGATACACGCGGTGTGTGGAAGCACAGGAGACCGAGCTGGAAGGGTACTTGATAAATAATTTATAGGAGATGGTAAACGGGTCTGAAATGCAGACAGGCTCTTTATTTATCAGAGTTAGGGACTAGGACTCCTCTCTGCTTGTTTAGCCAGATAGGCCCTATCAGAATATCAGAACATATCATTCATTCAGCCTAAAGGCATAGATTGACCTTCCAGGGTTCTCTTCCTTGTTTGAGGGTGAATTGGAGCTGGGAAAATGACATATACTCATCCACTTACCCATTTATACATTCAGCTATTATTCGGACAGTGGGAGCTGTGAGCCTCAGTCACATAACTAGAATTCTGCTGAAATGCTGATTCCAAGGCAGGAGTTCAGCTGCCCCTTGGTCCCCAGGTATTGATTGAGTCTGATTGAATTGATTATCATGGATTTATTTCTCATTCCCCTATTTAAACCTGCTAGTGTAGATTCGATGTCAATCAACATATACTTCAAACAATAAAACTGGACCAACTTAAATTAAGTTAAAAAACTAAGAAATAATTCCTATAATTATAGTAAAATTACAATCTATTTAAGAAGTTAAATTACACTGTTTTTCCCTAACTGGAATTCTCTTGTTTGGGCCATTTTATTCGATGATATAATTCAGTCTCAAAGAGTAGGCCTCCATAGATCAAATGAAAAGTTTACTGGCCGATTTTCAGTTTATGTTGCATTCATGGAGCAACATTCCTCACCAAATTGTCTGGGTCTAGTGTACATCTACTGAACATCATTTGGGTGATATCCATTCTGTTCTTGCTTAGAACCTACTGAGAATTCCTTTTGACAAACCATGTTTAGAACCAAAAGCACATTTTGAGAGTGATCTACCCCAAAGTACCAAATCTTTATCATCTGGGGGTATGTATGTATATTTTTTAGAAAGAACCAAAAGTCATTCTAAGCTGAGTCTGAAGAATAAACTCTATGATTAAGGTAGGCTCTACTATTTAGGACACAAAATTAGGTGCAGCTAAAATGTTTTGGGAATGATTTTCCTAAATGGTGGTCAAACTGTTTTGAAAGCAGTACCTACAGAGAAGGAACAAAATGTTTTGAGCAAATGGATCATCAGTGAAATAAATGTGTAGCCTCCCAAGAGAATTACTTAGCCTGATAAATTTCATGGTCCATGTATAACTCCCACCATTTCCATTAAAATACAGGCTCATCATTTTATAGTTATGCTAAAGTTGCAACTATAAGACACTAGTTAGAGCCTATTATTCTCCTTATATTTTCAGGCCCAAAGAACTCCATGGAAAATGGAATCGTAGGACCTAGGTTGGAGGTTCTGAAGAAATGAGAAGGTTCAAGTAACATTTGTTATTTTTCTAGTATAAGAACTTGAGCATATTTATAGGCTAATGGCAGGAATTGTGTCTTATTCATGTAAACCATCCCTAGCTCCTAGCCCAGTGCCTGATACATAATAAACCATTGTAGAAGTAGCTAAATTATTCAATTATAAGAGAAATGCAAAAGACAAGTGGGATTTCTGGGCTCTAGCAAGCAAAAAAAAAAAATCCAGAAATTATGAATAAATATAATAATTATATTATTCTTTGTATTCATATAGCTTATTTCTTATATCTATGTGGCTTCCTCTTAGATTTCTCCCCAACTTTGTATTTCCCCTTAGTGATTAGCATGACCCAAAAAACTGAAGTGGTCTATATGCTTGTTTGCAGTGATACCAGGGGCTGGCTCCTCAGCAAGTCTTAGCAGTTGAATAACCCAATAAATAAATCGGTGGAGGTTGTCACAAAGAGGAGGGAATCCATAGGGCCTGGAAATAGAAGAAGAGGGGAAAAAAGGAGCCACCCCAGCCTGGAAACAAGTCACAGGCTTCTCAAGGCGGAGGTTCTCACGGCTCACCAAATAGGAAGCACGGAGGCAGTAATAAACAATGACTTGTGGTTAAGTGTCATAAAAGGTAAGGTTGACAATTTGTGCCACGCAAACTAAGAAGGGCAAAGAGGAAATGGGAAAAAGTCTCCATGAGAGAGAAAATAGAGCTGTAGTTTGAAAGAAAGATGATCAAGGATTGTACAGGAAGTGCTGGAGGAAGCAAGTGCTCCCAGCAAGCACGTAAGCTGAGGCTCTGAGACAGGGAACACACCAACCTCAGTGGCAGCCCTACAGCGGTCCACATTCCATGTATGAGTGATTAACGGAGGTTATAGTGGGTCTTGCTGGGCCAGATCTGGGCCAGGCACTGGGAAGGCTGTAAGAGTGTATGGGTGAGCATTTTTATGAGGGTTTCACAGTGGATCTGCAGAAGGAAAACCAACACACATGCAGCCATAAACCCTAAACACCGTATCCATTAATGTGGGAATAGAAATTCAGGAAGAGATGAAGTGAATCTGAGAAAGACTCATGGAAGAAAGACCTCAAGATAAGCCTTAAAGTGTGGTTAGGATTTTGATAGGTTTCTGGGAACAGAAGGAAAAACAGGAAAGCCATCAAAAAATAAGCATAATTTATACTCTGCAGGACACAAAAGGTGTGTTGAAGAGTATGAGTAATTGTGATTGAATGCACGTGAGTACTGGGGCCAAATTTCAGATGGCTTTAGAAGCACAAGGGGACTGGGACTGATGTGTAGATCATGGCACACTTCATGGATGGGCTGGAGTTGGAGAAACTATGGACAGAACCACCCTTGGCAGGCAGCCACATTTCTCCAGCCCAAAACTGAGGGCCTGGACTAGGGAGTAGAAATGGGAACAGAAAAAGGGAGAGGCCAGCCCACATTTCAAAAGCTCAACAAGCTGGTAAGTTACCTAAAAGGATTGAAAAAAAGATTAATTCAAAATGATGCTACTTAGAGAAACTGGATTATTAGTTAAGGAATGTAGTCTGGAAAATATATAATAGGTTTGGTTTAAAATACATTGAATCTAGTAAGGGCACAGGCCTTGGGGTGGGAAGACCCTGCATGCTTATTTCAGTCTCAGGGGTTCAGCTGCCTCCTAACATCCTCACATCTTTGCTGCTACAACTCAGCTGGTCTCTTCCTACATTCAGGTCCTTCCCATGCACTCCCCAGATTTGCATGTGGAGCCAGAACCGATTTGGCAAGACAGAATCTGCCTTGGTGTGGATGAGGTAGAATTTTGCCAAACCTTACACATTATTTCTGTCCAATAATAGATAGTAGGCTATCAGGAAACACTATCAACTCTTACAGCACCTTCACTACTACCTAAGTCTTGACCTGGACTCCTTTTCTACCTTATCTCACTTAACTTAAACACTAACTCAAGGTCATAGATATCATTAACCCAATGTAACAGGAAAGGAAGCAAAACTAGAGTCCAAAAACGTTAAATTGCGAATTCACAAAGCTAATAAAGTAGAATGAGAATTGTAACCCAATTCTTTTTGGGTTAACCCAAAAGCCTATGTTCTTTCACTAAAACATACAGAGATTACTAGTCAAAACACAATAGGAATAAATACACACAGAGTTATTTAAAATATCCTCTGAAAGCACAAATGAGAGGATGCAATTAATTGGTCGAAAGTTCTACCATTTCTCTCCTGAGACTTTCAACGCTTTTAAGTGGCTGTCCTCTAGTATCAGGGATTCATTTGCATCTAATTTTTCAGGTTTATCATTAACTATTTTAATAGTACTAACATCTGTGTATCAAAAGATCATTTAGGAGTTAAACCTTATCACATCTTCATCACTAAATCAAAATATATATCCCAGCACAAATGGGCAACAGCAATTTATAAGGGAATAAATACAAATAGTCAAAAACTAAACGAGCAATTTTCCAATATCACTAATAATAAAAAAATTGAAATTAAAGTAGATACCATTTTTCATCTACCAAAATAGCTCAGAAATTATTTTTTAGCATCCAACTGATGAGAGTGAGTGAAAATGATCATTCTCATATCCTGTTGATTAAAATATAAATTGATATAATCTTTCTAGGGGACAAGTTGGTATTGTAAATCAAAATCACCAGACTCTACTAACTCTTTGACCCAGTAATTTCTTATATACAAAAATATCCATCACAAGGTTATTTAAGTAGTGAAAAATTTTAAACAGTCTAATGTCCAACATAAATAATGATTAAACAAAATTGGAGGTAGCATATAGTAGAATGCACTGCAGTTATTTTTAAAAATCACATTATGTAAGAACATAAAATGACTTGGAGAAATGATTATAGCACATCATTAAATAAAGAAAAGCATGTCTCAAAATAACGTTACACTATAATTCGATTTTCTTGAATCTGAGTTGAAAGGCTACCCCAAATCTTAACAAAGATTCTTTTTGTACAATGGGATTATATTTTCTTCTCTGTGTTTTTCTGTGATTTCCAAATTTTCTATAATGAATATTT